>NC_139928.1:939542-1077384 GCF_963514095.1 Eutrigla gurnardus
ATTTGCCTCGGGCGCACTGTGGAGTGGGCAAGACTGTTTTTAATGCCTGTCTAGCTAAGAACCATTGACTTGCGCTAGCCATAGCATAACTATCCCTTTAAGATGATTTTACGGCCAGTTGCTTTAGATTTCTTACATATTGTACCTTTAAAGATTTGAAAAAACGAAAAGCTTCAGTGACAAGACAACACAATGACACTGAAGGTCAGTGATTGGTGAAAATCATGATGGTTATCTTTTCTTTTTTATTGATGCAACAGTAACTTTATTTTCAAGGTGATTAAAATGTCCATACATTCACGTGTAGTTAACCATGCCATCTTGTGTTTTATACAAAGAATCTTAACAATACTAACAAGCAGTACAGGCAAACAGTGTCTGACATGTATGTGAGGAGGGATACAACAACTTTGATTCATGAGAACAAAGTAGAAGAAGTACACCTCAGTCAGAATGATGGAAAGTAAGTTCATAATTTCAGTTTTCATTTAGATGTTAGCTCTGTATATAGATGCTTCCTGTTTAAGTAATAATCTTGAAGGTTTATATTTTTGCAGTGTTATGAACTGGCTGTGTGTGTTGACTTTACAAGAAAATGATACTGTATGAAACATTTCCTACTGGTGCACCATTTAAGTGACGGAACACAGGCTGTCTTATTATGAAGTAATACAGGAAATATGTGTTTGTCAGTAAGATTAAAACCAACCATTATAGTTCCTCAAATGTGCATCTTCAAAACAATACAATGGTAATTTTTGTCTTTTTTTTTGACAGTGGACCATTTTGAAACATCAGGGAGTAATGGACAGTCAGGGGCAGTCACAGTGGGATGTTAGATGAAGAGCTGCAGAGTAAGGTAAGGTACGCAGCATAAAGTGAGATCAGGGTTACTCACAGAATGATGGAACAAGTTCAATTATGGTCTGACTTTCTTATTAAAGTTACTATAACTTGTTTTGCTGCACCCAGTGTTTTGAGACCTGTAGTAATAACAATGTGGTTTAATAGTAGTATTAAACACATGGTTTAATACTACAGGTCTCAAAACACTGCTTGCAGCAAAACAAACTACGGTTGTTTTAATAAAGAAGTCACTTGTTACCAACCTTTTACAAGGCAGATTTACATTAAGGTAAAGCTGATCTTCAGTAGATGGACGCTTCGATCCCTGGCTCCTTAGGTAAAAAACTGAAACTCAAACTGCGGTCAGTGTATCATCAGTAATGTTGACATGTAGGGCAAACGCTTTGATTTGTCCGAAGACTAGAAAGGCTGCAGCTCTTCATCTTTTCAAGACCATTTCGTATTTTAAATCTTAAGGCCTCCCAAATGGCTTCAGCATTACCTTGCTCACCCATATTATACAACCTCTGTGTATAATATGGGTCACTGAGCCTGAAGAGCACTGCTTATTTCTCTTTTAACTGTATCTTGCAATTTTATGATAACAGTGTAGTTGTCTAGATATGTAATCCTCTAGTTGCTAAAAGGCATCCGGGGTCTTTCCACTCAATTTGCCAATACATCTACATTCTTACCCCTCACTTCATAGCACCCTACGATTGTAGCCCGATTGTAACCACAATCTAATTTTTTGGGTCACTAACACCTGGATACACCAAAGGCAGTGCAATGGACGAAAACAATATAGCAGCAAGTTGCCACCTGATAATACATCAAAAGGTAAATTTGACAATCAGCCTAACTTTTTTTTTTGCATTGTGTTTCAGGTCCAATAAATTTGTGACCAGCGTTAGATTGGTAAGCATCAAGGGTCAGGTGGTGTCTGAAGGAGCATCGTTTGTTTTGGGGCTTGCTGTTGTCTTCACGTGCTACTACAACTTCAACCTCCAATATCAGGATCAGGCTGCCTGCACACTTGAATTCATACAGAGGTAAGTTTGAATCCCATATCGAGGCATTAGTGTTGGGTGTGTATTGCTGTATAGTAGGGCCCCACTCTGAATCTCAGACTCTCAAACTGAGTATGTAGCTGATTGATGTATTTAGTATTTCCATCACTTTAATTTAATAAATTCCACAATATAATCATGCTATTTTCAACATTTTGTTGTTCTGGATTACTATGGGCAGAAATATGTCACTACAAACTGAATTTGAATCATTTATATTTGAATTTGAATTGTTTCATTTATTAGTTTGGAACTGAATTCCAATAAAACTGAATGTAATATTATGAAATTTAATTCAGTGGCTCTCAAATGTATTTCATCCTCACCGAAAATTAAACTGTCTACACTTCCACATTCAGTTCAAATTCAGTTTTTAATGCAATTATCCAAGTTGAGCAATTCAAATTGCCTCACAGCGAGAGGGTCCCGGGTTCTGTGTGGAAGGAACCCAAACCCGGATTCCTCCCACAGTCCAAAAACATGCAGGATGGACCTGTCTGTCTCTACATGTCAGCCCTGTGATAGACTGATTACCTGTCTGTCCCTACATGTCAGCCCTGTGATAGACTGGCGACCTGTCCAGGTGTACCCTGCCTTCGTCCAATGACAGCTGGGATTGGCTCCAGCCCTCTGCGACCCTGAATACAGGATAAGCAGTAGACGATGGATGGATGGAGCAATTCAAATCCAGATATAAATTATTAAATACATTTTTGTGACACATAATTCTGCCCATAGATAAATCTTCTAGAGCTAAGTGTTATTGTACTATTTCAGTCACTGGTGTCAAATGTCCCAGTCAAATTGTATTTTTGTAACGCCGTACAAGTGCCACAATATGGCCATAGCTACATTTTAGTCACTGAATTTTCCACAACACGTTCCTGTTTCACAATAAAAGCCTTGTTATGTAATGAATGGATTCTGTCCATTGAAATGCTACAGGGCTTTTAATTTGAAACATTCTTGAGTTTGTATTAACAGCATAATTCAGTAACACAAATGTGATAGAGTAACTGGAAGCAGATCAGACAAGGAGGAAGCTTCATATTAAAATATGACCAAATACAGGAGACTTATGGAACAGAGGGAATTAGAAATAAATGCCTGTCTCTAATATAAGCCTGCTTCAAATAAAGCCCTGTTATCCTTTGTATTTGAGGTAAATAAAGGCCCTGGCCACTATTTGAGAATTTATGGTATGCTACAAGTGATTTCCTAATTCTTTTTTGTGTCTCTTTGTTTTACCTTGCTATGCCTTGTAGAAGCTCTGGATCAACCCAGAGAGAGGGACAAAGGCACGACGGGGGAAAATGACCAGCAAGAAGAGTGGGGAAATGGACCAAAAGAAGGCGACATCCCTGACATGTGTGCACAATCTTGAGGATGCTCATTGATTTTGAGTGGGACTTTGTGTGAGTTGGACAATCACTACCCTGACCTCTGCACTTATTCACAACAGTATTTTTATTTTTAGGGGCTGTATTTTATTATTTTTTATTTCATTTTGTTTACAAATTGCACCGATCATATGTTTAATATTGAAGATATTGGGCCAGCACACAGTATTGTTCAATAGCATGGTTCTGTGAACCCCCCAGCGTAATGGGGGAGGCTATTTCCTTTTGAAACAGAGAAGTCACAGTACTATTTACTCTGTTTGTACAAATGTTTTCAGCCGTCACTCACACACACACACACACACACACACACACACACACACACACACACACACACACACACACACACACAACTCATCCACACTATTTTTATTCGTAAGGGATTGAGTATTTTAATGTTTTACATGTTATTTTCTGTCCAACTCAGGGGTAAGCCTAATAAACAAGAATAATATGACTATTTCCTGTTGTCTTGTTTATCCTTCCCAATTGCTATTTTTCATTTGCTTGTTAGTTTTTACAGTTGCTTGTAACACCGGTTCCTAAATGTTTTGGGGAAAATAGTACGCTGGCGAAGCTGATTGAATGATTACAAAAAGTTACTGTAGTTCTCTGATACAGTAGAGCTACTGTAATTTATACAGTATCTCACAGGCAAAACTGCTGCCAGTGATTTACTGTAATTTTACAGTAAAAAGTTTTACACTCAAAGCTCATGACTAGTGGTCAAATAGTCAAAAATAAGGTCCTAACTCCAATTCCTAACTCCTATTGCTTGACCTCTGGGGAAAACGTCACGGGGTTAAGGAAAGGCGATAGGACAACTCAGAAGGATTTAGGAAAAGAGGACCGCGGTGCTCAGAGAATCCGACCAGACTTTCACTAAGCTACGTCATTTTAATGCGGCCGCTGATGATTGACAGCTGATGATCGGCACAGATGATTGACATGCGTCTGCGCTGGAGAAACTACAATAATGGACTACAAAAAATGCGTCGTCCACTTCTGCCCATTTTGTTGGTTTTATAAACAGCTGGTTCACTTCAGTTCCAGCAGCTCCTCCTTCCTATTTGACCGTTTGCTGTATTTACATTTCATTTGTGGTTTTAGTTTCGTTTCTGTCAAAAATTTGTAACATGATTGAAATAAATGAAAAATACCATTCAATTATTATCATTGTCCACACACATGTAGCAACACAATTCCAATTACTATATGTCTGCATGAAAGTCATTTTTAAATATGCAAATGCACATATCGTTTGTTTTCATGAATGGCCGAGGTGTGCAGCACTTTAAATGTTGCTCTCGCAAAGAATTGTGGGTCGGTGTGATCTCCTTTCCTTTCGTATAGGAAGGTCTGTTGCATCCTATGCTAAAGGAGCTCTAAAAGGAAGCATTGGAGCTCCTTTCCTTTGTATTTAGATAATTTGAACAGCTCTTATCACGGCGGCCACTTGTTTACTTCCGGGTCACTTCTTCAGTTAGGAACCTTCCTAAGCAAAATAGACTATTCGACTGCACCCAAGGGCTCAGCCTTAGAGGTAGGGTGGAGCTCAGACCTCAGGAGGGAATTAAGATATGATCAGGATCATCCTCAAGACATTTCCCGGCACATCTGATTAATAAGAGATGGGATGGACCCAGAAGTGCCTCTGGGTCCATCCCATCTCTTACTAGTCAGAGTTGCCATCTGAAATGTAAGCCTGAAACACGAAGCACAAGTGTCTTAGTGGGCGGATCTCGGACACTGTTGCTATTATAACAGTGGATACACTCTTCCCCCCGACGCAAATCTAAAAAGGGTTGGTCTTAAGTGGCTTAATTACTAATAAGTGTGTTTTGGGCATAACATGCAATAAACGGGGGCGACTGGCTCAGTGGGTTGGCCAATGTTTGGAGGGTCGGCGGTACGATCCTCGGCCTTGTCACTGTGTCATGATCATTCCATCCTTGGGCAAGACACTTCACCTAGCTTGCCTCGTGTGAATGTGTATGACTGCTGTATGTTTGAGGTGGTGGTTGGAGGGGCCGTAGGTGCAGAATGGCAGCCACACTTCCGTCAGTCTGCCCCAGGGCAGCTGTGGCTACTGTCATAGTTTACCATCACTGGTGTGTGAATGAGTGGAACCTGGAACCCTGTCAGAGCACTTTGAGTGTCTAGAAAAGCGCCATACAAATCCAATCCATTATTATTATTAAACCTATCATAAACCTATATGCCTATTTGCTCATATCGTCATGAACTGCTGCGTCCTTATGGATGAGAAGCAGGTGTACGCACGTTGTGCACACGCTCCATATGGCCAAGCATGCGCCCTTAAATTAGCATCTAAATAACACACCACTGACTTTAAACCAGGTTTAACTGGTCTATGGCGGAATTGGTTTCTGAAACACCAAAATAGTACCAGGGAAAGTGCGCCGGACCGCGCCTCATTTTTCCAGTGTTCAAGTTTTTTCCAGCTGGATGGGAGACATACGTCTGAGGGCCCTCCTAAGCCTGCCTTCCATATGACCTGGTGCCAGATATATAGAGAAGATAATAGAGGTTTAAAAAAGGACAAACCTTTATATTACATTTGCCTTCACTCCAACACAAACAGAGTTTTAGTAAAGTAAAGATATCCCACTACAGACTCTTAAAGGTGGCCAAGCTTTCCCCTCACTGTCCAAGCAATAGTTTTCATTTCTCTATACTTCAATTAATCTATACTTATTTTAGTGATCTGCTATCTA
Organism: Eutrigla gurnardus; assembly: GCF_963514095.1. Classification (NCBI taxonomy): domain Eukaryota; kingdom Metazoa; phylum Chordata; class Actinopteri; order Perciformes; family Triglidae; genus Eutrigla; species Eutrigla gurnardus. Next base: position 945,597 of record NC_139928.1, read on the forward strand.
CTATCTGAAGAATACATCAACATTATATGACACTAACCACAACATACTGTCAATGTTATTATACTGCAGCAGTGCTTATACTGATTGTGTGTTCATGTCATGCCAGAAGTGAAAGAACTGGATGACAACCTTTGACAAATTGTTGGGACAAACATTTATTTTTGGAGAATTTCTTATCATGTTTATTACCTTGGAATACATGAATCATCAAGCTACATGGGAGATTTCTAATGAGCAACAGAAAGCTGCCAGGAATTGTTTTCCCAGTTGTCATCCATGTTTCCACTCTTGCTTACATGATATGACACCACAGGTGTAGCGGTGTTTACTGAGTTCACGGCTCTGTTGCAACAGCTTCTATCGGCTCCACCTGGGGTTCAGTGGGAGGGGTGGAGAGGTCCTCCACCTGCTCTGAATCTGGTTCAGTCACAACTACTGCCACCTGTTGACACACAGAGAGCAGTGTATATCAACACCAGATGACATGCAAACTCTGCTTTGGTTCAACGTAACATTTAAATGTGCAGTATGTGTAATATCAGGCCCTGTGGGAAAACAACGTGCAACACTTTAAATACCTTTATGTTATGGCCTTGGCCGTATTGTAGTGTATGTGTGTGTATGTTGTGAGTGAATGCTCTGCTGTGGTGAGGATCTGTCCCTTTTGAATTTAGGTGATTTGGGGGGGGGGGTCAGCCCAATGTGGAGGCACGTAACTAACATTGCCACAGCATGCAAAACCATTCCCTTTTCGGAGGTTGTCTTGCGTTTTCCTCTCCATTCCATCTGTTGTCACATTCATTTGCATCACTTGTGCTACCTAAATGGACAGACTGACTTTTAATTGATTTGGATTTATACTGGGATGATTAAGAGTTCCCTTAATTTTTTTGAGCAGTGTCCATTCAGGTACCTATGAAATCACCTGAGTGATCTACCTGGTGATAGGCAGCACCCTGCACCTACTAATAGGGTTGTTGGTGGTACCTGAGACTGCTTGGCTGCAGCAGCCTGCACAGCTGGAACAGGTGGGGGACGCGTCTGCGGATAGGCTGGTCTCTGGCTGCGAGCCTGCAGGACACACACACGCCCCGAAATAAACATTACAATTCAGATCCTTACAATGCCTAAGAAAGGCACCTCTCTGAATCTGACTATACCATGACAGAGAGGGAGAGTGACAATGTGGAGACAGAGAGAGAGGCAAAGGAGGAAAAGAAAGAGAGAGCGGCAGCAGCATCACACCTTGCAGGAGCTGTAGAACGATTAGGTGGCTACCTTTCTCTCCAGCTTGACCCCCAGTATGAGACGACCTGACCCAGAGCAATTGTCCTTTATTAAAATAAAAATCCAGGAATATATTCATGAGGATTTTGGGGGAGGGGGGGCTTTTATCCCCAATATCCACAGGATTCAATGTATCCATCCATCGTCTACTGCTTTGTCCTGTATTCAGGGTTGCGAGGGGGGTGGGGGTGGTTGGAGCTGATCCAAGCTGTCATTGGGCAAAACGACCCTCTCGTTGTGAGGCGACAGTGCTACCCACTACACCACCATGCAGCCCATTCAATGTATCAACATCTGTAAAGTTCCTGAATTGTTCATAATAATGTTTGTTATTTTTAAAACTGCTCATGTTGTTTAAATTGTTTAATCATTTGATGTTGTTGATCTATATTATTCATGAATTTCACTTAAAAAATTAAATAAACATGAAACAAACTACAGACCAATATCAAATCTTCCTTTTCACTCTAAGATCCTTGAGAAAGCAGTCGCCAATCAGCTGTGTGACTTTCTAAATAACAACAGTCTACTTGAGGACTTCCAGTCCGGATTTAGAGTACATCATAGTACAGAGACAGCTCTGGTGAAAATCACAAATAACCTTCTAATTGCTTCTGACAAAGGACTGGTTTCTGAACTTGTCCTGCTCGATCTTAGTGCTGCGTTCGACACCATTAACCATGAGATTCTATGTAGACTGGAAAAATTAATTAAAATCAAAGGAACCGCATTAAGCTGGTTTAAGTCCTATTTATCCAATCAATCTCAATTTGTGCATGTTAACCTAATTGTAACAGTCCGCTTTGTCCTTTTTGTCTTTCTTTTTGTAGTAAATGTGTCATAAAATGTCCTTTTTGCTAATTGCTTTGCTCCTTTTTTCAAGAGAAGGTAGCTTTCAAAATCTGGCTTATAAATGCCAGATTTATAAAACAATAAATTTGTTTGTAAAAACAAAAAAGGAAAAAACGTATAGAGATGAGCCCAATGAAGTTGGTATCATCCGCACTTCCGGAGCTTGACGGACTGGTGACTCGAGGTGCAGCTGTTGGTGAACAGGGAGAAGAGCAGGGAACAAAGCAGCCCTGAGGGGATCCAGTGCTGATGATCAGGCTGTTGGAGATGTACTTCCCAAACTTCACATGCTGCTTCCTGTCAGAAAGGAAGTCGGTCATCCACCGGCAGGTGGAGTCGGGCATGTGCAGCTGGGAGATTTTGTCCTGTAGCCATGTCGAGATGTTGTTGAAGGCAGAGCTGTAATACACAAACAGGATCCTGGCATATGTTCCTCCTGAGTCCAGGTGCTGAGGATGAAGTGGGGGGCCATGTTTACAGCATCGTCCACAGATGTGTTGGCTGTTGGCTCTGTAGGCGAACTGCAGGGGGTCCAGGGGAGGGTCCGTGATGGATTTCAGGTGGGCAAGGACAAGGCGCTCAAAGGATTTCATGACCACAGAGGTTAAGCCGAATGGTCTGTAGTCTTTGATCGATGCATTTGTTACCTCAAGGCTGGACTATTGTAATTCCTTATTATCAGGCTGTTCTAATGAATCTCTTAAAGCTCTCCAGCTGGTCCAGAATGGTGCAGCGCGTGTTCTGACTAAAACTAGAAAAAGGGATCACATTTCTCCTGTATTAGCCTCTCTGCACTGGCTCCCAGTAAAATCCAGAATAGAATTTAGCTCATTAAACCCTACTGTCCTGCTAGAGCACTACGCTCTTAAAATAATGGGTTACTTGTAGTTCCTAAAGTCTCCAAAATTAGAACAGGTGCCAGAGCTTTCAGCCATCAAGATCCTCTTCTGCGGGAACCGTCTTCCAGTTCTGGTTCGGGAGGCAGACACTGCTCCCACATTTAAGAGTAGGCTTAAAACCTTTCTCTTTGACACCGCTTATAGCTAGGGATGACTCAGGTTTGCCTTGAACCAGCTCTTAGTTATGCTGCTAGAGGCCTAGACTGCCGGGGGATTTCTAATGACACAGAGGGGTAGATTTACTAAGACCAGGGTTTCCTGCAGACCTTATTTGGTCAGGCGCCCCGCCCGGCCTGATATCTGTAGTGCCTGGGTCAGAATGTTGGGCAAAAAAAAAAAAAAAAAAAAAATTGATGCAATGCATGCAAGTGACACGGCAGCGCTTGACAACTAATCTACCAGCGCACATAGATAGATTTGTGTTATAATGAATTAATGTTGATTCTTTAGTGCTGCGCTGTCTTCCTGCAGTGCATTCTGTGCCATATCTCTCTCCCTCTCTCTCTCACACACACACACACGCTAGCAGACGAGAGTATTCCATCCGACGCGCTGCAAGATGAGAACCTCAGCAAAAGATTTTCATCATCTGAAAAACTACCATCCTGGCGAATAAAGAGTTTCAAAATGCAGGTCCTACGTGCATTAATGCCCCCCCCCCCCCCCCCCCCCCCCCCAAAAAAAAAAAGAAAGAAAAAGAAGCTGGAAGTGAAATTAAACAGCGACATCTGCTCGTCAAGAAAAATGCCATAAAATGAATGCAACAGGTTGGCCTTTTTTATTTTCTGAATTTTCTGTTTGCTTTCTGTGCCAAGGGTTCCCAAACTTATTAGGCCACGACCCCAAAAATAAACAGTTTGTGTTTTCCATCATCATGTTTGTGGGTTTGTTGTTAAGCAACTTCTCTCATATTTTGATAGCCAAAAATAATAATTGATTAAGCAACTTCTCTTTCATTTTGAGGGCAAAAATAATAATAGAACAATATGAAATGTACCCTTTTTTTTTGCCGAGAACGGTTCTCAGCAACCATTCTCGGGTTAAACCCACCCCCCACTCACCTCCCCCCCGGCCAAAGTTTTTTCCTGCAGGAAACCCTGAAGACTGACGCTGTTTGCGCTGCGTTTGTTATCGCGAGATTGCATACAGTGCACGCAGTGCTTCCTCATGTTGCGTCGTATTTATCAAACTTGACAGCCATCAGGCAAACAGCGCATACTCCATCCTCAAGTGTAAATTACACTTGAGGACGGAGTTTAGCGCGCCTCTAAAAGCAATGAATGGGCCCGCATGTATCTAACATGGATCTTGAAACAACAAAAAAGAAAGCGCTAAAAAGCACATAACGAACCAAGGAAAAGGTAGCGTAGAACAGGGCACAGGCGAGGATAACCGGTTCAGGTCCACCCGAAATCAGTGGATAGTAACGTGCAGCAAAACCGCAAAATGAGACGAAATAATGGGCAGATAAAATAACTGGTTTGCGCAATTAATGGAATGGCCAGAGCGGAAACCAAAAGATGTCGCCACCAGCAAGAGACAAACCATCACTCTGCAGAGATACAGAGGACCTCCAACATTCCATCCAGACCTGAGACATCCAGACCTGAGACATGCAGACCTGAGACATCCAGACCTTAGACACCCAGACCTGAGACACCCAGACCTGAGATATCCAGACCTGAGACACCCAGACCTGAGACATCCACGTCTGCGACCTCTCGTGTTCTCACGAAAATAAAAATACCTGAGCAAACAGTCTCAGATAAACCATTCACTAAAAGTAATAAACAGCATAAAAAGGGAAATGTTCCAGGCTGCGTTGATTATTTATTTTCTCACTTTTATTTACAATCAATTTCAACATAACATGTGGATCAAGTCCAGTAACTGTGTTTTTGCATGGCTGCTTAATCTGTAACGATAATTTCTGGTTTCATGATTGATAAAGTATGATTTGTGTGGTGCTTCCTGGTCTAGACCTGCTTTAAAGAGGCAGAATAGAGGAGCACTCTCACCGGCAGTTTTTGTAAATACTGAGGAATATATAATTAGGCGCACTTTACGTGCTAGTTCCGAACGGATTGCACCTCAAGTGGGCGCAAATGCGTTAAATAAAATCTGGCCCTGAGCCTCTCTCTTTCTCTCCTCCTCCTCCTCTCTAGCAGGTCTCCCTGTACTGTGGTGGAACCTGATCCGGACTGCACCGATGCTGTGGTCTTGTTTGACTCTTACCGCCAGTATTTTTAAGCATAGCCAGACTCCCGGGATTACTCCCGGGAGTCTGGCTATGCTTTCTGCTCCAGCGGAGTCCACTGAGGTCCTGACCGATGCAGACTGCTAACTGGCCTGATGCTGTATACACCATAGTAGCTCCACCTGCTGCTGTGAGACTGCTCATCAACTACTGCTTTTTGGTCGACGGCGACATGGTTGGGAAGGATCCATCTCGGCGTGGCTGTGCCTGCCACCATGGACTACTACTGTTGAAACTACTACTGTTAATACTACAACTACTACTACTACTACTACTACTATTATACTTCTACCAACACTAAACGCAGATAGAACTCAAGATCCAGGTCTGCTCAAGATTTCTGCCTGAAAGCCTGCTAAGGCAGTTCTTTCTTTACACTAGGTGGTGTTGTAACTCTTGCTGCTGGGTGACGTTGGGACTTGGGAAAATGTATTGACTCTGAAGTTTCTCAGTTGTGCCACAGTTACCATGGTTACCATAACGTTATTGTGGAATAGAGCCTACTCTCAGGTAGGCATAATGTTTATAATGCATTACAGACATGGATGTCACGTAAGCCTTCTACCAATACCTACCAATTCTACCAATATACAATACAATATCTGACAAGAATGACAGTAACTTTTAATGCTCAATTACATTGTATTTAAGTCCCAAAGACTCACAGAGAGCTTGACGACCACATTCATCAGTCTAACATATTTCCAAGTTAAACTGCCGATGCCCCCGCAGGAGTCTGAGCTGAAGGAGTTTCTGGTGAACCTGCCTGATTGTGTCTGGTTTTACCTCAACTTTAAAGAAATGAATGTCTGGAATTTGAAAAGATAATTTGATATGGGGCAAATTGCTTAGCTTTTTTACCTTGTTCACTTCCGAACGGATTGCACCTCAAGTGGGCGCAAAACATGATTCACCAGTTTTGATCATGTATGTGATATATATCCTGCATGTGTAACCTGCCTCACTCACCTGGTTTCCACCTGCAGCAAGGACAGTGAGTCCAAACAGCATGGCAGTGATGCAGATCAACAGCTCCAGGACCAGGAAGATCACCAGCGTCCCCAGGATCCCATCAATCAACAGCTAGCCAGAGAAACCCAGTGCATATAAGGTTAGAAAACAGGAAGATTATGTACATTGCAACAAAATGTTTAATACTCTGATGATTCCATAAACAAATAGAAATGTAAGAGCAACGTGTTCTCACTCCCAACTCGTCAAATTCTGATGATTGCTCTGGGTATTAACACATAGGGTTAGCATGCTAGCATTAGCTTTCAATGTGTCTGGATGGCTTGTCAATATGCGTGTCCTCTCAAAATAACCTCTGTAAGAAAATAAATAAAACAAACTTCTTCAGAGAAAGAGTGACAAAAGACTCACATCACTACTGAGTTACAAATGACTCACATCACTACTGAGGTCCCGTCCACACGGAAACGTTTTTTGTGTGGAAATGCACAAGTCTTGTTAGCCCAATGAAGTTTCGGCCGACCGTCCACACGGATCCGGCTTTTTTGAAAGCAGGTCCCAGGGTGAAAAAGAAAAAAACGCTGCCTCTCAGTTTCGTCTCCGTTTTCGTGTAGACGGCAAAAACGCATACGCTGATGTCATCGCCCCGCCCCGCCCCGCCCCGCCCCTCGACCCTCTACAACAACAACGACGGCCTACGTGCTCGTGAACGTGCCACAGCAGATATTCTGCTCCTCTGTACGACAGCGTATTCGGGCCACTGTATGAAAAAAACGGAGCACGGAACGCTTTTATTTTTCTAATTAATCCATCACGTGTGACAACGCCTCATTAAGGTCCTTAGGGTGACGGCTGTTGATGCTTATTGTTGGTTTTATTTATATGGGCCAAATTGTCATCTTATGGGTGTTTATTGATCGGGTGGATCGTAGCCATAGCTTTCACTCGTTGCCATAGCAACGGCAAACATCCGGTGGAGCAATGTGTTTACTTACCAATGCTCCGTTTTTTGGTGTATTTTTGTAGCAGAAACAGTGCCACATAAGGGCCTGAAATATGAACTAGAACTTGACTTGACTTGACTTAGAGTGGATTCGTGTGGACGCAGATTTTTCGACAAAAACGGAGAAAAAAAAGATTGTTTTGGTACGTGTGGATGGGGCCTGAGTGACAAACGACTCGACTCACATCACTACCGAGTGACAAACGACTCGACTCACATCACTACCGAGTAACGACTCACATCACTACCGAGTTACAAATGACTGAATGACATATCAAAGTGACACATCACAGTACAGTACACATCAGTACCGTGCTATAGATACCATGGACAGGAGGAGAACAGGTAAGAACCACTGATCTCCCAATTGGAGAACGACTCGCTCTACCTCTGAGCCCACATAGTCTCTATAAGTGACGACTCACATCACCGGCGACCAGACAACAATCAAATGCACCGCATCAAAAATAGATCAATCAGATTAAAATGTCATGCACCGTGCCGAAACAGCGGGGAATGCCGGTTATTTTGTCATGAGGCCCTCAAAAGGAGAACCATGCACGGAATAGAAGAAAGTCCAGAGGAAAAAACACCTGACAGAGAGAGACTGCTAATGAGGATGAAATCCCTGGCCACATCTTTTACACTCTCATATTTGCATATGAACACAGAAAAGGCGACAGCGTTATAATGCAGTGTTAACTTTGTAACCCGAGCTTATGGATGTCACTGCGTTTAACTTGGGGAAACATGTCAATGAATTGGCCTGATAGGTCTGTGTAACGGGAAACACTAAGATGTGGGGCAAATAATGTTTTAAAATGTTTAATTAGCTGCGTTATGTGTTGAGGCGGGCTGCACGGTGGTGTAATGGGTAGCACTGTTGCCTCACAGTCTGTGTGGAGTTTGCATGTTCTCCCCGTGTGAGCCTGGGTTCTCTCCGGGTTCTCCGGCTTCCTCCCACAGTCCAAAGACATGCAGGATGGGGATAGGTTCATTGATGACTCTAAATTGCCCGTAGGTGTGAATGTGAGCGTGAATGGTTGTTTGTCTCTACATGTCAGCCTGTGATAGACTGGTTTCCTGTCCAGGGTGTACCCCGCCTTCGCCCAATGACAGCTGGGATCGGCTCCAGCCCCCCCTCCCCCTGCGACCCTGAGAGGTAGACAATGGATGGATGGATGTGTTGAGGCAGTTTGTTTTGATAAAAAATGATTAGACGATAGCTCCGCCTTTTGGTTTTGGTTTAACAGCTGTTAAATTGCGCTCTTCAAACCCCCCAGACTCTATTAGAAAGTAATTTAGAGAGTCATTTTACCAGGGGAAAGGGAGTATTGCTGGTCAACTGCTGCCTCATTATATGTCGTTATTTTATTATTTATTATTTCAGATCTTATTTCATCATTCAAAACACCAGTTTTACACAACATGAATGAACCCATCGAAGCAGCGGTACTCTAGGATTCTCCTGGTCTGATTCAAATTTGCTGCTTAAGAGTCTGTTAAAGCAGCTTTTTCTCTCCACTAGGTGGCAGTCTAACTCTTGCTCCTGGGGCCCGTTTCACAAAGCAGGTTCAACAAACTCTGAACCTAACCCTGAACTCTGAGTTGACCAACTCTGAGATAGGCAACTCTGAGTTTTCGGTTTCAGAACAGCGGTTTTGAATTAGTTCAGTCAACTCTGAGTATGTAAACTCTGAGTTACGCGCGTGCCTGCCGACTCTATAAAGCCATCGTCAATGGAGCTCCGATACAACGGGCACATTTTTTCAGAGTTGGTTCAGATTCCGGAAAAAGACGGAGACATGTAGGGAGAAACTCACGGTTTGTTGAAGCAAACCTGCTAGCGAGCAGGTTAGGTTCACGGAGTATGTTACCCGGGTAACTGACTCAGATTTATGCTGAACTGGCTTTGTGAAACCGAAAAAACAGAGTTTCCCTCATCTCAGGGTTAACTAACTCAAGGTTTTCACTAAACTTGCTTTGTGAAACGGACCCCTGGTGATGTTGGGACGTTGAAAATGAATCAACATGAAAATCCTTAGTGTGTTCTAGTTTCTGGATGTGTAAAGTGCCCTGAGAAAACTTCTGTTGTGATATGACACTTTAAATAAAATTTAATTGAAAGTTATGGAACTGAAATGTGCTATTAAATGTAGCACTCCAACTGAATTCATAACGCACTTCTGGGTTATGTTATGAAATCAGACAGGCAGCCCTTTCATTAGCTGGTGTATCTGGGACATCCACAACATGTACAGCAGCAATAGTGGTGATTTCAGACATGATTGATGAAACATTGTCGGCCAGATTGAAGCTGAGGAAAGTCGACCAGCTCTACCAACTCGAGTTGATCACCAACGTTAATATGGTGCCACGTCAACAGAAACACAGAAAATAAACTAGAATGTAGCTGAATACATTAACATGGACCAGATCCCTGTTTACACTGTGGAGAAACCTGGCTAACAACAACTTAATCACCAACTGAATCCAAGGTTTGTTTAATCTTTATGGAATCATTTTCTGAGCCCAGAGCTATACAACACAATAAAACAGAAAATCTGGAAATATTTGTCATACAGTATATACCCTACAGTTATATTATGTGTTTTGTTTTCGCACATCGTCAGACAACTTTTTAAGTGTTGTTATTGATGTTGTTTGTATTGTTCTAATCTTTATTTAAAAATATTATCCCCCCCCCCCCCCCCCGTGGTAGAAAAAAAGGTATAGAGTTTTCCTGGGTATCGGTATCAAGTTTGAAATTGTAGTTTTGAGACAAACTGAGACAAGCTTGGGATATATTACTTCTATCGATAATGAGTAGTGTTTGGCATCAAAAATCGGTTCTAAATGGAGACTGTAAAATTTGGACTCCAAAGGAATCATTTTTATTTTTATTCCGGTGATCAGTTCAATGAAACAAACTTCACTCAGGAATGGGTTGAATTATAGACTGTCACCACGGCAAGTGGCCTTTAAAAGTGTGGCTTCATTTTACAGTGTAACGCCTATGCTAAACATCTTTGCCTGCATGGTGTACAAATGAAGGAGTGTACCGTGTTCGTTTGCCTCGTCCTCCTCCGTCTCTCCTCTCCACTGCCGGAGACACCATACTGCACATACTGCCTGAGAAGGCAGATATGATCATTTGTCTAAACAAGAACTGTTTCTAATTGAAGTGTGTTGTCCAGACTGGGTTGGTTGTAGTTCTATATATTTATATTACGTTATGTTAATTTGTTTGGACCAGGCACCACAAACTACTTCTCTCTCATCAACACCTGCATGAGCTGCAGCCCTCTAAACAAACTGTTAATCAGTTGGTTTTGCAATGTTGTCAATGCGATGGGGTTCAAGAATGGATTTATTATCAAATCATTCATCATTAATGACAGAAACCCACTGTGTGCAACATTCCGTGTATTTTTTTTGTATTATTACTTTTGAATACAAGTTTCTCTAAATAAATAAGTGACCTGTTTGATTCTGCCCCTCAAAGAACTGGAATGGAGAATCGTTAAGAACCTGACGAAATGCAGAATCGGTATCAACATCAGAATTGTTAAAAACCAAACGACGCACAACCCTACTTATGAGTGATGAACGACTCACGCCAGAAGTGAGTGACATATGAATCAAGTCACAAGCAAATGGCTAACAACTCACATCACTACAGAGTGACAAACAACTCATGTAACCTCTGAGTGACTTACGACTTGCGTCAGTAGTTAGTGAAAAATGCCTAACGTCACTCCCGAATGACAACAGACATGCATCAGGGTGATAAACTAATCACGTCACTACTGAGTGACAAACGAGTCACATGGCTATCAATAACAGATGACTAACGTGACTACCAACAACTCATGTCACTAGTGAGTAAAGAACGAGTCATGTCACTTTTTTTTCTCCGTTTTGCCTTGGCGTCGTTTCAAGAAAATCTGCGTCCACATGAATCCACTGAAAACGACTCAGCGTGCTGTAGTACATATTCCAGGCCCTTATGCGGTGCTGTTTCTGCTACAAAAATACACCAAAAACGCAGAAGAAGAGAGCTGACCGGATTTTTGCCGTTACTATGACAACACGTGAAAGCTAAGGCTTAACTCCGCCCGGCCACCCGATCACCCGATCAATAAACACCCATAAGATGCAAGTTTCGACCCGCGCAGCCTTGCGCATGGTCAGTTTGGCAGTTTGGTGGATCGCCTGCGCCAAGATGGGTGTGGCGGCGCAGCAGGGGGAGGCGTCACAGATTCAGCTTGGCGTAGCGGAAGTTTCGTGGCAAAAAGCCTTGCCGAGACTTCGCCGAAAGCCCGCCAGCTCCAACCTGGTCTACTCTCGGCGCAAGGCGTAAATAAAGTCCATTCATTCAAGGCGAATCACAGCTGGCGGAGTGGAAGTTTGGCTGACGGTGCGCAGTGCGCACACGTCACCGAGACCTCACAGGCAGGTTTCCACAGTTCCAGGCACATTTAAATGCTATAAATAATCACAACAAACACTATTTAATGCAACTAATTGAATCAACACGTGAATTTATATCTATATCGATTGTCCCGTCACATCTGACGTCAGATCAAAGGCGCGTAACGGAAACTCAGCCTCTCGGACCAAAACATCTCCCTCTCTCTCTCCTGTTTTTTATAATATCGCCATTGTTATTATTATGATACGCACGCACAGCGCGTGATGCGCGTGGTGGGAGCGGCAGCGCTGCTTCTGTCATCGGGTTGTCAAGTGACGGAACTTGCACTGAACCTCCCCTAACGCATTAAAGGTGAGGAGAGGAGCTCATTTGATTGGTGAAGATCTGAATCGGCTGTATTAATCCCAGTCCACGCCTCGTCTCCTCCTCGTCTCCCACTCACGCCTTCTTCTCCTCCCTCTTTCCCACTTGCGTGGGTGGGCGAGACGGGAGGTGTGCCTGCGCGAGCCTGCGCGGTGCACGAAACTTGCAAAGTCCAGGCGGACAGGCCTAGTTTGGCAGGACTGTCTTAAAACGTATAAGGAGGCTCTCCGTAATGCCAGAGCAGCCTACTACTCATCTTTAATAGAGGAAAATAAAAACAATCCTAGATTTCTTTTCAGTACTGTAGCCAGGCTGACAAAGACTCACAGCTCTACTGAGCCATGCATTCCTAGAGATCTTAGGAGTAACGACTTTATGAACTTTTCTAATGATAAAATTCTAGCAATCCGCGACAAAATTACTTGCATCTTGCCTTCAATTGGAACCGCGTTACCCTCAAAGTCAGGAGTTTTAGAACTAGCATTAAGACCTGATATATATTTAGACTGCTTTTCTCCAATCAACCTAAACCAACTAACGTCAATGATCTCTTCTTCTAAACCTTCAACCTGTCTCCTAGACCCGATACCAACCAGGCTACTGAAAGAAGTCTTAACCTTAGTTAGCGCGTCGCTATTAGATATGATCAATGTGTCTTTATTAACAGGCTATGTGCCACAGTCATTTAAAGTAGCTGTAATTAAACCTCTTCTTAAGAAGCCTTCTCTAGATCCAGGGGTTTTAGCAAACTACAGACCAATATCAAATCTTCCTTTTCTCTCTAAGATCCTTGAGAAAGTAGTCGCCAATCAGCTGTGTGACTTTCTCAACAATAACAGTCTACTTGAGGACTTCCAGTCAGGATTTAGAGTACATCATAGTACAGAGACAGCTCTGGTGAAAATTACAAATGACCTTCTTATTGCTTCTGACAAAGGACTGGTTTCTGTACTTGTTCTGCTAGATCTTAGTGCTGCATTTGACACCATTAACCATGAGATTCTAATATGTAGACTGGAAAAATTAATTGGCATCAAAGGAACCACATTAAGCTGGTTTAAGTCCTATTTATCCAATCGATCTCAGTTTGTGCATGTCAATGAAAAATCCTCCAGGCACACTGAAGTTAAATACGGTGTTCCTCAAGGTTCTGTGCTCGGACCAATTCTTTTCAACTTATATATGCTTCCTTTAGGCAACATTATTCGAGGACACTCTATAAACTTCCATTGTTATGCTGATGATACTCAGTTATATCTATCGATCAAGCCTGAAGAAACCAATCAGCTAGTTAAACTCCAGGCATGTGTTGATGACATAAAATCCTGGATGACCTGCAATTTCCTGATGTTAAACTCAGATAAAACGGAAGTTATTGTACTTGGGCCTAAACTCCTCCGAAGCTCGCTGTCTAAAGATATAGCGACTATTGAAGGCATTGCCATCGCCTCAAATGCTACTGTAAGAAACCTTGGAGTTATCTTTGATCAGGACCTGTCCTTTGACTCGCATATTAAACAAACCACGAGGACAGCCTACTTTCACCTGCGTAACATTACTAAAATTAGGCCAATGCTGTCTCAAAAAGATGCTTCTCTGACTGGCTCCCAGTAAAATCCAGAATAGAATTTAAAATCCTTCTCCTCACTTACAAGGCTCTTAATGGACAAGCACCATCATATCTTAAAGAGCTCATTAAACCCTACTGTCCTCCTAGAGCACTACGCTCTCAGAATAAAGGGTTACTTGTAGTTCCTAAAGTCTCCAAAATTAGAACAGGGGCCAGAGCTTTCAGCCATCAAGCTCCTCTCAGGTTTGCCCTGAGCCAGCTCTTGGTTAAGCTGCTATAGGCCTAGACTGCTGGGGGATTATAGTGACACACTGAGCCTCTCTCTCTCTCTCTGTGTCTGAGTCCCTGTGCTCTCTTGCCTAGCAGGTCTCCCTGGACCGTGGTGGAACCTGATCCGGACTGCACCGATGTTGTGGTCTTGTTTGCCTCTTACCGCCAGTATTTTTAATTAAAGTAATTGACTAAAATCTGCATCTCTACTGTCACTAACTTGACTACTCCCGGGATCACTCCCGGGAGTCTGGCCATGCTTTCTGGTCCAGCAGAGTCCACTGAGGTCCTGACTGATGCAGACTGCTAACTGGCCTGACGCTGGAAACACCACATTGTAGCTCCACCTGCCCGCTGTGTGACTGCTCAACTACTCCTGCTTTTTGGTCTACGGCGACATGGTTGGGATGGATCCATCTCTGCGTGGCTGTGCCTGCTGCCATGGACTACTACTGTTGATACTATTGCTTCTGTTAATACCACCACTACTGTTAATGCTACTACTACCATACTACCAACACCAAATGCAGTTGGAACCCAAGGGCCTGAGCTGCACGAGATTTCTGCCTAAAAGCCTATTAAGGCAGTTTTTTCTCGCCACTGTCGCTGTAACGCTTGCCCTGGGTGTTGTTGGGACTTTGAAATTGTGTTGACTCTTGAAATTTTGAGTGTATTTTAGTCCTGCTCAATGTGTCCTGAGATGACTTCTGTTGTGATTTGACACTATAAATAAAATTGAATTGAATTGAATAAAGTAGCAAATCTGCGACTTTTCTCCCGGAATATTGCCCCCCTCTCTCGGCTCCGTTTTTTTTCCATACAGTGGCCCTAATACGCCGTAGTACAGACGAGCAGAATATCTGCTACTAGCACGTAGGCCGCCATTATTGTTGTTTTTGTTACGAGACGCCAAGGGGCAAGAAGTCAGTCTCGAGGGTCCAGGGGCAGGCCGATGACGTCATCGTATTCGTTTTTGTCGTCTACATGAAAACGAACACGAAACGGAGGGGTGCCGTTTTTTTCTTTTTCACCCTGAGAGCTGGTTTCAAAAAAGTGCGTTTTCAGGCAGCGAAAACGCCGGATCCGTATGGACGGCAGGCCGAAACGCACAAGACTTGTCCGTTTACACACAAAAAACGTTTCCATGTGGATGGGGCCTCATTAGCAGATGACAAGCAACTCACATCACTGCATATTGACAAACAACTCACGTCAGTAGTAAGTGACACTAGCCACTCTCGTTGGTACTGAGAGTTGTACTAACAACACATCACTAGCAAGTGACAAATTACTCACATCATTCCTGAGTTACAAACGAGTCACATGATTACTGAGTTACAAACGAGTCACATCATTCCTGAGTTACAGCCAGCCAAGCCCCCTAATCAGCCCATCTCTCCCCAATCAGCTCTGTATTTAACCTGTGGAGTTTTTCTGTACTGCTTTTGGGTCCCAACAAAGCCCCGTGATACATGTCAATAATGAGTGATGACTCAGGTCACTACCTAGAGGCAAACAACTCAGATCACTACCTAGAGGCAAAAGACTCAGATCGCTACCTCGAGGAAAACGACTCAGGTCACTACCTAGAGGAAAACAACTCACATCACTACCTAGAGGCAAACAACTCAGATCACCACCTCAATACCTAGAGGCAAACGACTCAGATCACTACCTCGAGTAAAACGACTCAGGTCACTACCTCGAGGAAAACGACTCAGATCACTACCCCGAGGAAAACGACTCAGGTCACTACCTAGAGGCAAACAACTCAGATCACCACCTCAATACCTAGAGGCAAACGACTCAGATCACTACCTCGAGAAAAACGACTCAGGTCATTACCTAGAAGCAAATGACTCAAATAAATACCTAGAGGCAAACAACTCAGATCACTACCTAAAGGCAAACAAGTGTTGGGGATGTAGCAGGAGCAGATTTGGTTATCAACAGCTCATTATTAATATCAATATCATTGTCGATATTAATAATTATATTTAATATATTATTATGATATAATCATGAATAAACGGGGCACCACCCTGGGATCAGGGAAAAGATAACCTAAAACTGTATTCAGTCTGAATATAAAAGGTTTTACACTCACATGCCAATCATCGTGATCATTGGCATAGAAGTATGAAACAATCGAACAATTAAAAAGGCGTGAAATTCAAGCACTAGCCTTCACAACCTGCTGTTATCCAGTGACATATACACAACAAGCACAAGAGACAGCTAGTTATAATATAATAAGATTTATTAAAATCAGTAATAATGATCACAATCAATAACACTGCAATTAACATAGCCTTATTACCTAACTACCTAACACACGAAGCTAAGCTAAACAAAGGAAGAGACACACGTGGAGTGTGTGTGTGTGCGTGTGTGTGTGTGTGCGTGTGTGCGTGTGTGTAGAGAGAGAGAGAGAGAGAGAGAGAGAGAGAGATATGGCCGGGCGCGGCCACCAGATGGAGCTATCCCTCACAGCGTTCAGGGGCGGAGCCACTGACGTCAGATAGAGTAGCGAGAGAGAGAGAGGGAGAACGGGGAGTCGCGCGGTCGCGGCGGTCTCCTCAGGATCCAAAATGATAAACAAAAAGAAAAATAAAGCGAGTAGAGAAAAAGAGAGGGAAAGCAGTCTGTTGCTTGTCCAGCGAGTTTGGGGGAAAGACTGCGGCCTAGGACAAAGGAAAATGCTGCAGACGTAACGTTCCCCTCCTATTGTAACGTGTGTTACGGTGGAGAGAGCGTTGGCCTCCTGTTGCAGCGGTGTGCTGCGGTGGAGGGGTCGCCTCCTGTTGCAACGTGGTGTTGCGATGGAAGAGCTGTTCTTAAGATGGCGCCGGTTTATATAGCTCACGGCTGCTCTCCGGGACCCCCTGGGGTACCTGTGGTTGTCAGCCAATAGGGCACCAGTTGTGTGACGTTGCACTTCGCACCTAGGTGCAAGGTGAAGCAAAAATGTCAGTTGTAGTTTTTTATCTCCTTTGTTCCTTTGTCCTGACTGCATGTGAGGGCTTGTGTAGTCCTAATGGTGAGGTCCCAACATTCCCCCTTTTGGTCTGAAGGTTGAGGTGTGGGACGCAACCTTCGGAGCAACATAAGGGCCGAACAGCCCATGTATTCCTTGAAACACGTGGGAGTCCAAACAGTCTGTATATTCCATGGAAAAGAGGTTAAACAGTTCAATCAGGTTAAAGTCCATAACTTTGATGGAGGCATTGTCTGAGCAGAGGTTGAGGCAAAGTCTGGGCAGAGATTGAGGCAAAGTCTGGGCAGAGATTGAGGCAGATTCTGGGCAGAGATTTCTAACCATCTAACCTATATCAAACATCTACTAAGACACAATTTACACAAACATCAACATTGTCATTACATTCAGGTAGTTTCAAACAGGAAACACCCCTACTATGAAAACAGAACGAAGGAGGAAAAGGAAAGCGAGGAAAAGGAGAAGGGGTTAGTGGTCGCTGGGTTTACTCCTGGAGAAGATTTGAGTTAGCCATATTTACTATGTTGTGGCTCAGGGCTGTAACGCTCCATGTAGCCAGAAACAGAGGAAATGTCAGAGGCGCTGTCATTATCTGAGTTGTCATGTTTGTACACTGCTGGTTCACGTGACTGGGCCAGAATTTCAGAGTAGGGCTTCCTACTGCTTCTGTGTGAATGCCTGTCTCGACGCAGTTGGTGGACATGTCGGTGATGCTCAGTGTCCCCACGCCGTCTCTTGCCAGGCTTCTGTGGGGAGCTTAGTGATGGTTGGGATGCGTCAGGCTGTGGCTCTATCGCTTTTATCAGCTTTTCGATCGAGTTGCACAGATCCCTATCTTCGTTAGTTTGGGAGTTTGTCTGATTCCAGGGGCGTGCTGGCCGCTCACCCCCTTTCGCGTTGTTATGAGGGCTATGCTTTAAGGCGGCAGATGTTTTGGACTTATTCTCGTTCCTTGGTGTTGTCTGATTCCCGGGGCGTGCTGGCCGCTCACCCCCTTTCGCGCTGTCATGAGGGCTCTGCTTTAAGGCGGCGGATGTTTTGGACGCAGATGTATCAAAGTTAGCAGGCTTTCTTTTAAGTTTGCGCGCTAAGTAGGTTTCCCAAGCCATCTGTGCGTAATTACAAATCTCTTGCATGGAGAGTCGATGTGTCCTGCAGTGCATGGCGACATCCCCCCGCACACTTTCGTGCAGGTTATGCAAGAAGAGAGACTGGAAGGCAGGCTCTTCCTCCAGTCCTGGGACATAGGCGGCTCTGAAGCGCCTATAGTACTCCTTGGGTGATTCCTGCTCCTCGTGTACAACGGCGAGGGCACCGAGCGTAGCGGAGGCGGGATCCCAGTACCGGCTATACTCCTTCCGGAGTGCTGCACAAAGTTTGGGGTATCGGTCCTGGATTCTGGGTGCAAGTGTTTCTATGAAACTGCGGACATCTCTGGTTGTGGTCTTCCAGACTAGTCTGAGCTTCTCCCGTGAGGAGGCATGGGGTAGGTCAATCAGGTGGCTGTCTAACTCTCTCAAATATTTGTGAATATTATGGTTCGAGTTGTCGGGATCAAAATGTTGAATATCTTTAGCCATGCTCTCAACAAAGCGGAAGCGCTGTGGCGTCCTTCCTGGTGAAGGCGAGACTAAGCTAGGTTGAGGAGGCGCGTCGCAAATTACCGGTTTGTTCCAAAGATAGGAAGATTTTGGAGGAGAACTTGTGTAAGTTCCGCTGCTGGTTTCTTCGCTATCTGTGTCAGAGCAATGGGAAGCTGCGTAGCGGTTACCGCTGTCTCTCAGTGGAGCTTGTCTTAAGGACTTTGTGTCCGCTGGTAACTGTTCCCATCTTCTGCATGGCGGGTGAGTTGTATTTTCACTACAAAAAGAGTGGGAGTTGGAGAAGCCTGAATCACACTGACTGGACGAGTCTGCTGAGGGAGGACATTCTGGTTTAGACTTCGACCACTCGTTATTGTAGGACAAAAACTCAGACTCTGCGGTGTGCAGGACATCTAAAAAACGCATGGCTCTTGTGTTTGCCGTTTGAACCTGGTGGAGGCGACAGGCACTTTGCTCCTCTAATGTTACCACTTTTTCCTCTAGGGCAGATTTACTCTGAACCAAGAGACAGATTTGTTTGTAGAAAGTCAGTAGCAAGCATTTTAACAATGGACCCTTGGATGATGTTACTACATCAGATCTGCTGTTCAGTAACAAGTCGATCTCCTCTTGGCACTCACTGAGGTTTAGTTTCTGCAAAAACTCAGAGTAGCCTGTCTGAAGGCTCTGTGCCACAGATGAGATGAACTGATTGCAGGGGGTCTCCATTGTGTCTGGAGAGAAAAGGGGGGTTATGCAAATCACCTGATAAGGTAACTGGCGGTTCTCTTTTAGAGAGGTCAGCTTCACCCTCTAATGATTCTATACAGCAACTCAGACTTACTGTAGGCTGCTTACTTAATTCTTTTCCAAAGGCACGCTAACTTAAATGCACGGCAGGAACAGTTAGGGAATTATTTTGAAATTTTGACTCGAGCTAGAACCCGTGGTGGAAACAGCAACGTACAATTTCAACGTTCACAGAGTTGGTACACTCTGTGGCTCAATCCTCTGCTCTACTTCTAGTAAAGGGAGAATCTGGTGGCTTCACTTGTTTGGTGTTAATCGCAAAAAAAATAATTAAATAATGTATTTGTTGTTATGCTGATGTGGGTGCACAGGTGAGCTGCGTCCACCTGTGACTTACAATGGAAATGTTAGTACTCTTTTACAGCCTGTGGACTGTCAATGAGGTGTCTCTAGCACCTCTGGTGAGTAATAACAGTGTTATAACGCGTCTTAGTATTCATAACCCTGCGTAGTTGTTAGTATTGTTGTTACACAATAAATGGCTTATCACAACATGCATTTGCAACCCTCAACTGTACTTGCCTGGAAAATAGTAACGGGGAGCACGCAAATCGATCCTTGAACATCAATTTCTAAACAATGATATTAATAATAACAATTCCTATTATTGTTATTATTACTATAATTCTCAGGTTATTGTGCATAAATCTCTGGATAAAGCTGGTTTAAGAAGGCCTCACACGGGGCGACAATTAATCGCGGCTGTAGCAGGAGCAGATTTGGTTATCAACAGCTAATTATTAATGTCAATATGATTGTCGATATTAATAATTATATTTAATATATTATTATGATATAATCATGAATAAACGGGGCACCACCCTGGGATCAGGGAAAAGATAACCTAAAACTGTATTCAGTCTCAATATAAAAGGTTTTACACTCACATGCCAATCATCGTGATTATTGGCATAGAAGTATAAAACAATCGAACAATTAAAAAGGCGTGAAATTCAAGCACTAGCCTTCACAACCTGCTGTTATCTAGTGACATATACACAACAAGCACAAGAGACCGCTAGTTATAATATAATAAGATTTATTAAAATCAGTTATTAATGATCACAATCAATAACACTGCAATTAACAAAGCCTTATTACCGAACTACCTAACACACAAAGCTAAGCTAAACAAAGGAAGAGACACACGTGGAGTGTGTGTGTGTGTGTGTGTGTGTGTGTGTGCGTGCGTGTGCGTGAGTGCGTGTGTGTAGAGAGAGAGAGAGAGAGAGAGAGAGATATGGCCGGGCGCGGCCACCAGATGGAGCTATCCCTCACAGCGTTCAGGGGCGGAGCCACTGACGTCAGATAGAGTAGCGAGAGAGGGAGAGGGAGAAGGAGAGATGGCCGGTTGCAGCCACCAGATGGAGCTATGTCCTTAGCATCCGGATACGGAAACAGCTGGCGTAGGACACGTGTGGGGGGCGATGTATGTGTGCGTGTGTGTGTTAGCGGGACACAAACAAAGAGAGGGGGAGAATGCGCGCGCAATATTCTAAGGCTCAGGAGGCGTGTCACTATCATCAGCTCGTGAATGAACTGGCGTTCAAACAGTGGGACCGTGGTCTTTTAACTGATAGTAGACGCTTACTGAGCTCGCGAATATGGCTGAGGTTAGTCAAAAACACCGTTACAGAAATCAACCCAGCGGCGTGGGTACACAATCAGCATTCAAATACAACAGCACATAAACAACGGACTCGGCGGTCCGTGATCAAAACTTAAAACACATTAACAAGAATTACAAGCATGTCCTACACTATCGAATCTCTGCTTCTGCCCAGACAAATAGCCTCTTACTTTTGTCGATGTGAGATGTGTCGATGTCAGGTTTCCGTGCGGTGATGGCGTTTCTTGACACTGGCGACAGACGGTGGTTCGCGAGCGCTCGTTCGGCGCCGGATCAAATTAGTTGAAGAAAACAGTTAGTATTTCTCCCTTCTGCAGGCAACAATAAAATCGCGGGCTCTGCGATTTAGTCAGCTGATTTCAGACAAAAACGGGTTGTAGTTCTAGTTCCGTTCTGCTGGCAGCTGGGACAAAGAAAGTGTTTTTCTTCCTTCGGCGGATGAACAGGGGGAGTCGCGCGGTCGCGGCGGTCTCCTCAGGATCCAAAATGATAAACAAAAAGAAAAATAAAGCGAGTAGAGAAAAAGAGAGGGAAAGCAGTCTGTTGCTTGTCCAGCGAGTTTGGGGGAAAGACTGCGGCCTAGGACAAAGGAAAATGCTGCAGACGTAACGTTCACCTCCTGTTGCAACGTGGTGTTGCGATGGAAGAGCTGTTCTTAAGATGGCGCCGGTTTATATAGCTCACGGCTGCTCCCAGGGACCCCCTGGGGTACCTGTGGTTGTCAGCCAATAGGGCACCAGTTGTGTGACGTTGCACTTCGCACTTAGGTGCGAGGTGAAGCCAAAATGTCAGTTGTAGTTTTTTATCTCCTTTGTTCCTTTGTCCTGACCGCATGTGAGGGCTTTTTTAGGCTGCATTGTTTAGTCCTAATGGTGAGGTCCCAACACAAGTCATGTGACGACATGTGACAATGACACATGTGACTATAGAGTGACAAATGCCTCACATGACCGGTTAGAAATGAGTGACACGACTACCTAGTTACTAACATACACTACACGCATCACTAGTGAGTGACAAATGACTCGTGTCACTTATTTGACCCATCCACCTCCTCTAAGCAGAGTGTGGTGGTCTTTATCCTACATCACATGCTTTCACCGTCCACTAATGCTGCGGGAGGGTTTACATTGGAGCCACGGAGTTCTCGCCGAATCTCTGTATTTGACGGGTTGGGAATGAGATCTGGTTGGTGAAAGACTCGGGACATGTTGTATATTACCTGAGGACATTTCTGTACTCTACAAGACAAGACAACATAACCTCTGACCAAAGTATTATTTATAACAGTTATCAATCACTTACTTTACACTTTTGCTCGATCACCCCGGTGCATTTCCTGAAACAATGTTGCTGCAGTGGACAGTAAAGACAAAGAAACATGGAGTCTGCTTTTTCGGTCATACAAGAGAATAAATTACTGCAGGGAACTATTGCAAAACAATAGCAAGTAATATTGTAATTGTCACTAAATTTTAAGGCAGAGTAGGTAATTTGAGAAAAAAATACATAGACTTCATCGAACACATCGTGCAACCAAAGAAACCTCACCCCCTTCCTTCAGACCTCTGTCCAAAGCCACGCCCCCAGAACACGTGAATGCGCTGCCTGACTACTGAGGAGGACGAACACGAGAGCGTTGGGAAGAGGAGCACAAGCTGACTTGTGACGGCTCATTCACAAGTAAGAAAACACCTAACATTATCATAATAAACGTAAACAACAAACATGGCTATTGTTACTAGGCCCATGTTAGCATGTTAGTATTAGGAAATGTTATTGAAAATGGAGTTCTGATGCAGCAACTTATTGGGGGCTAGTTAGCAACAGCTGGCTGTGCTAACTGTAGATGTCAGGCAAAGCTAAAACATCAACGAGGTGAGCAATACTACACAGCCAGAGTTAGTTTTTAGTTTTAAAATTCAGTGCATTTCATGAAACAGCTGCAGTACCTTCCTAGCTTTCTGTTACTACCTGTGACACAAAGACGAATTTAGATAGGACTCATATTGTGTTGTTTGCATATCAGAGCTTCCACAATGAGAGCTTTTTTGGATCAGATATCGAGTATGCTCAAAAGCCAACAACATCCGTTCAAAGACGACCAAGTTGAGGTAGAGAGTGAGGGCAACCAGCAGTGTCTGGGGAAGAGGAGGGGGAAGAGGACGGGGAGGTCAGGCAGACACGGAGAGACAAGATCATATACAGATAGTTGAGAATCTACAAGCTCATAGGGTTGCCGATGAGCATGTATGTACACCAATACCTACATGTCTTTGTCTTAGTCTGAGGATATGATGGTCAGTGGGCTCTCTGTGTACTGGTCTAACTGGCATGTACAGAGGATCAAATGCCTCTTTGAGGATGATAGGAATATATAATCAAGTCTGTTACTTTACAGGCCAGAATTCAAGGACTGAACTTGGAGTAGTCACATCAGCTGTTGGACCTGGTTGACACACAAACCCCAAGTTTTCTGTTAGACTTACTACATATGGACAATATAAAGGTTTCATCCCAAGTAGAGCTAAGTGAGCAGTATATTGTGCAATACAAATGGTTTGTTTTATATACTATGTATGCTCTGCATAACTTATTTTACATTGTTTGAATAAAAGTCTATAAAATTTTGAAGGCATTTTCCTTATACTCACAGCATAAATGATCATTTTAAATAGATTATTACAACTCTCTCTATTAGCTGCAAAAATAATGAGAAACAAATGTGTCATGTGTCACCTGTTTATTTTTCGAAACCACAAAATAATAAAAAAAACTATTTTTATTTCTATATATGGGCTGTCAAACGATTAAAAATATAATCAGATTGTAGCTGTAGATAAATCATGACAATATACCAATCGTAAATATACCTGGAAAATTTACAGTTACACAGTTAAAAGAAATATTAAAGATAAAAAAGCTAAGAGACTCAGAGGAGCAGCTCGTCACTTACAGAAGAATAGTGTTGGTCCACCTTAAAGGTCAGCCGACCTTAAGTGTCCCTAAGCTCGAGCAGCCAGAGTTGACTGTATGTTTAGTTTTATACTGCAGCTGCTGATAAATGATGATTTAACATGTTTGTTCATCAGGTTATTGTTGCAGCTGCGTGAGCTGCAAGCTCCGGTGTGCTTGGATCTTAGTCATTTTATGAGGCTGCAGCATCTGCACAGGGGTTTCCTAGAAGTCTTCTTATCCTTAGGCAGCGGTTGTCCTTTAGAAAGAATATCACAATTACAAATCAACATGACTGTCAAAGACTGATTTGATTTTATGCAGTGACAAACGTTTATAACAGTTTTCACCTACCGTGGGAGCCAAATATTATTGTTTTAGTGATTTGTTAGTGCATTTGTGTTGGTGGACAAAGCCACACTTTCATATGGCTGAGCCATGACTTTGTTAAAAGAACTATTGTAGATCATAAAAAGTAGTTCTGTAGCCATTACACGTGGGGACGCCAAAATAAGATTGATTCTCTTGCCACCTTCACCAAACCACTTGGGATTACTGGATATATGAGCACCCTTCCCCCCCTGCACATTTATTCACCGTGTCACAAATAAATATTATTTGTAAAACTGCTTTACTGAGTTCTGTGTCTTGTGTTTGGGTTCGGTCTCTGTTGTTACCATAACAGAACGATCTGGCCCAAACATGAACCCAGCAGACACAGGACCAGATCTGCAGGCCACGAACCTTGGCCGTGCTGTGACCCAACAGGGGGTTCTGCTTGGACAGCATGACCATACTCTTCGTGGGATCGTGGAATCCTTGTCGGACCTGACTACCGGACTTGCTCGGTTGGAGAGACAGCTGCAGATTTCCCCTCCTCCAGCTCCGGTTCTCAACCCACCTCCAGCAGTACAAGTGGGCAATTTCCCTTCATTGTGAACCTTTTGTCCCTGCACCCGAACGCTATGAGGGTAATTTAGGTGACTATAGGTCATTCTATCCGTCATTCTTAATTCCAATGTTCTCTGGTATTTGAATTGCAACCTTTGACTTACTTAAATGACAGAGCCAAAATGTGTTGGGTTTATTAACTGGCAGAACTAGGTCGTGGGGTAATGCTTTCTGGCACAGCCCACATACAGCTAATGCTGTCATTGAAGAATTTTCAGCAGATATGTCAACAGTATTTGACCACCCCGTAGCCAGTAGTGACGCTAGCAATCGCCTGGTTAGATTTCGACAGGGTTCCCTTAGCGCTGCAAACTCTTTCTCTTCTATTGAATTCCATACGTTACTGGCTGAACTGGGGTGGGATGATAGGGCTCTTCAGAGCATTTTCATGTAGGGGTTAAATGAGGCCATTAAAGACAGCATAGTAGGGAGAGCTGAGACTAAAGAGCAGGAGCTAATAGCATTAGCCATCAAGGTTGACAACAGGTTGAGAGAAAGATGTAGGGAGAGATTGCAGTGCTCCCAAACTGGTTTCTCTGGTACCGCTGCTGCAACTGGATGTTCCTACCAGGTTCCTGAGACCAAGACCTCCAACATCAGCTCCTCTATTCCACCTCCACGGACCGAATTGACTAACCCCCACAGAGTGAAAAAAAAGATTTAAAGAAGGCTTGTGTATCTATTGTGGAGAACCTGGACATCAACTAGCAGCATGCCCTCTACGGTTAAACCCGAGGCCTCAATAGTCACAGACACGGTTCTGGTGAGTAGTGCAGTATTACCCTGTTTGCCACGAAGACGCATGAACATTAATGCCAGTACTTTCCTTAACGAGATCGATTCAGGTTCCGACTCCAACCTACTTGAATGTAAATTTGTTAAACACTGTCAGATAGCCACTGAACTCATTGACCCTCCACTCAAATTAAACACCCTTAATGGAGATTTATTAGCTCTCATTTCTCGCCAATTCATTGTTGAAGTAGACACCTCGGATCTTGGTGTGGGAGCCATCCTGTCGCAAAGAGCCAAAGGAGACGACAAGCTTCACCCCTGTGCCTTACCTTCTAGAAGAAGCTGTCACCTGCGGAGAGGAACTAGGACGTCGGCACCAGCCCTGGAAGAGTGGTGCCACTGGCTGGAGGGAGCAGATATACCATCTACGGTATAGACAGATCACAAAAACCTGGCATACATTCAGACAGTTAAACGGTTAAACTGCGCACCAAGCACTTGGGCCCTCTTTTTTGGTCGCTTTAACTTCAACCTCCCCTATAGACCAGACACGGTAGCAAGAACATTAAACCTGACCCTCTCTCCAGACAGTTAACAGTTAACTCAGACACTAAAAGACCCTTTGTTTCTGATACCATCTCTCTTCAGGGTAACCCAGATCCTGGTGGTGGTCCCCAGGGTCATCTGATTGTGCCTGTCCCTGTCCGTCCTCAGGTTCTCCAGGTCAGCCTGGAGTCTTCCGCACCCTGCTCCTGATTCAACGCCATTTCTGGTGGCCATCCATTGCGGCTGACACACGTGAGTATGTGAGGGCCTGTACCATCTGCCGCCGTGGCAAGGCTACTCATCACCCTCCAGCTCGTCCCCTGCATCCTCTCCCAGTGCCCAGCCGCCCATGGTCTCACATAGCTCTGGACTTACCCCCATCTGAAGGTAAAGACATCATACTTACTATTGTGGACCGTTTTTCAAAGGCTGTGCATTTTGTGGCCCTTGCCAAACTACTCTGAGCTGCAGAGACTGCTGAAAGAAGGAATCCAGAGCGGCCCTCCTGCGCACTCATGAACAGAATCAGAGGTTGGCTTACCGGCTCCTGCTCCAGTGTACAAGCCTGGTCAGAAGGTTTGGCTTAACACTTTTAATACAATTTAATTTGTAAATTATTGTAAATGTGGGAATGATAGTCCAAAATAATATTAAATTGTGAAATTGGTTGTTAAAAAAAATGATTTTTTGGGGGATCATTGGGTGCTCAAAACCCCTAAAGCTCTGTTCCTAGAATCGCCCCTGGGTTCCACCTCTAAAGTCATTACTTTAGAGGGTTGGTTGGTGCATTGTGGGCAGGAGTTATAGACAGTATTTCCCATATCGAACTTAAGCCAGCCGACACAGTCAGATCATCATCTGCAATGCAAACAATACATTCAAAAACATTCTTCTCATAGGAGCTCTATTGGTAGGCACCTTAGCACCTTAGCACCAGTACTGGAAGCATAGTGGAGCAGGAGCAGTTGATGAATGCTTTTTTGTATCTGAAGGAACACCCTCATGTAAGCAAACAAACAAGCTATACAAGAACGAGAGGATAAGAAAACAGGTCTGAGCTATTATCGAATCAAGTTGTACTCACCAGTCAGAGGGAGGCAATGTGAAAATGGTAAAAACAGCAGGATGGGTTGGGTCTCATCAGTCCATATTTCATCGGTGTGGAACTGTATGAGTCTCTGTCATAACCACAAAAACAAGTAAGCTACATCACTGCATCCGTAAACCATCCATTCAAAGACAAGATAAATGAGATGAATGAGTTACATAGTGTCTAGTAGTAACTTGTAACTTGGCGTTGGCTAATACATACATAAGCTATCTGCAAGTTACGTTGGATACAAAGTTTCACCCAAAACAAAGCAGATAAATTACCTGTCCAGAAGAAATAGGCCTTCATGGCATCACTTTTGAGCCCCTTCTCTTCACACACGGTTGTTGACTCTTCATAGCCGTCTCAAATGCTGTCTTTCTTTGGCGACCGATTGCTGTTGTAGGCACTTTCTCCGCAGTCTGAAACTCTTCTTTCGATTTTTGCTTCCGCAACTTGCTTGCTGGCTGGAGATACTGGCTTCGTGTATGGGACGTTTCATGTGCCCCAATGAATGCAGTATCAGCAGAGTGCGAACTTGGCAAGCAGGAAGTAGGCAGGTTAACAGACAGGCAGACTATATTATCATTTTCCCCATAAAGACTGGCTTTTTACAGGCCTGCCACTGCCACAGATGAAGATTTATTTTCATTTTAATGTCTTTGTTTAATTCCTTCATTGCTATCGGTATGTTACAGAAAGTGCTTCTGAATAGAATCACCTACTCCATCTTTGAGTAAT
The DNA here is from genome assembly GCF_963514095.1 of Eutrigla gurnardus. Taxonomy (NCBI): domain Eukaryota; kingdom Metazoa; phylum Chordata; class Actinopteri; order Perciformes; family Triglidae; genus Eutrigla; species Eutrigla gurnardus. The sequence continues at coordinate 973,544 of NC_139928.1, forward strand.
TATTTTTCTGTTTTTACCAATAAAGAATGGTCGTACCATGTCAAGGACCTTTTAATTTGATTCCTGGTGTCTATATCATATGAAAAAGTAAGTTAATTTGTCAAAGTATATTGTCAGGTTCAAGGGTTATGAAAACCATTATCTCATGGATGTATTATTAGCTGGATGGCGCCATATTATTCTACCTGACTCAGTGTTAGTAACGACTCGGCCAAATTCCTAGTATTTTCTTTCCTGTGTTTTTTCGGTTCCGCTCCACCATTCAGCTGTCACCATGTTGCACATCCAACTCACACCCCATTCACTGGACTTCATTCTTCACTGTCCCATCACCTGTCCATCCCTCTTCCCCTTTTTATTGAACTGTCAAATCTTAACCAGCTGCCTCTGTGTCTGCTTCTGGATCCAATTTAAAACCTGGCCACATGGACCCAGCAGAACCAGATCAGTTCCACCAAGCCTTAGCCGCCCAGGTGAATCTTGTCAGTCACCATGACAATGTTCTCTGTGAAGTAGTGGCGAACCTCCATTCCCTGAACACCAGAGTGGTTGGCTAGACAGCCAGATTGTTGCTACACGCCCAAAGATTACTCTCACCAGTTACTGGAGGAGTTCTGATGTGCCACACTCAATCTGTCCCTCCTGTCCTTCAGTCGAATATGTTAATTTGAGCCTCTCTACTCCTCCCTAATGCCACCATTCCCCTACCAGCACTAGTAGACTCCGGAGACGATGACAACTTTATTGACTCCAATCTTGTATAACAGGCCGGGATTCCCCAGCGCAAAGCAGGTTAACAATTTAGAGAGAAGACTCCTCTCCAGTTTAACCCACCAGACCCAACCACTCAGTCTTCTCCTCTCTGGTAACCATTGTGAGTCCATTTTGTCATCACCACTCCACAAGCTCCCCTGATTTAAGGTCTCACTTGGTTCAAGCTCCATAACCCCCATATATACTGGTGCAGAAACACCATCTCCCTTTTGCCATTCTCACTGCCTCCAGTCAGCTCAGCCTTCATCGAGTCATCACTCCCTCTTTCCGGCCCACCTCCTTGATCTCTCACTGGTTCCCTATCTATATCATGACCTAGCTGAACTTTTTAGTTAGGCACACGCTCAATCCCTTCCCCCACAGCAACCATACAACCGTTCAATCAACTTACTTCCTGGTGCCCCTCTTCCCTCTCACCACCTCTACAACCTCTCCCCACCTGAAAATGAAGCTATGGAAAAGAATCTTGGTGAATCCCTCACAGTCAGCCTCATCCGTCCCTCGTCATCTCCTGTGGGTGTTGGGTTCTTTTTTTTGTCACCAAAAAGGACCACACGCTACGCCCCTGCATTTGCATCACTGTAAAAAAAAATCCCCTTCAACGATCCCTTCTGTGAACCCCTCAGCAAGCCACCATCTTCACTAAACTGGACCTCTGCAAGGCATACCACCTCATCCGCATCAAGGAGGGGGATGAATGGAAGACAGCATTCAAATCCCCCCTTGGACATTTCAAATATCTTCTTTGTCCTAGTGGATATGGACGACATCCTCATCTTCTCCCAGAACCCAGAGGAACACACTCAGTACATCAGGTTGGTGCTTCAGAGACTACTTAAGAATAAACTATTTGTCAATATAGAGATGTGAGTTCAATGTCCCTTCTGTCAGCTTTCTCAGATTCATCATCGAGCAGGGGCAGGTGTAGATACATCACACAAAGACTGGACTGGCCCTTCCCATCAACCCAAAAGCAGCTTCAACGTTTCTTCGGATTTACCAACTTCTACTGACGCCTCATCTGAAACTACAGGTGGGTGGCGGTCCTGCTTACCCGTCTCACCTCCCCTTCAGTCCCGTCCAGTTTGTGGTCGAGTTGGACACTTCTGACATCGGGGTCAGAGCCGTACTCTCACCCACAGATCAGAAGCTCTCTTGGCAGCTCTCTCCAGCTAAGTGCAACTATGATGTGGGTAACTGGGAACTGCCGCATTTATAGATCTGCTGTCCTCCAGTGGGGACATTCCTCCTACTTGTCCTGTCACCTCCGGATTCAAACGATTTGGATTTTTTATTCAGAGACATTTCTCGTGGCCTATTATGTCTCTGGACCCCAGGTTTTCGAGGCTGCCTGTCCTATCTTGCATTAGCCTCCAGCTGGTCTCCTGCGCCCCCCGGTTTGCCGTAGTCCCACATTGCAGTGGACTTTGTGACTGGTCTACCAGTGTCCGAAGGTAATGCAGTTATACTAACCAACCTTGACCATTTTTCTAAGACTGAGCGGACTTACAAGCCTGATTGAAACAACATATGAAAATATAACCTGAAAGGGTTTTGTTTGTCCTGGAATACATTTCTGTCCTGCAAACATTGTTTCAGTCTTGCACCAGGCAAGACACACATTTTCCAGAGATAAACAATGCAGAGGGCAGCTCTTTACAGTCTCATCATAGCCTAGTTCATTATCAGACATGTGCTGTGAATGTTAGTCCCCATCATGTTGCACAATGTCTACAGCCGTGTTACAGTAGCAGCTATTCTCTTCTATGATAATTTCATGTAGTGCTCTGGCGTCTGTATGCAGGTCTGAGAGACAATTAATACCACGGCATGTAGCTCCAGTTTGCGGCAATGTTCACAGTGGTACGAGTCCTGACGGTAGGGCAGGTGTTTGGACATCAGACCTAGCGCAGCGGTAGCAAATGCAGCACTGATGAGGTGCAGCACCAGGACACATTTCACCTGCAAACCACAACAGAAGTGCTCAGGTACAGTCAGGTAATTACACAGTTTTACTATGCTGTATGCACTATGCAGCATCCTTAACATGCCTTCTGCCATATCAGTGACGCTGTTATTATGACTTTATGAGTCGGTGTGAGATTTGTCACAGAAATAGTGTCACAACCTTGCAAGATGCATTCAGCAAACTTTAGGGCCATTAGCTCTCCTACTATACGCCTCAGATCTGATTTGCTGTGGCTACTGAGGTGATCGCATTGGTCTCTATTTTGGTGTTTGTAAAATGGCATAACAATATACAAATGATCAAATGCATGACGGAAGAGGGCTTCTTGTCCATTCCAACGTCTCTTATACAACTATTCAAATAGTAGCAAACAAGATAATATCTACCTGAATGTTAAACAAGAACAGAAGGCCAAGAAAATTCACACAATGCAAATACACCCACCTAAGGACAACATTTAAAATATGGAATTCCTATAGATTAACACTGTTGCCATTGATTGTGTTTCTCAGCACCAGTTCACCTGTAAATATATCTTCAGGATTGTAGCACCCTATAATGTAATAATTTCCTGAAAATGCACGCCTGTTGTGTTATAAATGTTATAAAATTTCCACTCAACTCGATTGAAAATACGATAAAACCCAATAATGTAATAACTTCACCAATAATGTAATAAAATATCCTGACTGATATTGTAATAGCATTTTCACCGATAATGTAATACCTTACTGCATTATTGGGAATTTATTACATTTTCAGGAGGGTCTTTTTTTTTCAAAACTGATAAATGTAATACTTGACAGATAATGTAGTACTGTAAATCCTCTAATATAGGCCTGTATTCTATTACCGGCCAGTCTCTAACATTGGCCGGTCTCTAATGGAGGCCGGGACTATTATGAAAACCAACGTTTTTCTGGGCAGGCCTCAACATTATGCTTGTGATAGTAACATGCAAGTACCACAGGGGCGCAATGTTTGCTAACGAATCCAAGCCAAAGCTACGGCAGGGCTCTCAGTTCAGTGTGAGAATTTGGCTGAAGATACGTGTCCACAGGCAGCGTTATTCCCATTCATTGTCTATGTAAGAAGCCATGCATTGCCTTCGCGTCGCGGTGAGTTTTGAGAGACGGGGCGGCGCCTCCCGCAAGCTCTCGAAACTGACCGTTGTCGATCTAAAATAAAGACAGATTCAGCAACTGCATAGCTTATTTCTCGCATAAAATGTTTTCAGAAAAACATTTCTGTGAACTATTGTCATAAAATAAGAGAAAGTTTCGAAACGAGCCGCCATGTTGGTCGGTTTGAAATCCGGGAGCAGACAGGACAGTGGTGAAAGCGTTCGTCCGATCAGGTGCAGCCACGAGGTGTGCACGTGATTGTATGTAGTAGAGCGCCTGTCATCCTCCTAGTGGCAGTCCACCAAGCGTGCAATACTGGCAAGCGGTAAATGTTGTTTACGGTAATATGGCAGCTGCAGAGCCAAAGAGGAGACTTTTTCAATAAATGAGTATTTTATAGGTTCAAATAGACACAAAATCTTGTTTTTATTCATTCTACTGGTAGTCCGTTTTGCTCGAATAGAAATAGAGACCCATCTCTAATTCTGCCCTCCTTACAATAAAGGCCTGGGCCACGATGCGCTTGAGTAAATCAAGGCCTATATTAGAGGATTTACAGTATATATGTTCATTTTCAGTCCAGAGTTCTACATTTTGTGTTTTAATAATCTAAGAATGTTATATACACTGATTTGAAACAATAGAATGACTATTGGGTTAAATTGCAGACCTTGAGTACCATACAGCCATATGCATATGTGCAAATACTCAAGGACATGCAACTACATCCTGGTCCTACTGAGTGGGTGATGGACTTCCCTCCTTGGGAGACCAGACTTCCAGCTCAGATATAAGCTTCAGCAGCACTGGAGACTCCAGGGAACTCTTCCCTAAACGTACCTCTTCATTTCACAGATTTCTAACAAAACACTACCTCATGAAATCAACCACAAACCAACAAAACAACCTTCAGTAACACTTCATATGAAGAGTATACATAAGCATTCACCTACATACACATTACATGACACCTGACATAAACATAGGCCTATATATCTACTCATAAATCGTTGTGATATCACTTTTAATGTCTCCAGTGCTGCTGAAGCTTATATCTGAGCTGGAAGTCTGGTCTCCCAAGGAGGGAAGTCCATCACTCACTCAGTAGGACCAGGATGTAGTTTCATGTCCTTGAGTATTTGCACATGGCACACATGGCTGTATGGTACTCAAGGTCTGCAATTTAACCCAATAGTCATTCTGTTGTATCAAATCCAGTGTATATAACATTCTTAGAATATTAAAACACAAAATGTAGAACTCTGGACTGAAAATGAACATATATGTTACATTATCTGTCAAATATTACATTTCTCAGTTTTGAAGAAAAAATGACTCTCCTAAAAAAATGTAATTAATTCCCAATAATGTAGTAGGCTATTACATTATCGGTAAAAAAATATTAATTCAATATCAGTCAGGATATTTTATTACATTATTGGTGAAGTTATAACATTATTGGGTTTTTATCACATTTTCGATTGAGTTAAGTGCAAATTTTATTACATTTTCAGGCGTTATTACATTTTCAGGAAATTATTACATTATTGGGTGCTACAAGGATCCCTGCTGTCCTGTAGATATGAGTAAATTTGATTATTAGAGGATGATATATTTATAATAATTAATAATTAAAATAATTATTAATATAATTCATACATTTGGGGCACCACCCTGTTATAAGGGACTAATACGTATAATAATTAAAATCATTATTTATATAATTAAAACATTTGGGTTACCACCCTGTTATCAGGGACTTATAACAAAGAGTTAGTTAGATTATTGAGAAAAAGCAAAAATCCTACCAGAACCCAAAGGCTCACTCGGGTGTGAACTTTCAGGTGCAACTTAAACTCTGAGATCCTATTGGACAAAGTCCACTGGAGCGTTTTTATTCTTTTTTCGCAGCCAAACGCCGCATGCTGGAAATACTTTATGTCCTGTTTATGTAATCCACAACGAAATATCCCTTGAAATTAATTTACAATGCAGAATAGTTGTGTGGGGATGAATTTTAAGGAGAGCAGGCAGGCTGATGAAGAGGAAGTGTAATATTACACCCATGTTGTTGTAGGTAGATGTCTGCTACTGTGTGACTAGAAGTCACTGTGTTTGTGTACAACAGTGATCTGTATCATTATACGCACCCAAAACAAAGTCGGCTTCCTCCCACTGTGGACCAACACTGAACCCGACAAGGTCACCTGATGAGTGGCAATACAGCTTAGATTAAAATCAGAAAGCAGGACAAGATCATCTTCCATCAGTGGCGTCTAACTGACCTGTATGACAACAACCATGAAGAGGGCCACGTCTCCCGTGAAGTGGACCTCATGGATCTGGAGCACCGAGGCACTCAGACAGAGAATCAAAGCCCCGATAATGATCTGGATTGCCTGAGAGGGGGGTCGGGCAAAGAGCATGTTGAGCAGTTATCAGCACATTGAGTTCGACACATGCATTCATGATATTTGTCAGAAATTCAAAGCTCTTTTTTACAGAGACCAAATGCCCCAGTTTGTTCGGGGTTGTCCCGATTTCAAGCTGGGGGTCCCAAGTCTCCAAAAATATCTGTAAAACACTCAAATGTACTGGTTCTCACCAAAATTAACTGGTAATATTATACTTGTTGTCAGCGCTTACCATGGATGTTTCTCAAGTTATGTCCCATTCATTAATACTAACACAATAACATTAACAATGCACCACACATCTGTTTACCTGTCAATCAATGTTGTTGTCAAGACTGTTGCTATGGCGCTTGCGGTCTGACTGCCGTAAACACACCTGCGTACTTATTACACACTGACGTCGTATAAAGACGGTGTCCACACGGGGAGGAACTGGATGGGTCAAACTCACACTTTAGTCCAGGGGTGTGTTCCAGAAAGCTCTCAACCTAACCCTAACCTGTCGCAAACTGCCGTGGCGGACACGAATGGGGCCAAATGTATTTTAAAATTAAATATTTCAACTCACGTGACAAATTTGCGCGTGATAGCATCGAGATTCTCCTCGTGTCGTCACTCTTCAGTGAACCATTCACGGAGGTACACAGAGCATAACGGTCTGTGGTCTCCCGGAGCTCTACGATAGTATCTCAATTTTCATACAGAGTACAAACACCAAGGTCGCTGCCGTATTTATGCCGAGACAACGTTATTTTCAGTGTTAGCGAAAATGTGTTAGCATAGCCTAGCTCTGAGCAAGCTGAACACCAAAACAAGCATTTTAAAAGTTATTTGCGTATCGTCTTAACGGACAGACTTAACAAACCACAACTTTTTTTCCAGTATTCGATACTTTGGCATGTTATTTATCCATGTACTGCAATTGAATCACAACAAAGTTGTTTGATTTTGGTTCATACCACTGTAGTAAACCAGGCGATCTGTGTCCTGCTTAGTCACACTGAATCCAGCTCAATGAAATCCACCGAGCACCTCTGGATGATGTCATGAACGCAGACAGGACAGCCTTTGGTTTCCTCCTGTATCTGGGACTTGACTGATACAAAGCAGCAATAGTGGTGATTTCAACCATGAATTATGAAACATTGTCAGTGTCTACACTTACGCCCGCCTCCTATTTATTTTGAAAAGACACAATGCAGGTAATGAGTGTCTATTGACATGTGGCTGACAGCTCCTGAATGGACCCTGGTATCTAAGGCTTAGGAGTACTAACCAAGCTGCATTATTTGACTCCACGGGCTGAGAATGCGATTATATGGGAATGTGCATGTGGTTTAGTTTACAAACCCCCAGAGTCTTTGGCTCCATCTTGAGGTGGGACTGCAGTTGTTCTGGGGACAGTGTCTCCACTGCAGGCATCGGGTCTTTCTCATACAGAGCCATCCTGGTGCTGATAGAGAAACAAACAGAAAAGGATTCAGTGAAAGAAGACGATTGTATGGAGGGGACAGTTGAATTGTTTGGCAAGACGGTAATAGCGTGTAAGAACTGACTTCAAAATAAAAGCAACCTTCCAGTGAACGTGATATGGCACTTAACATTCATTTACTAAGTTTTGTCCATTAGTCCGACCTCCCATTTCCCCGACCTAAGTATGCTCGGTGTTACGACTCCCAGTAATTACGACAGTGTATTAGACCGACTAATCCGGCCCAGAAGCAGGATAGACTGAGATATCAACTTGTATTTTGACGGCGCCACAGTGTAGTCAAAAGTGCGTGGGTCCTGCTCCTGTTCCTTTTATTTTTTAAGACATGTGCACAGATGTGATACAGTCAGTGAAAGCTTAATTAATAAACACAAAGTCTCGGCATCCGAAGGAGGAGATGCCTTGAACGGGAAGCAGACCGTGGTGGATTTCAATCACACACTGTTGCAACTTTAGAACATTTTATCCAGGAAAAAAAAGACTTACAAACACGGACCAAAACGGCTCCATAATACGCACAAAAATCCAAAAGAAACTAAAGTAAAAAAAAAAAAAATTATAATCTCTGCATGACATTTTGTTCAGTGAAATCCACAGACAAGACGGCTGCAGAAGTGGGGCGTCAGTTTATTTTGAAAAGTGCTGGGGACAATAACCATATACTGGAGTTTGTTTTGAGGGGTGCTGGGTAGGCTGTTCCGTTAGTTTTGACTTTTGTTAACACTAGAGGTGACCCCGAATAGTCGTTGATTGGATTCGGAGGAGTCTCATTCACTGTTCATCAAATCATCGCAAAATGTGGTTATGAAAAAAAGACCGTACCATTCTGACTCCATAGGGGTACTCACTGCTGCTACATATAATGGCCGCGTTTCCCAGATTCGATCGTTCTTAAGGACTTAAGAAGGCTCTTAAGAAGGGTTCGGCTAAGAAGGAGCGCTAAGATACGGCTGTTTCCCAGACGCGTTCTTAACTGCCTTCTTAGGAGAACCTTAAGATCAAGCCAAAGATTTTCTTAAGAAGCTCTTAGTGGGAGCTGTCCACCGCGGTGGTGCTGAAACTGAATCAATGGATGCCAGGTAAATCGATCACCCACCTCTTTATCAGCGCATAAGTCACACACAGCGCCCCGTGGTCCCCCCACACAGGTGCAATTAGGCTACGCATGTATTGTGTGTGTGTGTGTGTGTGTGTGTTTGTACCAACAGCTGTACTATCCAAGTAGTAATCAAGTCCATTAGCGCATATATACCCCCGTGGATATAGGCACACACATGTGAGAATGGAAGAAAGCAGCAGCAAGCGAACCAAGCGGGCACCGGCGTTCACCGCGGAGGAGATGGGCGTAGTGCTTCCTACCGATCCAGCATGGATCCACCAGGGAGGGATTGTGGATTGGAACGAGGGTGCCATCCACCACACCGATCACCCGGGGGATCCCAGCCACTGCGTGGAACCCTTGGTGGACCTGGCGGACCTCGTCTCATGTGGTGGGCATCTTTATGTGGGTCCGGGCATGACGCAGGAGAATCGGTGTCACAGCTGCCACACTCCGTGACACCGATGCCTTGCTGAGGCCGGTGCCGTCCCCCACCACCTCCAGGAAGCTCCCCACTGCGTAAAAACGCAGCGCAGCCAGGAGCTGCACCTCAGGGCTGAGGGCAAAGTTGCAGCGGGTTGCTCTCTGGATGTGTGGAGACAACAGAGTGATCAGCCGTTGGATCTCCGCACGGGGCAGCCGGTACTTTGCCTGGACAGCCCGGTCTGACAGCACGTCCAGTGGCGAGAAGTGCTGACGCACGTAAGCATTTATATAAACTGTCTGGCTTCGCGCACGGCGACGCTGTTGGTTCGCAGCGAGAATGTGCTGTATTGCAGCCATGGTTTCTCACACGCGTGGACTTTGGCAACGCCTTTATATAGAGTAGCAGGTGGAGCCTCTGTGGATGAGGTTCAGCTGAGTTCAATTACATCTGTTTCCTTGATATCTGTGAAATGCCACAGGGTTGTTGATGTGTTTTTATGTGTAGTACTATAAACTCATATATGGAGATGTGTGTGGAAAACTTAAACGTGTAATTCAATGAAAAGTTTTTTGTTTTTTTAGCGCATTACAACATTGAGCATTGTTTGTTTATTATTTCGAAAAGTGGAGAATATAAATTTCCCTGACGCGGCTTGATCACTGAGCATTTCGTCGCTAAGAAGGCTGTTAAGAGTGGGTCAGCTCGATCTTACGTTTCCTTCTTAGTGAAAGATCTTCTTAAGCTAAGAGCGACTCTGGGAAACACATCTTTCTTTCACAGCGTTCTTAAGAGCGCTCCAAAGACGATCTTAGCACTTCTTAACTTAGCTTCTTAACGAATCTGGGAAACGCGGCCAATTTATTTGACTTGTAATAGCCTATAGCCTTTTTTTGATACAAATTAAGTGATTAATGTGCATTGGAGGTCCTAAAGAAAAACAAAACAACAGCGCTGTCCATGGTGCTGTGATCGACCCCTGAACCGACTAAGCCCTGATGCTCATGGCCCCACCCCCAGCCCACCTCTGCTGTAAAGGCTAATAAAATCATAGAAGGTCATATGACCGTTGTAGATAGAAGGAAAAAATAGAAGGAAAAGACAAATGTGGGTTATCTGAGTGGTTAATTGTAATATCCATTACTAGTATGATCACATTTTTGTTTAAAATAGGGTCTGTGAATATCATTTCCTCATTTATTGATGCAGTCATTTGGGTACTTAATGATCAGTAAAACAAAATGCCTCGAGTCCATATTTATGTTTCTTCAGTACCTATGGCTGATGGTTTGACTAATTTTAAATAAAATATTGCCCACCCCTGTGTTATTACAGTAACACTGGTGCACGTTGTGCGCAAATGATGCGCTGAGGTCCGGGTTGTTAGCGGAGCTGTCCATGGTGCTGATCGGCCTCCATGACGATGCGTCGCAACAGGGCTCTGGGTCAGAGAGGCTTATGTATTTGCCACTTTCTTTTATTTTTGCCACCTGATTCTCTGTTTGTGTACACTTTTGTTATCGTGCTTATGAGACGCACTGTCCCCTGCAGATTGGCAGCCGACTTTGACAAAGAATTACCGTAAATTACCAAATAATAGCCAGGTTTCAATTAACCGCTGGGTTCCCTTTAAACGCCGGGTGCAGGTGTATATTTTGATAAATAACCGCCGGTTCCAAATAAATGCCAAGTCTAATTATTATTATTTGTTTAAATCAAGGAAGAAGACGTGTCCACTGACACTGCACGTTTTTCTTCTTCGCCTTCTTCACGTATTGTGCTTTCTGTCAGTCAATATCACACTGATGATCGCCATGGCTCCGGTGCAGCAAAAAAGTACGACTTGAAATTCAAACTTTCTGTCTTAAAATATGCAGAGGAGGAGCAGCCGCTAGACGTTTCTCTGTCGACCAGAAGAGAGTGAGACATTGGCGAAAAAATTAAACGGAGCTTCAGCGTCTGTCCGAGGAGGACAGCAACAGGGCAAGGCTGCCTGGTGGAGGTGAAGAAGGCTAGCGAGGAGCTGGAGATAAACATGCGGGGATGGGTTATCAGCAAACGGGTACGCCATGAGAGAGTGTCCCACAAAATGATCAGGGCGATGATGAAACAAATGTACGCCACCGTGAGTGACAGCAGAGATGAGGAGTTTGCCGCGAGTGCTGGTTGGATAAATCGTTTCCTCCGCCGCAACAACTTCACTTGCAGAAGACGAACAACTATTGACCAGAAGGATGCCAGAGAATTCACCGAGAAGCTGGAGAAGTTTGTGACATTTTCATCCCGGATTTTTGAGAGGAAGGAATTAAAGCCTGGTCCAAATAAACGCCTGGTCCCAAATAAACGCCTGGTCTGTTAAGTGATTAAAACAAATAAACGACTGGTCCCAAATAAACGCCTGGTCTGTTAAGTGATTTAAACAAATAAACGCCTGGTCCCAAATAAATTAAAAGCAAAAGCGAGAAAACTTATCGTCCTTAAGTAAATAAGTGAATCTGTCAAGGCATCATGCCGACAATGCAGCCTGTGGCGTTTGAACGCACCTCCAATACACAAAAAAGCGACTGTGTGGTTCTTTTAACGGTTTAATTTCCCAAAGCAGGTGAAAACACAGACACACTTGATTACATAATAGTAATACATTTCAAAATGAACGAAAAAGCCATCAAATTAACGAACTGAATAATCCAAAATCCATAAACAACAGTGGCCGCGTTTCCCAGGGCTGCGTTTCCCAGATTCGTTAATGAGCTCTTAAGTGCTAAGATCTTCTAAGGAGCGCTCTTAAGAACGCTGTGAAAGAAGGATGTGTTTCCCAGAGTCGCTCTTAGCTTAAGAAGATCTTTCACTAAGAAGGAAATGTAAGATCGAGCTGACCCACTCTTAAAAGCCTTCTTAGCGACTAAATGCTCAGTGATCAAGCCTCGTCAGGGAAATTTATACTCTCCGCTTTTCGAAATAAAACAATGCTCAATGTAGAAATACGCTCATAGCTGCGGACCACTGGCGCAAGAAACATAGGCTCATAGTAGAGAAGAAAAAACAACTTTTTATTGAATTACAGGTTTAAGTTGTCCACACACATCTGCATATATGAGTTTATAGTACTACACATAAAAAAAACAAAGTAAAGAAAAAGCCAAAGTCCATGGCTGCAATACAGCACATTCTCGCTGCGAACCAACAGCGTCACCGTGCGCGAAGCCAGACGGTTTCCATAAATGCATACGTGCATCAGCACTTCTCCCCACTGGACGTGCTGTCAGACCGGGCTGTCCAGGCAAAGTACCGGCTCCAACGGCTGATCACTCTGTTGTCTCCACACATCCAGTGAGCAACCCGCTGCAATTTTGCCCTCAGCCCGGAGGTGCAGCTCCTGGCTGCGCTGCGTTTTTATGCAGTGGGGAGCTTCCTGGAGGTGGTGGGGGACGGCACCGGCCTCAGCAAGGCATCGGTGTCACGGAGTGTGGCAGCTGTGACACCGATTCTCCTGCGCCATGCCCGGACCCACATAAAGATGCCCACCACAAGAGACGAGGTCCGCCAGGTCCACCAAGGGTTCCACGCAGTGGCTGGGATCCCCGGGTGATCGGTGTGGTGGATGGCACCCTCATTCCATTCTCACATATGTGTGCCTATATCCACGGGGGTATATATGCGCTAATGGGCTTGATTACTACTTGGATACAGCTGTTGGTACAAACACACACACACACACAAAATACATGCGTAGCCTAATTGCACCTGTGTGGGGGGACCACGGGGCGCTGTGTGTGACTTATGCGCTCATAAAGAGGTGGGTGATCGATTTACCTGGCATCCATTGATTCAGTTTCAGCACCACCGCGGTGGACAGCTCCCACTAAGAGCTTCTTAAGAACGATCGAATCTGGGAAACGCGGCCACTGATGGTCAAAAAGAGGCAAACATTTAAACCATGACTGTCGGAATTCTGGATGGTCGGATTTAGCCCTGAGAATACAGAGATTATTTTGGTCGGAGCAATGGGCAGTCGGGCCAATGGGCCTAGAAAAGTCGGATTAATGGGTAGTCGGAGAGATGGGCGGTCGGACTTTTGGGCCGTCGGACTGACGTATGCTCCCCGCATAAAACGCAGCCACCCCGCTGCCAAGTGAGCCGAGGCCGGAAGACAGAGATGGAGACAGAGATCACATTTCAGTCGAGGTGGGAGGGGGAGATGACAGGTCGTACCTTGTTTGTTTACATTGACCTTTTGAAGATGTATTACTATGCGACGTGCCGCTGAAGTGTTTAGAGAGATGAGAATGTAAATCCGAAGAAGATAAAAAGCCTGTAGTTGCTCGTATGAGGCTGCCGTTGTACGCAGCAACACGTATATGATACACAGCAACTTCACTTGCGGTTGAAGAGTTGTGTAATTATGCAAGACGAGCAAAAGTTCACCTTTCAGTTGTTTTAAAGCCAGGGGTGGAGTTCCGATGCTCATTGAATATGTCACACGGCCTGCAGCACCGTATCCGTCTCTCGTTCCAAGAAGCCACGATGTTTTGTAAAAAGAGACATCGTTGCAGCGTTACGCTGCAAAGCAAAGTTTTTTTAAGCTGTATGATCGCGGCATATTTTTGACTCCTTTTCGTGATCACGGTGCACTCTTCCGTGTGAAAACATGAATGTATCACTTGGGAGGGTCTGCTATGGCGAGTGCGACGCCTAGTGGGAAAGGTCGGTATCACCGGTTCAGTCATGTCTTTGGCTTAGTATCAGACCGGTTTTAAAATGTTTAAGCCGGCCCAAGCCTACAAATGAATAAAGTAATTAAATAATTTAAACAATACAGATAAAAAGGAAATACTAAATACACTAAATGTGATGACTCAAAAACAAATGATTGGTGCCGGTAAATTGTATTTCAGAAAAAATGTGCAACTCCAATTGCAGGACTATTTACTGAAATATGATTGTTATGATTATTGTTTATTTAAAGGATCCCCATCAGCTGATGCCATAGCAATCTACTCATCTTCTGGGGTCCTCGCCTTACTCCCAAGAAACATTACAGGACATTGCAACAAAAGATATTAAGAGGTATGGTGTTCCAAATTGCTATGGCTCTATAGATGACAGTTTTTTTCAATTAGTTAAATTTTTATGAGTGCGACTGAAAAAATTGTAGGTCGCACTGGTGCACCTAACGCTGCTTGGTTGAAGCAATTTCCCTGGCTGATGTACGATAAAGAAAGGGACTCAATGCACTGCATTTATTGTCTGGAGTGTGGTCAGAATTTGGCCGGTAATAGTGCGTTTGTGGAAGAGTCAACAACATTTCGCATCGAGACGTTGAAAAAGCGCAATATGTCCAAAAAGCATACTACATGCCATGAAAAGTGTGTTAATAAAGTGGCCCCTCATCCAGCTGCATTTCAGCATCAGGCTGTATCAATCAGGTTCGCTGAGGAATCTGAAATGATTATAAAATTCAATGTCTCATATAATATTGCAAAGGAGGAGTTAATTAGAAAGTTAGTTAGAAATGATTCTGATGAAAAAAAATGCCGACACACTAAAGAACAAGACAGCTGCGGAGATTGGAAACGCCACGTACACGTCATTCATGATTGACGGCGACACAGACGTCTCTATGAAGGAGTGCGTTATTGTCTACTGCCGCATTTTGCGGAAAGGGAGGCCGGTCAACATGTTAATTGGACATGTCGAGGTGGAGCATGGACACGCACAGTGTTTGAAGGCCCACATTACAGCATGAGAGATCATGAATAGGAAATTGTTTAGTAGCCTATTCCTAATATTATGAAAAATGAATAGCCTAAGTAAAAATATAAGTAGGCTAGGCTAAGATCACATAAACATTTTTCCATTTGCAATCTATAGGCTAGTGACCTGTATGATCTTTTTATTCTTGAGGAATTTATGCTGCCACAAAGCAAGCATTTGCTGTGCTTGGGCATCAGTGTGCAGATTGGCTGGAGAAAACGGTTGCTCTGGGTGCTGATGGTGCTGCAGTTAACCTAGGCCATAAGGGGGTGTCATTATGTAAAAGGAGAGCGATAAAAAGGTGACTTTTTGGCGTTAAAGGCGACGCGATGAAAAATGTGGGTGCACCTGTGAATGTGTGTGTGAATGGGTGAATGTCAGGGTTTAGCTCTGGAGGTAGAGCAGATGGCTGGCAACCGCAAGATTGCCGGTTTCGATCCCCGGCTCCTCCTAGCTGAGTGCCTGAGCAAGACACCTTACCCTAATTGCTCCTGACAAGCTGGCTGTTGCGTGGTTGACTCTGCCGTCGGTGTGTGTGTGAATGGGTGAATGGGTGAATGTGAGTCATTGTTGTAAAGCGCTTTGGAGAAAAGCGCTTTATAAATGAGGCCATTTACCTGTGTACTGAGTCTGTCTTTGCTCGGTCGTCTGTTGTATCCCGGATGTATACCCACCACCAGAAAAATGGCATTGCACAAAAATTGCTACTCACCCTCCATGAATTTCTGTCCCTCCTAAAGAGAGAGAAACCATTAATCGCTAACTCAGTGTTCTGAATAGATGCATCTAAATGAGTTTCACATACTGCCAATATATGAAAAGATTTGTCAAACACCAATTTACTCAATTCATGTATTTTATTCCTTAAGCTACAATGTTAACATGTGCTACTACCAAGCCTTTTGTTTGGAAATGTTAAAGGTCTCAGTGTCATTCATTAAAATAAAATATCTGCCTAGTTCATGAAGTCAGACATGCAGTTGAGGAACTTTTTCTGGGTTTGATGACCAGCTTGTCTTAGTACTGCAAAATCACCTCTCTCTCTCTCTCTCTCTCTCCCTGAGATCAGGCATCAGCTCCTTCCTTTTTCTCTTGATAAGGTCTGAGTAGTCTTCATTGATGTAAATCTGTGTAAGTTTAACTTTCTTGACCTGTGATAGAATCATCTGCTTGTCCTTGTGGAGTTTTACTAGAGTCAATCTTGTCCCACTTTCATCAAACTTTCCAACGTTGTACCCTTTCTAATATTCTTCACATTCAGGCCCAATTTATTTCCCAGTATTTCCTTTACTTTAATTTCTGCTATTTCCCAGTTTTGGCCTTTTTCCTCAGGGACACCATCAATAATAATATTTGCTCCTCAGTGATTGACTTTCCAGATAGTCCTTCTTTTTCTCAATCTCCCTCAGGAGACCATTTGTCTCCTGAGGGATCTCCTCCCAGACCTGAACCAGAGCAGCAGTCAACTCCTGGACAGTCTGTGGTGCGACATGGCGTTGGTGGATGGAACAAGACATGATGTCCAAGATGTGCTCAATAGGATTCAGGTCTGGGGAACGGGCAGACCAGTCCATAACATCAATGCCTTCATCATGCAGGAACAGCTGACACACTCCAGCCACATGAGGCCTAGCATTGTCATGCATTAGAAGGAACCTAGGGCCCACTGCACCAGCATATGGTCTCACAATGGGTCTGAGGATCTCATCCGGTACCTAATGGCAGTCAGGGTACCTCCGGCAAGCACATGGAGGGCTTCCAAAGAAATGCCTCCCCAGACCATCACTGACCCACCGCCAAACCAGTCATGCTGGGGGATGTTGCAGGCAGCAGAACGTTCTCCACAACGTCGCCAGACCCTGTCACATCGGTCACATGTGCTCAGGGTGAACCTGCTCTCATCCGTGAAGAGCACAGGGCGCCAATGGCGAATCTGCCAATCTCTGATCTGTAGCAAATGCCAATCGCATTGCATGGTGTTGGGTTGTAAGCACAGGCCCTATTTGTGAACGTCGGGCCCTCAAACCACCCTCATGAGGTCGATTTCTGACCGTTTGAGTTGAAACTTGAACATCAGTGGCCTGCTGCAGGTCATTTTGTAGGGCTCTGGCAGTGCTCCTCCCGTTCCTCCGTGCAAAGGAGCAGATATCGGTCCTGCTGTTGGGTTGTTGTCCTTCTTCGGCCCCCTCCACTTCTCCTGGTGTATGCTCTTGACACTGTACTGGGGGACACAGCAAACCTTCTTGCCACAGTGCGCATTGATGTGCCATCCTGGATGAGCTGAGTTGAGTCTTGACCAATGTTTTTTCCAAATTCACTCAAGCATATCCAACATCAGACCAGAAGGCCTGTACTGTTGTCAAAATCCTCACAGGAAAGTGGTTTTACACCTATGGAGTGCCTCAACAAATTTATTCAGACCAAGGACGCAACTTTGAAGGTGAACTACTCAAACGCCTTTGCCAACTGTATGGGATTGCAAAAAGCAGGACGATCCCTTACCATTGTTGGGACCTCACCATTGACTACACAATGCGGCCTACACAGAGACCAAAAGCCTTCACATGCGGTCAGAACAAAGGGACAAAGGGGATAAAGAACTACAACCGCCATTTTGGCTTTACTTCTCACCCAGGTGCGAAGTGCAACGTCACACAACTGGTGCCCTATTGGCTGACAACCACAGGTACCCCAGGGGGTCCCCGGGAGCAGCCGTGAGGTATAAAACCCGGCGCTGCCTTAAGAACTTCCTCTCTCCATCGTGACACGCGTTACAACAGGAGGTGAACTTTTACGTCTGCAGCATTTTCCTTTGTCCTAGGCCGCAGTCTTTCCCCCAAACTCGCTGGACGAGCAACAGACTGTTTTCCCTCTCTTTTTCTCTACTTGCTTCATTTTTCTTTTTTTTTTATCATTTTGGATCCTGAGGAGATCGCCACGACCGCGCGACTCTCCTGTTTACCCGCGGAAGGAAGAATAAACACTTTCTTCGTCCCAGCTGCCAGCGAGAAGGATAACTTCTATGACCCGCCCTCGTTTAGATTCAGCCAACTCGTCGCATTCTCCGTCGCCGAACGAGGATTCGCGAACCACCGTCCGTCGCCGGCGTCAAGAAACGTCATCACCACACGGGACGGAAAACCTCACATCCACAAAGTAAGAGGCTATTTGTCTGGGCAGAAGCAGAGATTCGATAGTGTAGAACTGGCTTGTAATTCTTGTTAACGTGTTTTAAGTTTTGATCACGGACCGCCGAGTCCGTGGCTTTCTGTATTGTTGTATTCGAAGGCTGATTGTGTACCCACGCCGCTGGGTTGATTTCTGTAACGGTGTCTTGACTAACCTCAGCCATATTCGCGAGCTCAGTAAGCAGTCTACTATCAGATAAAGGGCCGGGGTCCCGCTGAACGAACGCCAGTTCATTCACAAGCTCCTGTGTGATAGTAACACGCCTCCTGAGCCTTTGAATATTGCGCGCGCATTCTCTCTCTCTCTTTGTTTGTGTCCCGCTAACACACACACGCACACATACGCCCCCCCCCCCCCCCCCCACACATATCCTCCGCCAGCTGTTTCCGTCTTCGGACGCTGAGGAAATAGCTCTATCTGGTGGCTGTACCGGCCATCTCTCCCTCTCTCTCTCCCTCTCTCGCTATTGTATCTGACGTCAGTGGCTCCGCCCCTGGATGCTGTGAGGAATAGCTCCACCTGGTGGTCGCGCCCGGCCATCTCTCTCTCCACACACACACACACACACACTCCACGTGTGTCTCTTTCTTTGTTTAGCTTAGCTTTGTGTGTTAGGTAGTTAGGTGATAAGGCTTTGTTAATTGCAGTGTTATTGATTGTGATCATTATTACTGATTTTAATAAAATATAACTAGCGGTCTCTTGTGCTTGTTGTGTATATGTCACTGGATAACAGCAGGTTGTGAAGGCTAGTGCTCGAATTTCACACCTTTTTAATTGTTCAATTGTTTTTATACTTCTATGCCAATCACTGCATGAAAAGTCGGATTTTCGTCCCTGTAACGTCCTTTTGGTCACACTGGGTCTTTTAAACAAGAATAATCACTAGTGATTGGTTAGCAGATATATATATATATATATATATATATATATATACACACACATATATATATATATATATATATATATATATATATATACACACATATATATATATATATATACATATATGTTTATATATATATGTATATTTATACATATACACACATATATTTATTTTTATTTATTTATATATTTATAAATATAAATATGAATGAATTTATTGAGGAAAGGAAAAATTGCCAGGAGGAAGTATTCAAAGAAAGAGCTTTATTGACAACACAACACACAACTGTACAAATTTGCCCACACAACAAACAAATGAACTGGCGACATTCTGTCCGAATTTGGTCAATTTTACAGCCGACTGCGGTGCGTGGCCCTGTACTTGGGAGTCTTCTCTAATCGCGACTGTAGAGTCGCACAGAGCTCGGTGAGCTCCTGGCTACGATAGGGGTGGAGGTCGCACAATCCATCCAGACACATCTATTAATGCACCTGAAAATAGGTTTAGGTAGGTTTGGTCACATTGACCAAAAACGGATCTAATAAATCTAATAAGTCTTACCCTCTTTCTCCTGGAACGACTCCGAGCTGACGTCTTCACAGCTTCCGCCTGTGATGCGAGATCAGGCTGTGTGTGTCTGAAGCTCCTGCGTACCGTTTCATAGTATGTCTTACAGGCAGCTGGAAAACAATTAAATGAGTGGTATGAATAAGAAAACTTAAGTCACAGTAAAATTAAAACAAGGAAGAAGAAAACAGTAAAAGTTACTTACACACAATGGCGTCACTATCGGCGTCATAGAAATCCGGACTTGCGGACAAAGCTCCGAGCAAGTAAGAGGTCACAGCTTCGTTATGAGGCGAGGTTCGTCTGTGAAAACAAAATGAACAGTTAAGATCGGTATCTCCTGTTAACGCATCTATTTCCTTATACAGCAGAATGAAAGCATATTCTTTAAATCGTACCCTTGCTCCGGTTCGTAGCGCCTACAATTCGTCTCCGAGTTGTGAAGACGGCGTACTGCTTCCTGTAAAAGACCAACAACGTACACTTAACAAAGCAACTTAACGTTACACTGGTTCCTCTCTCTTGTTCTTTTACAAGGCTACTATGCTACTTTTAGCTTGGATTATTAGCTTTAAGCTACTTTTAGCTTGGGCTTGCTTTGCTAATTTTAGCTTAGCTAGCAGTCACCGAACATATTCTTACCGCAATCATCCTGAGAGTCTCCAGCAGTCCTGGGACATCCTGAGAGTCTCCAGCAGTCCTGGATATAAGAATTATAACATTTAAACCACATTTTCTTAAGTGAAGCCTCTCAGAGCAGCATTCCTGCTGCCGGTGAACGTGAACGTCTCCTCATCGTTCCCTCCACTGAATGAGGCGCCCGGTGTCTGCATACGTCCCTTTAACGGACAACGGTGCACGGCGTTATTAATCACCGTTAGTAAATATATAACCACGGTTTAACATAAGCACTATATTATTAGTTAACGTCGGTAAAAACGGCACATTTTCCGCTTCGCTTGCGCTCGCTAACCTCTGTGGTAAATTAGCGTCAGTAGGCTAGCCGGCTGGCAGGACCTTCGATTCGTAACGTTAACGTACAATGCCAACAACAATAAAGTAACGTTCATTATCAATACGATTTAAAAGTCAGCTGGAAACATAAAAGTCATGTTACAGTATACTTACATGTGTACGCGGTTTGTGTCGGGCTCCTCGCCAGAATCACCGCAGTCGTCCGCCATTATCCAAAACTTGTGAAGTCAGACGAGCCGCAATGCATTTTGGGAAGTTGAGTAGATTTAGCAAGGTCCGCTGTACTCAGAAATTCTTGCCAATGCAGTATACATCCGGGCATTTCTCGCGTGCACAAATTCACATACTATTGTATGTGAACGCACTACGTACTCAAATTTACGTCACAATTAAGTACGAGTAGGACGTTAGTATGGCATTTCGAACACAGCCGAGATCTATGATCTATGAACCCATCCTTGACCCTCTAGCAGAACTACGACCAGCCATTATAAAGCAGTTTATAGTTGTTAATGTTGTGTCAAAAAGTACTGCATTTAAACATGTTATTGCGCAAGTTTCCTGGCTTCATCCCCATCCGGACAGACATTTTTATGGAAAGCCAATAGAAGTTTGGAGCTTGCAGGGAACAGACACGTCATACCCAGCATCATTTCTGCCTGTTGAGCGCATTGCTGGGAGATGTGTGGTTAACACATCCACTGTGCATTTAAAGGAGTCATAACCTGGTTTTATACGTATCCAGCCCCCCTTGGATCGCTTTGGATCAATTCGTAAAACTTATTAGAAAAAAAAAAAAAAAATTTAATCAAACATTGAGCTTGTTCTGACCCTTTTTCGTACCGCGATTTTATCACGCGAGATTACGCGCGAGGTTTTGACTGGTCCGGATGTGCATTGTATAATATGTAATGAGGCGCGCGTTGATTCGCCGCAGGAAGGACAGAGCCGGGGGGGGCTTGCCTGCATGCAGACTCCAAAACATAATGGCGGCGCTTCGGCGATTTCAGGTAGCGGACGGGGCGGGGTTGGGTGGTGAAAGAGGGGTGGGCTTATGCAAGTAGCCGCCACGGTGACGTCACCGAAGGCGCAGAATCAAAATCTCGTGCTTTAGGAATGCACACCCTTGTGTGCTATTCCTGTTCGGAAAAAGAGCAGAAGCGAAAAAACGGCGCCACTTTCAAACTCCAGCCTTTCAGGCAAGTTTCAACTGAGGTCAAACACAGATATGCATGTTTTAACAAGAGAAATTGCGATTTCCTGGTGATGACTCCTTTAAGCACAGAAAGGGTCACTGTAGTCATACCACTATGCACAGTGGTTGAGCTCTAGGAGACTGTGATGTTGTTTGCATGAATGTACATTTTACCTTTGTGGCAAAGCCTGATTAAAAGTAATTGTTGAAGCAAATTGTTTTGTGTATCTTTGAATGAAGATGAAATTAAGTTATATCTTTGAATGAAGATGAAATTAAGTTAACACTTTTCAGAAAAATGTCACCTGGGGGAAAACTCCCGCTGCTACCCTGATTTGCATTTGTATAGCTCACAGCATTTTCATTTACATGTTAAAGCCTCCCCTAGGATTACGGCGAGGGGGGTCATGGGGGGACAACTGCCAAGCAAGGCCCACGTCAATTCCCGGCAATTTACGTCAGTTTTCGGTGTTTCCTGCAAATTGCCGTTTGCAGTCGTAAACCTGAACTTCCACGTCAATTTACAGGGCCGCTAACTGACGAAAATCCCACTTTTCATGCAGTGAATGATCACGATGATTGGCATGTGAGTATAAAACCTTTATATTGGGACTGAATACAGTTTTAGGTTATCTTTTCCCTGATTCCAGGGTGGTGCCCCGTATATTCATGATTATATCATAATAATATATTAAATATAATTATTAATATCGATAATCATATTGACATTAATAATTAGCTGTTGATAACCAAATCTGCTCCTGCTACATCCCCAACACCATCCAGAGGGAAATGGACAGTGCGAGAGGTTTAATCAAACCCTTTTTGATCTCTTGCGCTGCCTGTCCGGAGAGAAGAAGCAAAAATGGCCCCAAATGCTCCCCCAGTTGGTGTTTGCCTATAATACAACAGTTCACCAGTCAACTGGTCATTCACCATACGAACTGATGTTTGGCCAGAAGCCCCAGCTATGTGTTGAGCTACGACTGACACAAGCTGATAAGAAGCCAGCTTCGATTACACCAGATGACTGGGCAACCAAACATCAAGACTATTTGGCTTCTGTTAATGTGGCAGCTAGAAAGCATTTGGAGGCAGCTGCCAAACCAGAACAACCTCCAACAATCACATCCACCCTTCCAGTTTGCACTCTGGTTTATAGGAAGAATCATGTACTAGGACGAAGAAAACTCCAAGATGTTTGGGAATCAACAGTCTACCAAGTGGGAAAATGTCTGGAAAATGTCGACACAGTATACAAGATCCAGTCCAGATCCAATCCAGAACAGCAGAAAACTGTCCATCGCTCCGAATTAAGGCCAATCACTGAGAGAGGAATGCTGGTTTCAGAACCACTGGTGGCCCCCCCTTCCCCCGGACAGAGGGAAGAAACCCCTCCCTGAGGGAATGCTAGCAAGGATGAGGACAGCAACACCAGCCCTCTGTCAGGTTTTATCAGCTCCCTCTGTAATGTCAGCTCTATTGCTGAACAGGAGCCAGCCCCAGATCTCCAGCCCCCAGAGACTGCCCTTGTGTCCATGGAAGAACCCGCAGAGCCGATCCCAGCTGTCATTGGGCAAAGGCAGGGTACACCCTGGACAGGTCGCCAGTCCATCACAGGGCTAACATATAGAGACAAACAACCATTCACGCTCACATTCACACACCTATGGACAATTTATCATCAATGAACCTATCCCCATCCTGCATGTCTTTGGACTGTGGGAGGAAGCCGGAGAACCCGGAGAGAACCCACGCTTACACGGGGAGAACATGCAAACTCCACACAGAAGGAACCCGAACCCGACCTGGGAATCGAACCCGGGACCCTCTCGCTGTGAGGCGACAGTGCTACCCACTTCACCACCTTGCAGCCCCACATTACTTGTTGTCCTTGTTTTTGTCATCATGTCTGTTGTATTTGATGTTCTGTATTCTAACGTGTGTGTATTGTTTTTAACTTTGCTTGTGTAACTTTTAGTAAAGGCCTAACCAGGGACAGGGGTTGCAATTTAGTCTCGACTAGAAACCTGTATGCATGCCATCTATTTTATATTTTATATGAAACAATGTACAATGTATTTGTCCCTGCTAGGGGTGTGAATCTTTGGCTTCACTTCGATTCGATTAATGATTCAGTAGTTGGCAATTCGATTCAAGGACAATTTTTTTTGTAACGATTCGATTCTGTAAACCAAGATTCGATTCAGTAACTTGTAACCAAAATTCTATATCCATGAAATAAACATGCAATAATGCAAGAGAGACTATCTGTGTTCTTCTGAAAGGTGAAAAAATAAACAGACCACAGAATTACTTATTTAACATATTTATTCTATAAAAGAGTAGTCCTGCATAATTATTTTATGCTGAATACAAAAATGTAATTAAACATTGCTCAGTACGGCGCTCCCATTCCATCTACCCCAGCCCTTAGCCCCACGGCCCCCAGACCCTTTAGAACACAGGCCACGGGACTTATGTTCCTGCTAGGCAAAGCGAGTTATGTCATCGGGACAGTGACCTTTTAAAGTGGGGGTTTATGTAACATTTGGGACGCTAGGAGTATATGAGACTAGGATCTTGCAGGACTTTACAAGTCCACGTTTGTTCTCGTAGCTCACCCTCGTCCATGCTCCTGTTGCTGGCGCTGTGTGTCTGAGAAGAACAGAGGTACAAACATTTTCTGGGTCTATACAACTTGTGTTTTATGTTGAGTTTAGACTACTTCCCGTTATTGCATTTTTAGTGTCTCTTTTGGTGCCATGGGGGTTAAACCGCATTGAGTACAGCTCATCTCGTAGCAGTTTAGTACGGTAGGAATTTTAATAGTGTATCCACCTGACATGGTGTTTTATATTACCAGTCTGCATTTTAGATTTGTCTGGTTTATTTAACTTTGTATTTCTCCCGTCATAATTCTAGACAACCAGCACTTTACCTGCCCCAGTCTATCTGCTGTACTCTACCTGTACGTGCTACACCTTAGCTCAAGAAGGTAGGAGACTGGGCATATGGCTATGCCTATCTAGGTCAGTTTTAATAAGGCTGTAGCATTTCTTGTAATGTATTGATTTTGTTTTTTAGGCTGAACTGGTGACACACGTCGGCAGGGCAGCCACTGTTCTCTCCTCCAAAAGAGTTATTGTAATAAGTGCCTCGATCCTTGTTTTGTGGGGTTTTATTATTCTGGTACCTTGATAGTGGTGATTATTCACCTTTCCATGGTGTCTTATTATTTAATGTTTGCTCTATAAGTGTGCAGTGCCTTTGAACCTTTTTGTGTGTAGTGCCTTCGAACATTTAAACGCGCAGTGGTATACACCTGGTAGGGTTGCACGGTATACCGGTATTAATTTGGTACCGGGGTACTGAGGCATTTAAAACGGTACCATATTGCATTTGGACGGGACCGGTACTTGCAGCGCCGCCGGCAGCGCCCGCAACAGCGGCGAACTCGCCACGTGACGTCACCGCGTTGTAACTACAGCTGAGAGGACGAGGAGCGAGCCGCAGCTTGGGGAGATAAAAGGCAAGCCGGAGGAAACCGCTAGCAAGTTAGCGAGCAGCGTAGACTGGAACAACAAACGGAGCAGGAGGAAAGCTTGGAGAGAGCGAGAGAGAGCGAGAGAGCGAGAGCGCGCGCGAGAGAGCGAAGCACGGAGAGGAGAATGGCTGCTGCCACCGTCACCACGCCGCAACTTGCGGACAAACCAGCGCCGCGAAGTGCGATATGGCCGTACTTTAGCTTAAAACAAATGCGCAAAGCGAGGCAGTTAACGCCGACGCACCATTGTGTAAACGGTGTTTAAAACATGCATGGCTAACGGCGGAAACACCTCCGACTTATAAACACTTAAAGGACCAGCACCCAGACCTGCACACTGAGCTCAGGGAACGACAGGTCATTTAAACTCATGAAAAAAAGCCACATTCAGTGCTAAAAGCAAGCGCCACCGCCCTTCACTCTTAACAAAAGTAGCTCTGGAAGAAAAAAAAAAGAGCTGGTTTATTTATATTATTATATTTTATATTATATTATTGTATTTATATTTTAATATTTTTAAAATTGTGTGCATTAGAAAAGCTTGTCTTTGTGGTATTTTATTTTATTTGCTGATTAATATGTTATTGTTCTAAGATTTTCTATTAAAAAAAAGTCAGTAATGACATTTTTTGCGTTCACTTTTTATTTGAAAAAGTATCGAAAAGTACCGAAAAGTACCGAAACACATGTTGGTACCGGTACCGGTACCAAAATGTTGGTATCGTGACAACACTAACACCTGGTTATGTGTGTCCAACTCTTGGTACTAGTTGTTTTATTTTATACATACCCACGTATTGATCCTATTGTTTGACATATTGCTGAATAAAATTGTTATTTGTACCCAAGCTAAAAGAGCCTCTGCTTGTCCTTGCCATAATTGGCATTAACCTGAGTGGGGGGTCTTTGCTGTAGTGGCGTTGTCACACATAAGTTACCCTAGTGCCAGTCACATTTATGAAGATCAAGAAAAAGACAAAAACCTACTCAAAGTACAAGTCAGAGAAACAAAATGGGTTGGAGATCCCAGCCGAACAGAACAAAAGATGGGGAAGATACTGGGTCAGCCTCGCAGTGGGCTGTCCCAACCCAGCTCTCCACTTCAGAGCTACAGAGCATGAAAGCAGCTGGGCATGTACTTGAGCAGCGTGTTGCTACAATCTACTCCGGCATCATAAATAAAAGTCCTACAAAACTCCATACAGTTTTTCTCCACCATAAATCATTTCCTCAAGCCACAGACCCTCTCACACACGATAACACAGAAGTGCAACAGCTTCATCACTTTTTTTTAGGATAAAATATTTAAGATATAAACACCATCTGCTCTTCTTTCTCCAGCTTATCTGCTCTGTCTGTCCCAAATGTCGACCCACAGCCTGGGATTCTCCAGCCTCTCAGATGCTTCACAGACATCTCGCCGCAAAAGATTGAGAAAACCTTCCATGTGTGCCCTGGACCCCTTTCTTACAGCTCTGGTAAAACCCAACATCTGCGCTCTAAGTCCCTTGATCACCCAAGTTATCAACCACTCACTCCAGGCAGGTATGTTGTCATCAGACTAGGCCTGGGACGACTCACATAAATACATTGGCACGACTACAGAAAGACAAGGAGAATAAAAACATATTTGCAATAATTAAAAACAGTGCAGACATTAAAAGATTTAGCAGAAAGCTATGGTGAACATAAAAGTTTTCAGTCTAGTTTTAAAAACGGTCGTGGTTTGGGGCAAGTCTTACATCTTCAGGAAGTTTATTCCAGCTATTTGTTGCATAGTGACTAAATGATGCTCTCCCGTGATTGTTGTTTACTCTGGGAATCACTAACAGATTGGTCTCAGAAGATCTTAGTGGTCTAAAAGGCTTATGTAGTGGGAGCATATCAGTGATATACTTCGGTCCTAGACCATGTAGTGATTTATATGTGAGCAGGAGGATTTTGAAATCAATCCTCTGACATACAGGGAGCCAATGTAAGGATTTAAGAATTGGTGTAATGTGCTCACATTTTTTGGTCTTTGTAAGATTTCTAGCAGCAGCGTTCTGAACCAACAGTGAAGTCGTCCTTTAAAGGGATAGTTCGGAATTTTGGACATAAGACCTATTTTCCAAGTCAGCCGGTGTGTTCGAGACGTCTGGAAACGTTTTCAAGACATTTCATTCAGTTCTTCTAGTTGCCGAGTTCGCTTGTGCTATGGCTAGCGCAAGTCAATCGTTCTAGTTTTAGCATGGCATTAAAAACAGTCTTGCCAACTCCACAGTGCACCCGAGGCAAATCAATTGTAACGGCAGACTATTGATGTACATATCTGTGTTGATAGAATGTTTGAAATAAAACCAACCTTGCATTTTAAAGGATTTATGTCTCAGCAGCAGCAGCAGCAGCGTGTCATACTTCCTAGTAGGCTATGGCAGCGGCGGACTGATATCACCTAGCACTTATAAGTTACCGGTTCTATAATGGTTTGTTTACCTGCTGTTATTGCTACAGACGCAGAGTAGCCTGCAGTGCTAGTTTCTTCAATCTCACAGAAATGGACACTTTTGGAGAATATAGTGAAACTTTTGAAGACAAGAGTTTTTTTCCACCCAAACCCAACCGTACCTGTACGAGCCTGAATTTACAGAGGAAGAATTGCGCGAGAGGGATGCTCAAAGGGCAGAACGGGAACTAGCGTCTGTGGAGACCGAGATAGCCCCCGCTGGAGCTGAGAACCGGGACCAAACAAACGGAGACTGGTGGTGCCAGGAGGGAATCCCCCGCAACTCGTCCGAGGGTTTACGGTTCTCCGGACGAAGCAGTGGTCCGGGTTCGCGTTGCGTAATTGTGGGTTCGCGTGGCCTTGGGCTGTCCGATGTTGGTCTGCGGTCCAAGGGCTTTTCACCCAGCTCTGAGGGCACGAGGCCCGAATATTCGGCAGTGTTCATGTGTCTATTTACCGGAGGTAATCCCCGCAACGCGTCCGAGGGTTTACGGTTCTCCGGACGGAGCAGTGGTCCGGGTTCGCGGTGCGTAATTGTGGCTTTGTTTGAGTGAGCTCCAAAGGCTTTTCAGACAGCCTTGGGGGTATAATTGCCGACAGTTCGGCCTGACTCGATTGCCTATTTACGGGCAGTATTTCTGGTGGTGCGTCTTAGAGTTTTGAGTCCGACGGAGCAAAGTAAAATTCCGCTTCTGCTGAGAAACTAGTCCCTCAAAAAATGGATGATTCATGCAATGCGAGTTTTGTTTCAAATATCATTCTATCAACACAGATATCGACAGTCTAGTGTTTGAATTGATTTGCCCCGGGTGCACTGTGGAGTCGGTATGAGTGTTTTTAATGCCTGTCTAACTAGAACCATTGACTTGCGCTAGCCATAGCACAAGCGAACTTGGCAACTAGAAGAACTGAATGAAATGTCTTGAAAACGTCTCGAACACACCGGCTGACTTGGAAAATAGGTTTTATGTCCAAAATTCCGAACTATCCCTTTAACTCAACTCTGATAAATGGTGACTGTGTCCATGTCGAGTCTTGAATGTGACTGTTTCTGCTGCTCTGATTTGCTCAAACGACAGCGCCCCCTGGTGACGTAGTACACTCGACTGACCAACCTTATTCGTCAGTTACATACTTCCCTATTTACTTACTTCCCTACTTACTTACTTCCCTATTACTTACTTACTTACTTACTTATTTCCCTACTTACTTACTTAGTCAGCTGCAGAGCCAGTTATAGGAAAAATATGTGTACTTTGAAACATTGTTATGAACTTTATATTTTACAACACATTTTAAAAAACAAAATGTCTTTTAACCACTCATTTTAAACAATATGTATTTGTCTATTTAATAACCTATATACCACAAACAACTATTACTTTATATGTTTCACTAGGCTACATATATGGGATTTGAAAGAACTTGAACACCATGAGTGAAATGTGAAGATGGTCTGCTATCAATCCCAAAGCAAAATTAATTTCTGCATTTGAGGTAGTTTAATGTAATTTTGAAGTCAGATTGGAAATCTTATCTTTATTCAAATTTGAGTAAATATTCACATAGTTGGAATAGATTTTTTCCCTCAGAAACAGAGTTTGCAGTTACCAATTATTGTTATTCATCATTCATAAGCCATTCAGTTATTCTTAAATCATAGTAAGAATGCATTTAATGAATTATTTCCTATTTATTCATTTTGTTGAATTTATTTTCTGTATTTAGTCATCTGTTTCTTTAGGTCTACTTCCTTATGTGACTTACTTGTGAATGTATGTATTAAAGAATGTGGAGTCTGGCTGGAGTAAAGTTGATGAAACCAATGTACTGGACAGTGGAGGAAATTCACGTAATTTGATCTGTAGTCCACGGCCGGACCTCAGACATGGAGGGAAGGACCACAGTTAATCTTATCTGTAGTCCACAGCTCTGTGATAGCAATTATTCATGTAGCTGGAGTCTCCATCCCCCTGACTGAGCAGCCTATGTAGGATACCTATAAATAGATATTGGATAATATGATTTCATTATTTTTTTAAGACAGCAGCAGCCAAAAAAAAAAACGCTTAACATCCATTTGTACGAACTCTATTTACACATCATTCAGTGCTTAAGAAGCAGTCCGGCGGTCCAGCGCCCGAACCGGGCGGTTCCGTGCGGGACTCCTGGATGTTTCTTTGGACAGACAGAGTTCGATATGTTCTGTTCCCCCCTACACATAAAACAAGTGCTTACCTACGGGTCTGATTACTTATAATGAACATTATGTTATTATATTATTATTATATTGGGAGTTTCCCGTTTGCCGCAGTGTCGGCGCTGTTGTCAACGCCACCGTCCGTCCCCGCCGCCCTGTCCGCGGTCATCCTGCGGGACAGAAGCATCTCTTACCTCGCGGTGATCCGCAGCCTCTCCTCGTGTGCAGGTGAAGGTGAAGCCTACAGCCGCTGCGCTGCTCGTGTTGCGGGGGTCTGCGGGACTCTGCGGGGCTCTGCGTGCTGCTGTAGGGTGTGTTCAGGAGCGGGTTTCACTGCAGTATTCTGATACTGCGACTAGTTCTGCACGCGAGCTGTCCGATGCAGTTCACGCGCACGACTGCAGACAGGAGAGCCAGCATGACGTCGACTCTTAAAGTGATGATGCAACATTCAAACAAGACTGGCTCGAGGACACACGGGCTGGATCAAGGGCTGGATCAGGGGCTGGACCTGGGGATGGATCAGGGGCTGGCACACAATGTAAAGTTGAAATGTTTCATTTTAAAGTCAACTGCATTCATCTGGTGTACTTTGAGAACAACAGCCAGAACAAAAACCTTTAGATCTATGAATAACTGTATGCTTTGAAAAATGTTAATGTTAAACACTGGTTATTTAGACGCAGCAAAAAGTTACACCCACTTAAGTGTTGGTGTCTAGGTTTCAGGATTAAAAGGTTTAGGAGGTCAGGCAGGTACGAAGGAGCGAGCTAATTCACAGGTGTCTGTGTGATTAACATCTGAATGTCTGATCTGACATCAAGACAATGAAGGGAACTTCAAACTGGTGAAATATTAGATTTCAGATTGTAGGTGGAGTGTTCTGAACCTTTTCTACACTTTTAGTAGCACATGACTGGCCTGACAGCAACACAAACTACAGTCGTCTGTCAGTACATGTCCCTGTCCTCTCTTTACCTCCCAGTCTTTTCATACATTGTTAAAAAAAAATCAACATGCCAAAAACAGAGAGGGTAATTTGCGGAATACTTGAGTTTGACATTTCAAAAATATTTCTCTTGTAATTATTGGAGAACTCAGAAAGGTCAACTGTCAGTTCTTACAGGATAAACATTTAGTTTATGAAAAAGTAGTCACTAATTGCGAAAACTATTTTGTGCAAGTTTCACACTCCATCTCTGAATGTTGGGAGCCACGGTGATGTCTGTAACTTAATTCTCCTGGCTCAACAAAATCTACTTTACCACCAAGAGACATTCCTGGTTAAATGGTGAGCCTTTACAGTGTGATGTTTTCATAAGGACATTAAAGACTCACGACTAATGACTAAAGTGACTGCTTGCATTTTCCAGAGCAATACCCAAGAGCCTATCTGTTATGGACAGCAGGTCAAAATCCACAGGAGCGAAATAACATAATAAGAAAAAGGAAACAAGTTCAAAGTGAAAAAAAAAGTATTTACAAATTAATAAAAGGATCAGACAGACAGGCTCAGGCCAGCCACGCCAAGGCCGTCAGACCTGAATCTGTAAATGGCCGATCACAGGAAACTACAAAATAAATGTCTGCTAGTCTCATCCATTCCAAAACAAACATTAAGGGGAATATAGTTCTACATAAATGAACCCACAGGACAAGCCACAGACTGCTTCCACCAGCCTGGAAGAGAGACCAAGGCCCGATCCCAACATCCCCCCTAAAGCCTTAAACCCTGAACCCTCAGGCGAGCGATCACCGAGCAGTTTTTTTTAATTATCCCGGTAATTTGTCTGCGTGAGAAACACTACATGTGGCGTGTGCTGCTTTGTCCTCTGACAATGTAAACAGACTAGTCTGTCTCAGTAACAGGCTGAATGTAAAGGAGGACTAAGCTGAATTGTTGTTCTATGGAGTGAAAAGGCTTTATCATTCTGACTTCATAGCAGAATATTTCCTTGTTCTTTCTTCCATATTTGCATGTTCTATTGTGGACCTTTTTGAAATGTTCTGTAAGTGCATAAGAAATATGCCTTTTTCAAGCTGACAGTTAATTTTGATGGCCTTGATGGTTTCTTTGGAAATCTGTAGTTCACATGAGAGAATCTGTGCTTAAAGTTAAAAAAGCTGCTATTTAACAATAGTATTTGAATTGAAATACTTCCTTTGTGTTGATTCTACATAAATTCCATCATTTTACATTTAAATATCCATTATAACATACTTTATTCTTAAGAAGAAAGAAAGCGATTAATTACGGCAAATTGTGCGATTAATTAGTTAATTTATTTTAATCGATTGACAGCACTACAAAATATATGATCTAAAAGTTAAATAAACCAGGTGTGTAATATTATAATAATAAACCAGTTGTGTAGCCTATGATGCCATTCCTATGATTTCAAGTTTTTTATGATCCATATTAAATCTTTAATGTTAAAGTTTCTGTGTTAATGGTAACCCCGTGTTTCACATCGCAACGCTATGAACCATGGGTAATTCCCTCAGGTAAAGTCAGCATCGATGCTGACTTAGGCCAAATCCCATCTCCCCCCCTCACAGACTTTGATGGGCGTGCCTGTTAAGTCCCTGAGGGTTCAGAGGCCTGTACTAGGAAGCAGGATTTGGGCTTAACGAGGTAACTTTAGGTTTAACTCTGGGTTTTCAGTCCCACTTCTTACCACACTTATTTTTTGACTAATTCCTCTCATTTCAGCCTGCAGAGAGGACACAGGCGGAGCAGGAGAGGTGTCAGGAAGGCATGGACATGTGTGTGAGCTCTGAGACTGAAATGTAGTTTCACTTTGGATCACACCAGATCAACAGTCATGAAACTTTCCACACCTGCTAATGATTTTATTCATTGTCTCATCTGCTCCACAATTAGCACGCACCTTAGACAGCAGTCAGGGAGATAGATGGCGATGAATGTAGATCGCTTGCGTCTAAACTTGCGCCACGAGGAGGCGGCTGCAACACTGCCATGTGACCACAGGCACGACCGCATATGAGCAGGGGCCCGTCACATCACTGCATGCAGTTTTAATTATTATTATTATTATATTACACACCTGAGGCCTGTATGATTTGGGTTTAGCAAGGATTTGCAGCCACTCTGCATGCACACAGATACGGTGTTGTACTGTCCAAACCAATAAGGGCACACAGGTACTACAGCCAGGACAGCAGGAGCGATGTCCTCCAACATGACAAGTGTTTCCCTTTAAATAAAAAAATGTGAAGATCTGCACATCCATGAACAACATCCTGATGTTACTGCTTGTACACCAGCAACACTATTTATAATGCATTCATTATTCTGTTTGTAGATCGGTTTAGAAGTGAGTGGACATTATGCAAATATCTTACATCAACTAAAGCTAGAGAAGGTAAAAAACCAGAGACTTTGCCTTTCAACACATTGCTGAACCCAAAAAGTCCCCCCCTACATCTTGTCAAAGTCCTGCCCCCTTCAACTGTTTTATGTCAGAGCATTTAATGTATTCATTGCTATCGGTATGTTAGGAGGATTTCAAGTAATATAACAGCAAGTGTTTCTGAATAGAATCACCTACTCAACCTTTATGACAAAAGACTCTCCTCTCCCTGACTATGTTATTATCCATTCAAGAGCTTAACAAAGAACAATTTACAACAAGTAAACTAGCTGATATTGAATTTGTTTGAGTATGAAGGCGATGAGATTGAAGGCTGGTCTCGTCTCCTCCGAGCAGAAACAAGGGAACTGAGATGATCTTCATGATGGCGGACCAGACCAGGAGGGAGGACACATGAAATATGGCAGCTGAGACATGCTCCCAGTTTCTCGTTTCCATGGCGTGTCAGAAATCACATGACTGTAACCTCTTTATTGAAGTTGATGTTAGGCTGCATGTCTACGATGATGAAATATGACAGACCATCTCAGCTGCAGCCAAGGCATGTTCACATTATGTGTAACTAAGAACAGATGAATGTGTGGTGATCCACCTCGACCAGCGCTGATGTTACAGGAGCACCAAACCTGGTCACTGAACACAACCTGGGTAAGTATGTTGCCATGTCCGGTCTGGCTGGATATGTCTGATGAACACGGTGAACACGGGCCCAGATTGTCTTTTTGAAACAGATGTTTAAAAATACATTTCAAAGGTTGGGTCGGGAAGTGGGTATTTATGCATAATCAGTGTATTAAGTACAGTAGATGGTGGTCGGCATTCCTTTTTAGTTTGGAGAAAAAAATCAGGCTTTTTCACGCCTGATGAAGTTGTGTGAATCGCAAGCTCATTAGCACGGCTATCATTGGTCATCTGGGCTCCTATAGGTGACGTTAGCGTCCTGGTTTGCAACATCGACAACAGCCCCGCACTCGCGCTCCGTCCCGAGAAACGTAAACTCTAAAGGCGGGCTCACACCGGACCGAAAATCGGCGTCTTTGAGAGAGTCGGCGTCCCTGACATGAGTCTCCTTGGTGTGGTCGCTCGAATCGGCCCACGTCGGCGTTCATTTCAGCCGATTCAAATGTGTAATCCGCCATTCGAGTCGGTCATTCTTTTACCATTCTGATTGGTGGAGGCTAGCAGCTTGACTAGCGAATCAGTGAAGCCCGGAAGTGACGATGGTAAACATACCAGATAACCAGTGGAATCGAAGAAGGTGGTCTAGAGAGGACCGGCTACTTCCGGTTTTCGTGTTTTTTGGCCCACAATACAGTACAATACATTAGCGCCGCGAGTCGGGCAGTTCTTCCGGTGTGTACACACCTTAAGACACGCCGCCCGGAATACTGCCCGTAAATAGGCAAACAAACCCTGCCGACCAGTCGGCACTGACGGCCCCGATAATGTCTGAAAGCAGCCTGGAGCCCACACCGACACCGGGCATCGGGCGGGCCCCACGAGCCCGCACTCGCGCTCCGTCCCGAGAACCGCAAACTCTAGACGCGCCGCCCGGAATACTGCCAGTAAATAGGCAAACAAACCCCGCCGAACAGTCGGCACTGACGGCCCCGATAATGTCTGAACATGTGAATCACCTGGTATTTTTGGCGAATAACTTAAAAAACTCTGTAGCCAAATAAACTGCAGCCAGCCAGATCTTTATGTGAGCGAAACAATTTGTTAATGGGCCGTTAATGGCTGGTAGGATGGGTTTTGTTTTTAGGCCTACCTTTATTTTGTCTTTTCAGTTTAGCCTGACTGGCTTATTTATCTTTATTTTGATGAAACCGAATGCATACACAGTTTGTGTCTGACCTTAAATAAATAAAGGTTCTGAAAACATCGTTGCCTGCCTATTGACGTTGACTGATACACTGCTCTCTGGTGGACAAAACAGATACAACTTAAGTACCATACCATACCATATAGGTCTTACTGAAGGCATTTAATGGTCAAAATATTATTAATAAATATTCGAATATATTCGAATATTAATAAACAAACAAACTTCGAATATGATTTTTGGGCAAAAGTCAAAGCCCTAATCAGAACCAGCAGTTTGTAAGAAATTGGTCAGGAAACGATATGTCATATTTTGGTTCTCAAAATTCCCCAAATTGATGCATTAAAATGAAATTATTCAAAATATCATTTGCATTTTTCTTTATATGATAAGGAAGATAGCATTTGATGTTACGTATGCAGTAGATAGAACCTATTCAGAGGGAAATTCAGCTTCTCAGAAGAATTGCCGCTTATCAATTAATCATTGATCGATAAGATGAAACAACTATCGATTAATTAATTACTCGATAATTTGCATCCCTAACAGATACATGTGTAAAAAAATACTCTGGTAAAAGTAGAAGTACTGATTCAACTCCTTTACTCAAGTAAAAGTGAGAAAGTACAGGCTCTGAAATGTACTTTCAAAGTAAAAGTAAAAATTATTTTTTGCGGTTAATGAAACACAATACATTGAACAACTCTTTTAAATAGGGCCATGGATGGGGAATGTCTTGCTTCTCTGAATCTTCTGAAGCGTCGCCATCGGCAATACTCCCGGACCCCCCTTCGCTTCCTTCCTTCATGTCGCCGCTACAGTGCAAGTTCTCTACTGTCTCTACCGTCCCCTCACTCATTCGACTTCTTCCCACGGTAACCTGTCCCCCCCTCTTCTTCTCCCTCTTTCCCTCTCGAGTTTGTCACGCCTTTTACGTATGCTTTTACGTATTGTCGTCATTTGTGGAGTTTAAAAAAAAAAGAAGTAACGAGTCTGTTTTTACGATGTAAGGAGTAGAAAGTACACATTTTTGTGTATAAATGTAGGGAGTAACAGTAAAAAGTCATCAGAAAAAGTAAAGTACAGATACCTGAAAAATCTACTTAAGTACAGTAACGAAGTACCGTATTTGTACTTTGTTACTTGTCACCTCTGCTAGTAAGTAAACACAGATGTAGACCATTAAGAAGAAAACCCCTTCAGTGGCCAAAACAAACATCTTCATTTGAGTTCCACAAATTATAAGATGGAAATCTGACCATCAGGATCACAGTCTCACAGGGTTTTTACATTGTCTGTAAACAGAGCCTCCCACTGGGCTGACTGACAGTCAGAATGGTGATTCTGGTAGCTGGGGGGCTGACTAACAGTCAGAATTGTGATTCTGGTAACTGGGGGGCTGACTGACAGTCAGAATGGTGATTCTGGTAGCTGGGGGGCTGACTAACAGTCAGAATGGTGATTCTGGTAACTGGGGGCCTGACTGACAGTCAGAATGGTGATTCTGGTGACTGGGGGGCTGACTGACAGTCAGAATGGTGATTCTGGTAGCTGGGGGGCTGACTAACAGTCAGAATGGTGATTCTGGTAACTGGGGGGCTGACTGACAGTCAGAATGGTGATTCTGGTGACTGGGGGGCTGACTGACAGTCATAATGGTGATTCTGGTAACTGGGGGGCTGACTGACAGTCAGAATGGTGATTCTGATAACTGGGGGGCTGACTGACAGTCAGAATGGTGATTCTGGTAACTGGGGGGCTGACTGACAGTCGTGGTGGTGGTGGAGGGAGATCACCCCTCAACCCTGGTCTCACCTGTAACAGACTACTCAGATAGGGGTGTTGGGCAGATGCCCATTAGATCCTGTGAGGGCCCCGTTACAAATCAAACCACTGGCCTGTCCACTGTGCAGCCCATGTCCATTGCGTTTGTTCTGAAACTGGTTCCCCCTGAGGGCATCCTGCTCCATTGGGGTCCTTCTGTCAGAGTCTCTAGTTGGGGTTCCTGGCTGAGGGGCCGTCCGGCTGCTGCAGCACTGTCTGATGACATACAGAAGGATGGTGATTAGCAGACTGAGGCAGAGCACCAGCAGAACCGACACAACCACCAGCTCCTTCAGGTAGCAGGGGCCCCGGGCTGACAACAGGGGCTCCCCGTCCTGGAGGTCCCCATCCTGGAGCTCTGCCTCTTTCTGCCTAGACTCCTCCATCCAAAGGGTCCTGTTTCTGCCCTGCTGTCTGGTGGGGACTGCGGGGCCCCTGCTGGACAGTGTGGAATCAGCCTCTCCTTGTCTTGTTGTGGTTGTTTTCGGCCAAGTCCCCATAGAGGTATGCAGTCCAGGACCAGGGATGTCCAAAGCCTTAGTGGTGGGTACAGGCTGTGTCTGAGGCCATGTGTAGCTGGTTGGACTTTGAGTCATGGGACTGCTCTTCTGTTTCACATGATAGATGGCCATTGTTTGCTGGTAGCCGTTTTCAATAGACAGGCAGAGGTAGTGGCCCAGAGTTGCGGGAGTGGCCACAAAGCTCAGACTCCCATCCAGCAGGTGCAGGTACAAGTCCGAGGAAAGTCGGCTGTTGGGACGCTCCCAAAGCTGCTGGGACAACTGTGATGCTGCGGGACACTGAAGACGTACCACTTCATTCAGAGACACAGAGACCAGCTCACCTGCAGGACACAAGGCTTACATATAGATTACTCAGACCCTTCATACACAGTGAATCCAACATCAACACCCCAGGACCCCCCATAGCCCTGTACGCACCGTCATCAAGAAATATGCCAGATCATGTCATTCTTCATTGGTAGCATTCATGTACACATGTGGCTACCCCACATAGCCACACATTAGTTAGGAATGAACGCTCAAGATGTACTCAAGATGCAGTTCACCTACGAACAAGGACTATGTCAGGATGTGGACCAAGGTCACCAAAACAAAACCACAGCAGTCATGGTGACAAGTTCCGAAGAGAAACGAATTACTTTTTCTTCTGTGAGTTTAACAATATTGATAAATTGAACAACATTGGCATATCCCAGATATTGTATAAGCATCTATGTTGGCTGGTGAATCACAAAGTCAAAGTTATGTTTACGGTCATTTAGAAACAGCATCTCCATGCCAGTTCATCCACTTAAAAATGTTAGTGTTTACCTTAGTCACGACTTTATAAAACAACATTTCTTCCAAAATTGATTGATTGTTGTGATTATTAATAAACATGTTATTGAAAGCAAAATGTTTCGTCTAATATGGAGCTACTATGCTATACCTGTCATGTTGGGGTGTAACGGTACTCATAGTCCTACCAGAAATGTTCCATCGGGTCAGTACGCCTGACACCTAAACAGCTGCTCATGTCAACTACTCACACACGGAACACAAACATTTTTGCAGAGAACAGTTTTTGTCAGCTGTAATTGGTTAAGCGCAGTTAGCTGGCTTAATCAAGCTCTGAGGACAAAGATTTGACAAACTGAAGTCGGATACATCTAAGGATACACTAAAACATACACATTTAAGTTATGATGGCAGCACCTGAATATGTCGATAGCTGAAGGAAACATTAACACACAAAATAAGAGTATGGCCGACATGTCAAACGTGGATTTTGGGTACTGTTACGCCCCTAATGTCAAGCATTAAACCTTGAAATGTTTCTAACTATCAGCATGTAACCAATTTAAACCTGACACCACCTACCTGCAGGCAGTTTGTTCAGACCAAATCTGGCATGGTGTGTATAAGAAACAGAGTTGCAGGCCTCTTCAACGTTCCCTCTGTCCACGTCCTGGCCTCTGAGGAGAACAACTACAGTCACCAGACTGTCATATTCAACCATTTCTATAGACATTATTGTTTCCTCCTTTTTGAAATCTATTGAAAGAGGAATTCAGAGATTCTCAAACAATCCATAATTTAGCCCAATGACAGATCAAAGTGAGGATTACTGAGCCATGAACTCTGGTTGAGTTCATGGCTCAGTAAGATATTCTGCTTTAAAATGTTCATTGCCTTGTACAACTTTTTCTGCTGCTTCAGTGAAACAGGTAAGCTAATTTCCAACCATTCTTATTTTCCCTGACTAATCCATTGTTTTCCATATATTACCTACAGTAAACCGGCCACAGTTTCATGCTTTATCATCGAAGGTAATCCCTGCACGCATGTTTTTACATCACTCATTACAGGTTTCATGACCCTATGTGGTTGTATTGTCTATCAAATTGTGACCAGAAAATATTTGAGGTGACAAAAGTTGGCAATCACCCTTAGGAATAGAATATCAACTGAATAGTCCAGACTAAGGGTGTTTTCACACCTGGTCCGTTTCAGCCCTACAAACGATCTCAGAGAACTCAGACCCCTCTGAAAGTTCACTTCAGAGTGGTCTGAGTTCTCTTGGAGTGTTCACATATATGCGCAAAAATGCTGATCAATTTGTTGGGCTGAAACGGACCAAGTGTGAAAAACACCCTCAGTTCTCTTTGTGTTCACAGTGTTGTTTCATTTTGTTTCTGGTCCACCTCGGCTCTGATGGGGCCTCAGTCCTGTTCCTGTTCACACTATAGTTCATTAAGATTCATGCTTTCCCCTTCAATGATGTGATGTTTAGTGTCGCTTCCACACAGAGAGAACTTTGAGCTTTTTCTCATTCATTCCCACTAAAATAGATCGCTTTGTGCTCACAATGAGTAGGTAATGCAGACTGCAACACGAAGCATACTCAGACCACCTCCCTAAGGAGGTCTGAGTAAGAAGTCTGAGTATGGCTCGTTTCAGAGGGGTCTGAGTTCTCTTGGAGGGTTCACATATGCGTGAAGTGTGAAAACACCTTGAGTTTGGTTCATGTAAAGAGGCCTATATGTGAAAACACCATTTGAGTCCGTGTTGTGGTCTGAATACCGGCTTTAGCGCTTTGTAGTTGCTGGTCCATAATGTGAACAGCAAATACGTGTTGAAGTCGTCAGGAGATGCCGGTTCCTGATCGGCTAAATAACGGAGCTAACAGCTAACCATGTTCTGGACTTGACAAATAATATTTTAAATTGACAAACATCATCATTCATAGTACAATTCAAACAGGATCACAGCATGTGTCTCTCTGCGTTGATGTGAAATAAGTCCCGTTGTGGACACAGAAAGGGGCAGGACTGTCTGTGGAAAGGGGAGTTATAGTTAGTTTGACCTTGAGGACTCAGTAGTGGAGCAACTTCACATGACAGTGTACTGACTTATGCTGTGTATGTTGTAGCTCTTTATAATATCAAAATTATAATATATCATCATAATAACAAGATTTTTCCAACGTAAAAATGGGAACATCTTGTGAGACTCACAGACTGGTCTGGGTCCTGGTGGTCTCCAGACAGGCCCTGCTGACAGTGTCCCAGCCACAGAAGGGGTCTCGGGCCAGAACACACTGAGGACAGGTCCAGTAGAAAGAGCAGTTGGCTGTTGGGACTCTCACCACACTCTCTGATGTGCCGACATATAACATCCGCTGCAGAGGGGCAGAATGAGATCCAGATTAAGCTCCGCCTGGACTCCACACTCACATACATGCTACACCAGGTGTGATGTCGGTGGTAAACGTATTAAATGACAACAGTGAGCCGAGTCTCTTTCATCTGGTATGAATGATTAGCTGTAGGTTGTAATACACATACATGGGCATCATGTCTGATACTGTGCTTATGTATTTGTACTTGTCAAACTACTGTCCGACCACCACTGTCCGACCACCACTTTGTGACTTTCTCCCTCCCCATGAAGTCCACCACATCCCTCCCCTCTACGCCTCGAACTGTCACCAGCCGCCGCAACCTGTAATCCCTCACTCCCTCCGCTCTCTCCTCAACTGTTATTTCCTCACTACCATCCACAATTCTCCTTAATGCCTACGGAGGAAGCCTCCTCCATCCTGATGTCCTCACTCTCCTCTTCTTTGGACACTCTCTGTCCCCCCATCTCACGACCTGTGCGATCATCTCCCTCCCCTCCCTGGCTGTCTGAACCTCTGTGAACCAACAGATCATTGTTGCGAGCGTCAGAGAGAAAATGGAAGAAATCAGGCCAGCACGAGGACCTTGCACACTACCACCACCTCCTCTCTGACTTCACTGCAACTGTTTCAGCAGCTAAATCTGCCTTCTACCTGGCAAAGATCAACTCTTCCGCCTCCAACCCCAGGAAACTCTTCTCCATGTTCTCCTCCCTCCTCACCCCTCCTACACCTCCCCCTCCTTCCTCGCTTACTGCTGATGACTTTGCAACTTACTTTACCAAGAAAGTAAATGACATCAGCTCCTCATTCCTATTCCCTCCCAGAAAACATCTCCCCCAACTCTCAACTCTGATGGCCTTACCAGCTTTAGCCCCCTCACCTCTGAAGACGTTCACGCATTTGTTACATCTAACCGTGCCACCACCTGCTCCCTTGAACCGATTCCATCTAACACAACGTCTTGCCATTCCTCACCACCCTGATCAACTCCTTCCTCACCTCAGGTGTCATTCCAGTGGCTTTTAAGACTGCTACAGTGAAGCCCCTCCTTAAAAAACCCACCCTAGACGCTGCTGACATCCAAAGCTACAGACCTGTATCTCTTCTTTCATTCCTCTCTAAAACCTTGGAACGTGCCTCCTACAACCAACTGTCATCCTATCTCTCGCAGAACAACCTCCTTGACCCTAATCAATCAGGATTCAGGACTGCTCACTCCACTGAGACAGCCCTCCTCACAGTGACCGAGTCCCTGCGAGACGCCAGAGCCTCATCCCACTCCTCCGTTCTCATTCTCCTCAACCTATCTGCTGCATTCGACACAGTCAATCACCAAATCCTCCTCTCCACCCTGGCTGAACTTGGCATAACTGACTCTGCTCTCACCTGGTTTACATCATACCTGACAAATCACACCTTTCAGGTCACATGGAATGGCTCTATGTCCAAACCCTGTTCTCTGGACAACTGCGAGGAACCTGGGTGTAATCCTCGATGACCAACTATCCTGCACCCCCAACATCACTGCTGTGGCCCGATCCTGCAGATTTGCCCTCTACAATATCTGCAGGATTCGGACCTTCCTCACAAAGGATGCAACGCAACTCCTGGTCCAAGCACTGGTCATCTCCCGCCTTGACTACTGCAACTCTCTCTTGGCCGGACTCCCGGCCTCTGCGACTAAACCATTGCAGCGTATCCAGAAAGCTGCAGCACGCCTTATCATTAATCTACCCAAATTCTCCCATGTGACCCCCCTCCTCCGTGACCTCCACGTTGGCTCCCTGTTGCAGCACGCATCCAATTCAAGACGATGGCACTGGCCTTCAGGGCCATCAATGGAACGGCACCCATCTACCTTCAAACACTGGTCAAACCTCATGCCCCGAAGCGTGCACTTCGCTCCTCTACTTCAGCTGGCTGGCTGGTACCACCATCGCTGAAATCAAACAAATGTCGCTCAGCAAAGTCCAGACTCTTCTCTGTTCTGGCGCCTCAGTGGTGGAACGAACTCCCGACCAATGTCAGGACAGCAGAGTCATTTGCCATCTTCCGAAAAAGGCTCAAGACTCACCTGTTCAGACTTCACCTCGACTCTACATAGCATGACCCACTAACACCCCCCCCCCCCAAATGGCCGTGTGATGTCTCACTCGTTCTGCAAAGCCAGGGTTCTATCTAAACGCAGACACACAAAGTTTTATCTAAATGTTTCGGTTCACAGCATATTTTGACTTGCCTTTCTGCCAATACGGTGGAATCGCCTGTCTAAAAGGGGCTAGTCAACGTCCTGGCAGTGAACAAAGTATTTCAGTGCGTAAACAGGTTATTTGTTGGTTAAAGTGGCAGTTCGTAACATTTGCATCTATTTAATTGTCTTCCTATCTATCAAAGAATGAGTTAAAACAATGGTGGTTGATCATGTGACCCACTAATGAAAGTTCTGCTTTGCCCAGAAATAGGATATCCGTGTCTGTGGCCACATTCCAGCTAAACTCTAAATGAGTTTTATCTTTTTCCGTCAGTCAGCAGCAGTTGGTCTGCAGGTGGAGCTACTCCTGAAGTATGCTGCTTTTACTTGGAATGGGAAATCGGTAACTTCCAACTGCTGAGTCAGGCTCCCTCTAGTCTAAAGTGTTTGACCAGGTACATTTCATTACTGCTGACTCACAATGGAGGATCAACAGGCAGAGAAAGAAGACCATTCAACTTCCAGTCCAAGAAAAAGAAACAACAAACTAATGGAAGTGAAGAAGGAAAGTCATCAAGAAGCAAAGTGACCGCCAACAAGGGAAAACCACGGACCTCCTTTCAGTGTGGAGCATTTGAAGGCAAAGCAAACCAAACTGATGAAGAAACCCAGCGCAGCAGGAGAGGCTTTGTGGTTTTGAACTTTATTAAAAGGACAATAATAGGTAAAGACAGACATTATGTTTGCTGTTGGCATTGTGAAACCTGCTATGAGCTGCTCTTGGCCAACTCCATTTGGTCTCAGAGGAAAAGAGGTGGAAAGCCCAACTCAAGTTGGTGTCTCTATTCAGTACACTACATTTTATCAATCCAGTTGGAAAACAAATTGAATCCTGTTTTCCATGTCACATCAACATCAATATTTTAGATTGATTATGGTGATGCAATTTTGGTTTAGATCACCGTCCACCTTGTCCAAACTCTACCGCCCACTCAGCCCTGAGGTACACCACTAATGCTTCAGGACCATCATTGTTCTTTATACAGCTCAGTAGGATGGTCAACCTTCACATTATAGTCTATGAGATCATCTCGGGAAACTCCCTACTTACTTCAGGAAGTTATGTTTTGCAAAGCAATCAAATTGTTTCAGTTTGAGCAGCAAAGAGGCCTGATCCATTGGTTGAGGAACA
This sequence comes from Eutrigla gurnardus, assembly GCF_963514095.1. Classification (NCBI taxonomy): domain Eukaryota; kingdom Metazoa; phylum Chordata; class Actinopteri; order Perciformes; family Triglidae; genus Eutrigla; species Eutrigla gurnardus. Next base: position 1,017,752 of record NC_139928.1, read on the forward strand.
ATCATAAGGCCAAGCTTAAACTTGTAGACCCATATTGCTTTAAATTTAAACTTAGAATAATGGAAATGGTCACTTCAGCTACTTCAATTAACTAACAAACACATGATCAAGGAATATAGTGTTGCTATCTGCAGCTGTCTGAACCGGTCTTGGCTCGGTCTCACTTGTGAAAGAGGTTTGAACATACTTAAATGTTGACAGTGGGCACAGGTCTGCCATTGGCCTCCCTCCTTCAGCTATCAGTACTATCTAGACCATCCAGACAAGTATCATGAAAGTAAATTATAAAGTCTATATCATAAAGTTGATGTGTACCTTGGGTATGGAGAGCTTCAGGCTCTTGACAGGCTGAGGCTGCTCAAAGACCTGGACTTCCTCTATGATGTGGGCTCCAGTCTGCAGCAACACAGCTTTGTGAAGGTAACCAGACTCTGAAACGCAGCCAAACAGAAAACACAATTAATGTGTATACAACTACTACAGCCCTGGAAGAGTTGACAGTTGGTAAAGTATCACAACAACATTGCATACACTGCAGCTGGAACCTTCACTCTGTTTTTGAATGGCCTTTAAGCTTGTTAGTCTTGGACGCTGTAAAATGGCCAGCCAGACAACTGAAAGAACAACAGTTAAATTAAAGCTGCCAGCAGTGATGAACGGGCCCTTGCACCCCCATGCGAGTCGGGGAGTGCTGCAGCCGCTTCCCTGTTGCTTGGCGCTGGCCGGTCGACACCTTTCTGACTTTTCACCCATTTTAGAGGGAGCATGACTGAGTTAAAGGTTACTTACTTCCTCCATTAGGTGGCACCAAACAATTCTCCCTTATCTTACATCATGCCTCGGTATACAGTATAGAGCTGTACAACACACCTTATATTTTTTCACACAATATATAAAGAGTAAATATCAGTGGCTGTTTCCACTTGTGGAGGTTTTAACCCCCAACAGAATGCTGCTTCAACACAGAAATTTCAACACAGTTTCTCTTCTTTGCCTCGTAACACACAAAGTTACAAAAATACTCAAAGTGAGGGAAACATCCATAATTCTGTTCTTTGTTCCATGACCCAGAAGTGGAAGTGGAAACGGTAGCTTGTCCACTATTGGTCCAATTCCCCGAGAAGTGTCCAGATTTAACCGACTAGTGAGATAACCATCATCTTTAGCCCCTTGAAGCTCCATAAGCAAGTCTCCAAGCTCATGTAGTTTGATGTGGTCTGGGGCAGCATATAAGTCACAAAGTCTCTGGTATACTGTACGTAGAGCCAGACTAGGATTGTTAAATGTCTTAATGGTCTTGGGTCTTCTTATTTATCTCCTACCCTTTTACCCTATCAACCCTCACGGAACCTGAGGTCCTCCAGTGCTGGCCTTTTAACCATACCACAGGTGAGAACTAAAACACACGGGGGGGGGGGGCGGCATTCAGTTACTATGGCCCCCGATTGTGGAACAGCCTTTTGGAGAACCTCAGGGCCGCAGAAAATGTTGATGTTTTTAAAAAGAGGCTCAAGACCCACCTTTTTAATCAGGCTTTTAACTGACATGTTTTCTAATTTCTTTTATGCTTCTTACATTTTTTATTATTATTTATTTTTATATTATTTATTTCAGCTTATCCTGTCTTATTGTTTTATTTTTAAATTTTTATTTCTTCTATTTGTTTTATTTATTGCTTCTATTTTACTAATTTTATACATTTTACTGTTTTTATTCCCTCAGTTTGTAGCTTCTACCTTTTATCTTATTTTACCGTTTTAGCCCCTCGGTTTTCCAGTGTTTTCCTCCTGGGGGCCTACCACACCGGGAGTTGTTTCTGGTCCACCGTTGGGGGTGCTGTCCTGTGGACGGCCATGGCCCGGGTGGTTGGAGAGCTCATTTTGGTACCGGTACCGGTACCAAAATGTATATATTTCGGGACTTTTCGATACTTTTCGATACTTTTTCAAATAAAAAGATAATGCAAAAAATGTCATTACTGACTTTATTTTAATAGAAAATCTTAGAACAATAACATATTAATCAGTAAATAAAATACCACAAAGACAAGCTTTTCTAATGCACACAATTTTAAAATAATGCATGTATGCATTTTACAGCTCTGGAAAAAAGATAAGGGACCACTTCAGATTTATTGTAAATCAGCATGGCTACATGTATGGCAAAAAGTTTAGAAATCACTGTGAAAATACAATAATATAAAAAAATATATAATAATATAAATAAACCAGCTCTATTTTTTTCTTCCAGAGCTACTTCTGTTAAGAGTGAAGGGGGGTGGCGCTTGCTTTTAGCACTGAATGTGGCTTTTTTTAATGAATAAATGACCTGTCGTTCCCTGAGCTCAGTGTGCAGGTCTGGGTTCTTGTCCTTTAGGTGTTTGGCTAAGTCGGAGGTGTTTCCGCCGTTAGCCATGCATGTTTTTAAACACCGTATACACAGTGGTGCTTCGGCGTTAACTGCCTCGCCTTGCGCATTTGTTTTTAAGCTAAAGTACGGCCATATCGCACTTCGCTCCCCTGGTTTGTCCACAAGTTGCGGCGTGTTGACGGTTGCAGCAGCCATTCTCCTCTCCGTGCTCTTTCTCTCTCCCTCTCCCTCTCTCTCTCTCTCCCTCTCCAACGTCTCTGCTCTCTCCAAGCTTTCCTCCTGCTCCGTTTGTTGCTCCAGTCCACGCTGCTCGCTAACTTGCTAGCTGTTTCCTCCGGCTTGCTTGTTTTTTCCTTTTATCTCCCCAAGCTGCGGCTCGCTCCTCATCCTCTCAGCTGTAGTTACAACGCGGTGACGTCACGTGGCGAGTTCGCCGCGCTGTTGCGGGCGCTGCCGGCGGCGCTGCAAGTACCAGTCCCGTCCAAATGCAATATAGTACCGTTTTAAATGCCTCAGTACCCCGGTACCAAATTAGTACCGGTATACCGTGCAACCCTACCGTGGTGTGGAGCCTCCTGTCTGCCTGGGCTGGGGTGGTCCCTGTGGCGGCGCCCCCTGTAGTCATGGACCATGTTTCCTCTCGGTGTGCGCGGCCCCCCAAAGGTAGCTTCTTCCCTCACCTCAGATCTGCCATGTCTCCTCAGCAATAGCTAGTGTATGTGTGTGGTTGAGTGGGTGTGTGGGTGTGAATGTCTGTGAGTATGACTACGTATGTGTGTGAGTGTGTATGTCTTGGTGTATCTCTGTGTGTATATTTGTGGGGGTGGGACGTCTGGGTTTTTATGGCGTTTCCTTGTTCCTCATTTTTGTTTTTATTTTATTTTCTGTAAGGCACTTTGTGCTACTCTAAGTATGAAAAGTGCTATACAAATAAAGTTGATTGATTGATTGAACATGCACTGAGCATATGCTTTTCACCTGTTTGCCAGAGTCCTTTCCCATTTTGTCACGAGATCCAATTCTTGGATACTTGGATAGCACACCTGCTTGGAGGACACGTATCGATGGTCCAAACTAGTAGGAAACTATGGTTCCTGAGTTTAAGGCCCTGACACACCAATCCGATGGCCGATCATCATCAGAAAAGGCAGTCGGACTGATCAGTCAGCCTCCGTCTCCCCGACATGGTCAAAAAAGTGCCTCACACACACCTGAACGACTACCGACTTGAGCATACGTTCTGCGCTTGCACGAGACGTAATATGTCCATAACATCAGGTGGCGCTTATCTGTATTATCGCCCAAAAAGAAAGAAAACCATAATGAGGGAACATCTCAAGACCAAAACACAGAGCACGCATGTGCATGTGATGCCATCGTCTGCGCTTCATCTGGTTTGTTTACCATCGTCACATCCGGTCTTCTTGTTCACTGATTCGCTAATTCAAGGGCTAGCACTCCACCAATCAGAGCGGTCAGACTGAACGACTTGGTCGTTGCCGACTCGACATGTGGAATCGGCTTAAAAGAACGGCGACGGCTTTGACGACTGCCGATGGCACAGAACACAGAACAGACTCGTGTCACCGACGTCGGCAGACTGTCCGACGGCCGATCATTTAGACCAGTGGTGCCCAACTCCGGTCCTGGAGAGCCACTGTCCTGCATGTTTTAGGTCTCTCCCTGCTCTTACACACCTGATTCTAATGATGTGCTCGTTATCAAGTGTAGAAGAAAATGTGTTACCTTACAATTCTTTTTTGTATCTCATACTAATAATCCTTTCTCTCGGAACATCAAATGTCCTGCTGAGCTGTGTTTAACCCTTGCCGTCTTGATGAAAAGACTCTTTGATCTTTCCCTCTTCCTGAACTGTCTCCGTAACATTTGTCTCACATACATTGATCAAGGCCCGATGGGTGACCCCTGTAGTGACATCATCTAGCTGTCGCGAGAACAGTCACACCTTGTAGACATCCACAGATGTCTCTTCCTCTGCAGAGAGACATGTCTTGATTCAATGCAAATCCACTCATGACGCCTTCCCTTTTGTTCTCCCGAATGTTCTGTATAAATCCACCTCGGCCAGGCCATTCGGGAGACTGGATCTTCATGGATACACTGTGAATTTCTTTTCTCCACTGTCAGTGATTAAACCTCATTTGAACCAGCCACAGAATTGGACCTGAAGAGTTTTTCTTCCACACAAGCAACTGAAGCTTGTCACAGGCTTGAAAATCGTTCGAATCAGGTGTGAAACCTAAAACATGCAGGACAGTGGCTCTCCAGCCCGGAGTTGGGCACCCCTGATTTAGACATTCTACGCTTTCTAAATGAATGAAACAGAGTGAATAGTCCAATCTTAAAAACAACGTCCAACCTGTGAGCAGAAACAGGACAGTGTAGTCTTTGTTGTTGGCAGCCTGGACTCTTTGGACTGTCAGATGGCTGTAGTTGTGATCAGCAGACACCATGGTCAGACTTCTTCCAGCTGGTCGCACACTGTCATCTGCCAGGAAGTTCTCTTTGACGAACCGCAGGGCGTTGTCAGATGCGTTGTGCAGGCCGCACTATCACACAAAATGATAGGATTTTTTAATTGATATTACCAGATATGGCACCACGAGTCATTCATACGTCATCTCAACTGAACCAACACTAGTGAACAAACTGCTCCTATATAATCAATACACAAAAAATACACTTCTAGTATTCTTCTAGTTTTAAATAGAAACAAAGATTTAATAAGCTTGAAGTATTTACCACAGGAAATTTAGAATTCATTTAACAATTCATTCCACAACAAATCAACTGTCATGTCTTCAGGGACATCATCCACCTGCCGCTGTGATGTTGCTCATCACTGACTGCTTTCTGGTCTACGGCGACATGATGGAGATAGAAACGTGGCTGCCACCATGGACCACTACTGCTCATATTACTACTACTGCTAATAGTACTACTACTGCTAATAGTACTACTACTGCTAATAGTACTACTACTGTTAATCCTACTACCAACACCAAATGCAGATGGAACCCAAGAGCCTGGTCTGCTCGACATTTCTGCCAGCCAGTCCTAAAGTGACTGAATGTGCACAGGTGGATTAAAGGCAGAGATAAAGTCCACTGAGCCCAAGACTAAATGAGGCTGAGGAAGACCCCTACAAGAAGGCTAGAAGACACTAAAAGAACTAAACAAACTCAACACAATACAATAGTAGTAAAATATATTCTGATACAATAAATTCCCATGTTGACACTTCTCCCTCCTAATATGTTCAATAAAAAGTTCCCAGATGTTAAGAAACTTGGGGTGGGAATCTGAAATATTATACCCAGTTTCTTCAAGGTACAGACAGGATGCCATGTCATTTAACATTTTTTCAAAGCAAGGAGGGAAAACTGACTTGCCTCAGAATAACCCGTTTTGTTGTAATGCTAGGGAGAGGGGGAGTCAATGAGTGGGGAGAAACCCAATATCACAATGATAATAAAGTTATCTTCACTTATTAGAAGGATCAACTTACCTCTCCTGGATTAGCAACTTTCTCCTGGACCCGTATGCTCCACTGTAACGTGTCCCGGTTCAGGACTTTATAGTTACCAGATAAAACAGACTTGATGTCCCCTAGTCGGAACGAACACACCGCTGACCGTCCAGAGTTGACAGACCTAATTGATGGAGGGAAAAAAGACACTATGAATCTAAGAATATGAGTATAAGAATGACAAGACAAGTAACACAAAGTTACAGCAGCTCAGGGAATGAAGCTGCTGCTGTTGGAAAACGCCGCACCTTCAGGGAATGTACACTAGATACTGGCTAGATTAACTTTGCTAAAATCAAAGGCCATCATGTCATTATAAATCCCCCGGCAGTCTAGGCCTCTAGCAGCATAACTAAGAGCTGGTTCAAGGCAAACCTGAGCCAGCCCTAACTATAAGCATTGTCAAAGAGAAAAGTCAACCCTTTATTCTGAGAGCGTTGTGCTCTAGCAGGACAGTACGGTTTAATGAGCTCTTTAAGATTTGATGGTGCCTGACCATTAAGCGCCTTGTAAGTGAGGAGAAGGATTTTAAATTCTATTATACTGGGAGCCAGTGCAGAGAAGCTAATACAGGAGAAATGTGATCCCTTCTTCTAGTTTTAGTCAGAACACAGGCTGCAGCATTCTGCACCAGCTGGAGAGCTTTAAGAGATTTATTAGAACAGCCTGATAATAAGGAATTACAATAGTCCAGCCTTGAGGTAACAAACGCATGGACGAGTTTTTCGGCATCTTTTTTGAATCAGCATTGGCCTAATTTTAGTAATATTACGCAGGTGAAAGTAGGCTGTCCTTGTAGTTTGTTTAATATGTGAGTCAAAGGACGGGTCCTGATCAAAGATAACTCCAAGGTTTCTTATGGTAGTATTCGAGGCGATGGCAATCCCATCAATAGTAGCTATATCTTTAGACAGCGAGCTTCGGAGGAAATTGCAGGTCATCCAGGATTTTATGTCATCAATACATGCCTGGAGTTTGACTAGCTGATTGGTTTCTTCAGAGTGTCCTCTAAATATATTGCCTAAAGGAAGCATATACACTCAACAAAAATATAAACGCAACACTTTTGTTTTTGCTCCCATTTTTCATGAGATGGACTTAAAGATCTAAAATTCATTCCAGATACACAATATTACCATTTCTCTCAAACATTGTTCACAAATCTGTCTAAATGTGTGATAGTGAGCACTTCTGCTTTGCTGAGATAATCCATCCCACCTCACAGGTGTGCCACATCAAGATGCTGATCTGACATCATGATTAGTGCACAGGTGTACCTTATACTGCCCACAATAAAAGGCCACTCTGAAATGTGCAGTTTTGTCTCACAGCAAAATGCCACAGATGCCACAAGCATTGAGGGAGCGTGCAATTGGCATGCTGACAGCAGGAATGTCAACCAGATCTGTTGCTCGTACATTGAATGTTCATTTCTCCACCATAAGCTGTCTCCAAAGGCGTTTCAGAGAATATGGCAGTACATCCAACCGGCCTCACAACCGCAGACCACGTGTAACCACACCAGCCCAGGAGCTCCACATCCAGCAGGTTCACCTCCAAGATCGTCTGAGACCAGCCACTCAGACAGCTGCTGAAACAATTGGTTTGCATAACCAAACAATTTCTGCACAAACTGTCAGAAACCGTCTCAGGGAAGCTCAACTGCATGCTCGTCGTCCTCATCGGGGTCTTGACCTGACTCCAGCTCGTCGCCGTAACAGACTTGAGTGGGCAAATGCTCGCATTCGAGAGGTGTTCTCTTCACGGATGAATCTCGGTTTACATTGTTCAGGGCAGATGGCAGACAGCGTGTGTGGCGTCGTGTGGGTGGGCGCTTTGCTGATGTCAATGTTGTGGATCGAGTGGCCCATGGTGGTGGTGGGGTTATGGTATGGGCAGGCATCTGTTATGGACGAAGAACACAGGTGCATTTTATTGATGGCATTTTGAATGCACAGAGATACCGTGATGAGATCCTGAGGCCCATTGTTGTGCCATACATCCATGAACATCACCTTATGTTTCAGCAAGATAATGCACGGCCCCATGTTGCAAGGATCTGTACACAATTCTTGGAAGCTGAAAATGTCCCAGTTCTTGCATGGCCAGCATACTCACCGGACATGTCACCCATTGAGCATGTTTGGGATGTGCTTGACCGGCGTATACGACAGCGTGTACCAGTTCCCACCAATATCCAGCAACTTCGCACAGCCATTGAAGAGGAGTGGACCAACATTCCACAGGCCACAATTGACAATCTGATAAACTCTATGCGAAGAAGATGTGTTGCACTGCATGAGGCAAATGGTGGTCACACCAGATACTGACTGGTTCTGAGTCCCCAGACCCCCAATAAAGCAAAAAGATTCACATTTCAGGGTGGCCTTTTATTGTGGACAGTCTAAGGCACACCTGTGCACTAATCATGATGTCAGATCAGCATCTTGATGTGGCACACCTGTGAGGTGGGATGGATTATCTCAGCAAAGCAGAAGTGCTCACTATCACACATTTAGACTGATTTGTGAACAATGTTTGAGATAAATGGTAATATTGTGTATCTGGAATGAATTTTAGATCTTTAAGTCCATCTCATGAAAAATGGGAGCAAAAACAAAAGTGTTGCGTTTATATTTTTGTTGAGTGTATAAGTTGAAAAGAATTGGTCCGAGCACAGAACCTTGAGGAACATCGTATTTAATTTCAGTGTGCCTGGAGGATTTTTCATTGACATGCACAAAGTGAGATCGATTGGATAAATAGGACTTAAACCAGCTTAATGTGGTTCCTTTGATGCCAATTAATTTTTCCAGTCTACATATTAGATTCTCATGGTTAATGGTGTCGAACGCAGCACTAAGATCTAGCAGGACAAGTACAGAAACCAGTCCTTTGTCAGAAGCAATTGGAAGGTCATTTGTGATTTTCACCAGAGCTGTCTCTGTACTATGATGTACTCTAATTCCTGACTGGAAGTCCTCAAGTAGACTGTTATTATTTAGAAAGTCACACAGCTGATTGGCGACTACTTTCTCAAGGATCTTAGAGAGAAAAGGAAGATTTGATATTTAGTAACGACGCGCTAACTAAGGGTAAGACTTCTTTTAGTAGCCTGGTTGGTATCGGGTCTAGGACACAGGTTGAAGGTTTAGAAGAAGAGATCTAAAAAGCAGTCTAATATATATATTAGGGCCGGGACTCGATTAAAAAAATTTATCTAATTAATTAGAGGCTTTGTAACTAATTAATCGAAATGAATCGCATTTTAATCGCATATAAATATTTGACCTGAGAACAGTGAGAAGTCATTTTTTTCACATGGATTTTTAGTATACCTTGAATAATGACTGAATACATACGTTTAAGCAACAAAATATTGTTTATTTTTGTTCAACCAAGTCCAACAGACCAGTGCAATTTTTGCCATTAAGTGTAGCAATAGCATATTTAGAAATATAGTACATTTCAGAAATTCAGGTAGCCTATTGGTAGGTAGACCTTCTGTAAACTTTAACACTTCGTTTTTTTAAGTAAAACACCATACTTTCAAGTACATTCAGAACATTGGAAACCCTGACTATCAGAAAACATCTCTCTGTTGGCGAGGGTTAACCCTCCGACGCTAGCTACCACGCTAGCGTCCACGCTAGCTGCTAAATGTTTTGCATTGAGGTGATACTTGAGGCTCGATGTGCTGCGGTGATGTGCAAATTCCTTGTTGCATAGCTTGCACACAACCATGCTCTTATCGACGCTTCCATCCGTTCGTTTTTTATAACAAAATTTCCCATCCACGGGGCCAACCAAAGCGGGGTATATATATATATATATATATATTAGGGCTATAGATTAGATTAGATTAGATTATATATATATATATATTCCTCTATTAAAGATGAGTAGTAGGCTGCTCTGGCATTACGGAGAGCCTTCTTATACGTTTTAAGACTGCTTTGCCAGACTCGCGGGATTCGTCCAGTTTGGTGGAGCCCCAGATGATTTCAAGATTATGCCATTTTTGTTTTAATTTACGAGTTTGGGAGTTATAACAGGGAGCTAACTTCCTATGTTTTATAGTTTTCTGGGAGGGACTAAAATGAACATAGAATTCCTAATTTTCATTAAGACATGGCATTGAATTAAAGATCAAGGCTCTTGCTCCTCAGTGATGTTGGCACTCTTTGAAATACTGACTGAAAATCATGAGTGTCTTCTAGTCCTGCTCAATGTCTAAAGTGTCCTGAGATAACTTCTGTTGTGATATGACAGAATAAATCAAATTGAATTGGCCCAGAAGTCAACTGACCACTGAGAGGTGAAGATGCCATAGAAGAGTGTGTCGTCTGCATGAACGCCCTCTGCTGGTGAAAGGGTGTCTATGTCCTGGATTACATTGTAGGGCAACTCATTGTTAGCCTGACACAATAGCTGAGCTTTGGCAAATGTGGTCCAGCGTCGCTGCAGAGTGCGCTGACCTCCGACATCACTCTGATAAATGAGAGGAGAAGAAGAGATCAAACACAACACTACAGTACAATGTATCAGCCTTTCCTCCTCTGGCATCAAAAACTCCTGTCTTTATTATACTAGAGAAATAAAACCTCTAGATTTTATTATACTACAGAAATAAACCCTCTAGTCTTTAAGATACTACAGAAATAAACCCTCTAGTCTTTATTATACTAGAGAAATTAACCCTTTAGTCTATTATACTAGAGAAATAAACCTTCTAGTCTTTATTACACTAGAGAAATAAACCTTCTAGTATTTATTATACAAGAGAAATAAACCCTCTAGTCTTTATTATACTAGAAAAAATAAACCCTCTAGTCTTTATGATACCACAGAAATAAACCCTCTAGTCTTTATTTTACTAGATAAATAAACCTTCTAGTCTTTATTATACTAGATAAATAAACCCTCTAGTCTTTAATATACTACAGAAATAAACCCTCTAGTCTTTATTATACTAGAGAAATAAACCCTTTAGTCTATTATACCAGAGAAATAAACATTGTAGTCTTTATTATACCACAGAAATAAACCCTCTAGTGTTTATTATACTAGAGAAATAAACCTTCTAGTCTTTATTATACTAGAGAAATAAACCCTCTAGTCTTTGTTATACTAGAGAAATAAACCTTCTAGTCTTTATTATACTATAGAAATAAACCCTCTAGTCTTTATTATACTAGAGAAATAAACCTTAGAGAAATAAACCTCCCTTTCTTCATGTGTTCAATACTTTCTTTCTCTGTCTTTTTACATTATTACACTCAGCTTAATTTCTGAACATTTTCGGTATTTGGTGAAAATGTCTTAAATATATGTACTGAGGAAAACGGTGGCGTGTTCAATACTTATTTGACCCGCTGTATATATATGCTCTGAAGTTAATCATATTAACATAGAGGTCTATGGGTATTGACATATTACTGGAGCTTCAAGTGGACATTTGTTTGAGGAGCTGCAGTCCCCCCCCCCCACCCCCCCACCCCCAACAACTGCATTTTATTGTCTCTGCACAATGACAATAAAGTTGAATCTAATCTAATCAAATCCATAAGCGTAGAATGCACGCATGTACTTGTATTACCTATTTGATTTAGGTCTGGACTACTCATTCATTTCATTTCCAAAGAGAAAATTAAAATTTCTTATTTGTGGCTCTTAAAAACACGTTTGTACGAGTGGCCTGTTTAAAACTTACCATGCAGATCTGAGACACACGAGACACAATGAACTTGTCAATAAAGTTATATTCTCTGCCCACTTCACTGAAGAAGAAGTAGATTTTCTCCTCATCAGGAATGACGCTGGAGCTGATAAAGGTGGGATCTATAGCAAAACAGATGGCAGAGTGTCAGCTCATTCAAATAAAAGCATAAGTGACGTTAAGGACATGAAATAAACATGCCTTGGTTTTACGTCACACAGATGTTTTACTCAATGCTTTAATGCACAGCGACACACTGAGTGCAGTCGTCACCACTCTGACTGTCTGTCCTCCACACATCAGAGCACCAACCGCAGACAAACACCACAAATGACTGTTTATTTGTCTTATTCGAGTCTTCTGTGTTTTGCTGTCACAACAATAATAATTATAATCATAACTTAATTTATATAGTGCTGTATCAAAAGTTACAATCTGCTTCAAGAGCATAATTAAAACAAAAAAATTAAAACAAAAGAGCAAAAACATTACAACAGCAATATACACTATATTGCTAAAAGTGTTCACTCACCCAAATAATTGAAATCAGGTGTTCCAATCACTTCCATGGCCACAGGTGTATAAAAGCAAACACCTAGGCATGCAGACAGTTTCTACAAACATTTGTGAAAGAATGGGTCGCTCTCAGGAGCTGGTACCAGCGTGGTACTGTGATAGGATGCCACCTGTGCAACAAGTCCAGTCGTGAAATTTCCTCACTCCTGAACATTCCACAGTCAACTGTCAGTGGGATTATAACAAAGTGGAAGTGATTGGGAACGACAGCAACTCAGCCAAGAAGTGGTAAAGAACCACGTAAAAATGATGGAGCGGGGTCAGCGGATGCTGAGGCACATAGTGCACAGAGGTCACCAACTTTCTGCAGTCAATCACTACAGACCTCCAAACTTCACGTGGCCTTCAGATTAGCTCAAGAACAGCACAGAGAGCTTCATGGAATGGGTTTCCATGGCGATCAGCTGCATCCAAGCCATACATCAGCAAGTGCAATGCAAAGCGCCGGATGCAATGGTGTAAAGCGCGCCGCCACTGGACTCTAGAGCAGTGGAGACGTCCTCTGGAGTGACCAATCACGCTTCTCCATCTGGCGAGTCTGGGTTTGGTGGTTGCCAGGAGAACGGTACTTGTCTGACTGTATTGTGCCACGTGTAAAGTTTGGTGGAGGGGGACTATGGACTAAGAATGGGATGTCACTTAAGTTCATATGCGAGTCAAGGTGAGCGAATACTTTTGCCAATATAGTGTAACTCCAACAGGAACAAGAAGACTAGATGTAAGTTTAGAAAGTGTGGTGACATCAGGAAGAACATTCCAGAGACAAGGGGCCACGAGAGAAAAGGCTTTCACAGGGGTACACTTTCCTTGAGAGCTTTATTTTTGAAAACCTCATGAAAACACATTTACACATGAGCGTATGATGCTGCAGGTACTTTAACATGTTACCGTGCTCCCACTGATGGGCTAACCTGGTGCAGAATAGCAAATAAACAATAGGAAACAACTTGTAAAACCTTCTTTTGTTGCATCGACATCTTCCCCTTTGCGGCTTAGGTGAACGGAGTAGGCTCAGCACATCGCGGAGCCGTGGAGTCACCAGCCTGGCTAAAGTTAGCAATCTCAGATCGTAAATTGTCTATGAAAAAATATGTGGGCTATTGGTTAGCTGCCTCAATGTTGGTGCAAGACATATTATCTATTGTTTAACTTTCTGGATTCGGACTGCAGTGCAGTCACTGCGGTGCCACGCTCGGTGTCGGAGCCGGACCCAGACCCGGAGCCAGAGGAAGACGCAGCGGAAGAAGGTCGGCGCAGCGCATCAAAGACGGGTCGCACATTTATTTCTACTCCAAGAACTCGGAGGAGGTGCTTTTTCATGTTCGTTCTCCACCCTCCTATGCACAAAATAATCTTGTCGCTAGTGTTGCATTTTGCCGAGATTTCGTTGTTTTTAGAAAAGTGAAGCCACACTTTGGACCGCCGACACACGCTATCCATGCTTGACTCGCTCGGTTATGCAAACACTTCTGGTGGATACTTCTTCGTTGGTGTTCAGTGGCTTCTTCTTCTCCGTTCGGCGGACTGGCAGTAATACAAACCGGGGAAACAAACTAGTGCGGGCATTTAGGAACCAAAAAAAACTATCTAAATTCAAACATCTTCGTAACGGTTCCGGAACCTGACGTTATGCCCAACCCTAGTTAATAGCAAACAATTCTAAACTAATTCTAAAATAGATGTGCAGCCAATGAAGACAGGCCAGAATGGTCCTATTTTCTGGAGTTGGTTAAAATCCTTGCTGTTGTGTTTTGAACCAGTTGTAAATGGGAAAGTGAACCTAAGCCAGAATAGAGGGAGTTCCAGTAATCCAGCCTTGAAGAGACAAGGCATGGATGACTTTCTCCAGGTCCGTACGTGATGAAGAGTCCTCAGGGTCACTGCTTATGTGGTGAGTAGCTTTGTACATTGTCTCTTCATAATTACATGAGTTGCAAGAGTGTTTTGTTTTCATTATATCGTGTATTGACTGACTGCCAACTGCTGCTGTGTAGTCTGCACCCTCTGCAACAAATGGCTAGTCTTCCAGACAAGCAGCGGATCACTTACTACAGGCACTTAATCTACAGCTGCAATACCACTTTCACCAAGCTGCTGTCACAGACAAGCTGCCTGAGGAGTTACAATGCAAACACCCACCCAACCGGACAGACAGGGTGTCTGCACAACAATACAAAAAAGAAGGTAACAAGATGGTGGTAGACGAAAGGTGGAATTAAAGCAAGACATAGGCGAGGGGAAAGTGCACTTCCCTCAGTGATCCTTGCTAATGTGTGCTCATTGTGCAACAATACTGATGCAAGCCAACGTTTTTCATATACGAATACCGGATTGCTTCCACTCTTTCCTTTACTGAAACGTGGCTGACTGGAAATGATAACAGTGACAGCCTGCACTGGCTTCGGGTTTCCTGTAAGGTTAGACCGAGACACTGAACTGCCTGGTAAACAACATGGCGGGGGTGTCTGCCTAGAGCTACATTACCCACGCTGGTGCAAAACTGTTGTTGTCAGAGAAGAACTGTGTAATCCTGACATAAAACTCCGAGCTGTCTCCCTCACTTCTACCTTCCGAGGGAATTCCCTCAACTGTTTTTCATTTTGGTTTATCTCCACCCCAGAGCATCCACAGCCACAGAACATATCAAAAATGTGCTCGACAAACTGGAACTGATATCCCCAGACACCACCAAATTCATCATGGGTGACATCAACCACTGTTCAACGGTTCTACCAGTATGTCAACTGCACCAACCATCTGGGATATACACTGGCTAAATGTTAAGGTTCACACCCAGGCACCTACAGAGATGTCTCCCTCCCTCCTCTCAGCTCAGAGAGGACAGCGAAAGTCATCAGGGACATCAAACAGTGGACACCGGAGAGTATCGACAGGCTTCAAGGGTGTTTTGAAACCACGGACTGGAATACCCTAACATTCTCTTCCACCAAAATCAGTGAGCAAGTGGGCTCAGGCTCAGCATACATCAATTTCTGTGTGGACAATACCATCCCCTCCAAAAAGGTCACAATCTTCCCTAAGAACAACTAAAAATCTGAAAAACATTCTGAATAAGCCGGTTCTGAAGCCGAGAAGAAGGAGATCAACAGAAAGGTCAAGCGGGCCATACAAATTGCCGAGCTGAAATATGAAAACAAAGTGGAGCGAACCTTTGCAAAAGGGGACCTTCACGCAGCTTGGCAGGGCCTCAAGAACATGGCAGCAAGGAACTCTGTCTCTTCCAGCTGTAAGCCCATCCAGGTGGCAGGCAGTAACTTCACTTCACACAATGATCTCAACTCTTCATCACCAGATTCAAAAAGGACAACAGCACCCAGTTACATTTACATTTAGGTAATTTAGCAGACGCTTTTGTCCAAAGCGACTTACAATAAGTACATTTGTCAAAAGAAGGAAACAAAGAAACCACAACGTATCATTGCCGATAAAGTACGAGCTAATAATAGAACAAGTGTTAGGTCCTCATCTGAGTAAAGTAGTACCTTAAGAGCAACAGTGCTATGATCAGAGTGCTATAGGTAAGGATTTTGTTTTTGGGGGGGGGGGGGGGAGCCTTTTTCGGAAGATGGCAAATGACTCTGCTGTCCTGACATTGGTCGGGAGTTCGTTCCACCACTGAGGCGCCAGAACAGAGAAGAGTCTGGACTTTGCTGAGCGACATTTGTTGTTTGATTTCAGCAATGGTGGTACCAGCTGGCCAGCTGAAGTAGAGGAGCGAAGTGCTCGCTTCGAGGCGTGAGGTTTGACCAGTGTTTGAAGGTAGATGGGTGCCGTTCCATGATGGCCTTGAAGGCCAGTGCCATCGTCTTGAATTGGATGCGTGCTGCAACAGGGAGCCAGTGGAGGTCACGGAGGAGGGGGGTCACATGGGAGAATTTGGGTAGATTGAAGATAAGGCGTGCTATACGCTATATAGAAGCAATCATCTCCACATCTCCAGACCTGATGACTCCGTCCTCAATCAACATATCAGAGGTGATAGAGCCCTCAAAAGGACTAAAAAGAACACAGTTCCAGGACCAATAACATCTGTGGGCAGACCCTATAACACTGTCCTGAGCAGCTGGGAGGTGTGTTCCAGCATCTGTTCCAGGGCTCTTTGACCAGCAGCACAGTCCCTGTGATGTTGAAACACTCAGTAGTGATTCCTATCCCGAAGAAGGGCACCACTAAGCTCCTGAATGACCTTAGACCTGTGGCTCACACCTCTCTGGTCATGAAGGCCATGGAGAGGATCATCATGGATCACATCACCAAAGCACTCGATGATAGACCCATTGCAGTTTGCTTCAGGGCTGGCAGAGGTGTCGATGATGCAAAAATATTTATCTTTAATACCATCCATAAGCATCTGGGAATCCCCAACTCAAAGCCAGACTCTGGCTGAGAAGGATATCACACACTTCCATCTCAACCACCAACTCACTCAGTGGATTACATACTCACAGAATGTCATGAACTACGACATTCTCAACTGCCCAAACAACTGGACTGTACACACATGGATATACTGATCTGATATACACTTGTATAGCAGCTGCTATGACGACCACATGTTATGTGTGTTTATTGTTTGACAGAGACACACTCACCCTCCAGCCACCCTAACGTATCGTCGAGCTTCAGGTCCACACGTCGGCCTTCACTGAGGTGGCGGGAGATGACGGGCCGGTTCCCCCGGTAGTCTGCCACCGTCCCCGTGTACAGCTCTCCATCTGACAAACACAACAACACTTAGAACAACACTGAAGATCAACCAGAATGAGTTTCATCTAGAGGTGATCTAGTCTAAAACAGACAGACCAGTCCATGACTGACTGACAGCTGTTTAACGGCTGACATGAGTAAGTCATAGCTTCATAGATTTCCTGAAATCAATCGTTTCCATGCCATCTAATGACTACTGCAGTAGTAATGAGGAGTAAAGGTTTGAGTGAAAGATCATTCCAAAGTGGACCTAATCTGTGTTTTTGGATTTAGATTAGATTTGAATTTCTCATTCTTTTAAACAAATTGCAAATGTTTTGACACATAGATGCAAATGGTAAAGAACAATTATCTACAATTTGGACAATTACTGATTGAATAACTCTTGCTGATCAAATCTAATTATGTTGCTTCTCAGTTGAATAGTTGATCTCTTCAACATGACAAACATGAATGAATTGAATCAACTGTTTAACTGTGTAGGGCATACCATGAATATCATTATGTACTATGGAGTATTTTCTAACGTCCACTAAACTGGTAAATTGTCTGTCAGGAGAAACTTGAATTTCACTAACGAATGAGGAGTTTGTCCCATCTTACATCAACCAATCACACGTCATCTCCAGTCAGCTGACAGGTGCTATTCATGATTACGGCTGTTACCAAACATACACTATATTGCCAAAGTATTCGCTCACCTGCCTTGACTAGCATATGAACTTAAGTGACACAAAGTTGGGAGCATGGACTTGTCCAACATCTCTTGGTATGCTGAAGCATTCAGAGTTCCTTTCACTGGAACTAAGGGGCCAAGCACAGCGCCTGAAAAACAACCCCACACCATAATCCCCCTCCACCAAACTTTACACGTGGCACAATGCAGTCAGACAAGTACCGTTGTCCTGGCAACCGCCAAACCCAGACACGTCCATCAGATGTTCAGATGGAGAAGCTTGATTGGTCACTCCAGAGAATGTGTCTCCACTGCTCTAGAGTCCAGTGGTGGCGTGCTTTACACCACTGCATCCGACGCTTTGCATTGCACTTGCTGATGCCATAATATAAATATGACTAATAGTAATGATAGTAGCAGAACTCATAATAGAAATATGACTTATAGCATATGCTTTTTCAAATGTTCATGGTAAAAGGGTCCAACTCTGTATAAACTTTTCTCAGCTAATTCCTGTATGATCCGTGGCCTCGTGGCCCCTGTGGCCTTGCTTGTAGCCTCGCTTGTGGCCCCGTGGCCTCGCTTGTGGCCTCGTGGCCTCGCTTGTGGCCTCGTGGCCCCCGTGGCCTCGCTCGTGGCCCCCGTAGCCTCGCTCGTGGCCTCGCTCGTGGCCCCCGTGGCCTCGCTTGTGGCCTCGCTCATGGGCTTACCTACCTACGATGATAGCGGTGTTGCGTTGGTAGGGGTCATACGGGCAGCGGCCTCTTCCTTCATCGGGGTTCACACTCATCGTTAACGTCTCAGAGTTCTGGACACACAACATGAACACGTCCAATGTAGATGCACAGAGAGATCAAATGCCACCTGGTGCCTTTAAAGAACATCTGAGTGTTTTACTGTATAATAAACAGTAGATCATCATCACACAATTTTCCACACACACTCACTATGTAGGTGCAGCGTGGACTGAAGGCAAACGTTCCACAGGCATAGATGTGTGTGGCGTTTAAGAACTGCAGGACACGAATGAAATTCGGGCAGTCGGTCTAGAAACAACACACATAGAACATCAAGTCAGACGTTTCAGTAAAGCCAAGAATGACAGCAATGATTGGACGAGGATTTACAGGACATGTATTTCTCCTGTCAAAGAATTCAGACTAAATCACAGATTAGGAGACGTGTTGCTCGTTAAACATGAATGGTTGTTCTGCTCATGAAAGCAAATGTAACTGCTACTGACAGCCTCGTCTAGGTTGGTTGGTTCCTGGGTCAAGAGAAGACACTGAACCTTTAATCAGTAAACATTTGTACTGCAGATCGACTACTTGCCCTTTTCTTCCCTTTCATGGAACATTGTTCCAGGTCTTTGTCTGAAGGGCTCCAATCCATCTGAAAGAAGAAGAGCAGCAGATGAAGATATCTCAGCATGAACACGTTACATCCAGCAACCAGATTTAGCAGGTCTGGATTGTATAATATCTGTGACTGTGAATGAAATGGATGCTACCCACATTGTGTGCAACACCGTTCTTATAATCATTTTCATAATCTCATTACATTCTCATACAGAGTTAAAAACATTATTCTGGAGTGTCTTTGATATCCATCTTCTCTTCTGATTCTGACAAACAATGTATTTCTCTTCAATCTGCAGACTCCCACGGTTCCCCGTTTTCCCCTTCTGAGGTGCCGGACGGTTTTCCAGAGGCACCTTGGTGCCGACCGAAAGTCCTTCTCCATGGCTACATCCCACACCCGCTAATTTGCCTCCCAACCACCTCCGGAGTCTTCCGAGGTAACATATCCTAGAATACTCCTCCTTCAGTCTGACGGATTCCCTGACCACCAGTGTCCTCCGGTGTTCAAGGGTTACTTGAGGCTCCTAAGACCTTTAGACCATAGCTCACTGCCACAACTTCAGCAATGGGAGTTTTGAACATCGCTTAATGAACCAGAAGATGTTATATTGTTACTGTTACTATTGTTACTGCCCTCCATCTAGCCCCGGGCTTCCTAAGGGCCAGGTATCCCCTGCTCTACCTTTATTTTTCATTGGGTCTTTTTGAACTATTTTTAGTCTGGCCCCTCGCCTGAGACCAATTTGCCATGAGAGACCCTACCAGGAGCACAAGGCTCCAGACAACACAGCCCTCAGGGTCATAGGGACACACAAACCTCAGGGTTTCCTGCAGACCTTATTTGGCCAGGCGCCCCGGCCTGAAATCTGTAGCGCCCGGGCCAGAATGTCGGGCAAAAAAAAAAAATGTATGCAATGCATGCAAGTGACACGGCAGCGCTTGAGAACTAATCTACCAGCGCACATAGATAGATTTGTGTTATAATGAATTAATGTTGACTCTTTAGTGCTGCGCTGTCTTCCTGCAGCGCATTCTGCGCCATATCTCTCTCTCTCTCTCTCACACACACACACACACACGGGCGATCCCTTGCCCCCCTGTTCAGACGTGTATATCTCCGTGATGGTCAACAAGCGCTTCTGCTCAGCTGTTGTTCATTCAGAGCTTTTTTTTTCATTATTGAGTAAATAACTTCGAAAAATGAATACGCCATGTTTCTGTAACCAAGAAGTTTGTACACTTCTTTTATCTATCTGACACACACACACACACAGACAGAGAGAGAAAGAGAGTGTGTATGGTAGTAGACAGTAGAAGTGTAGATATACCGTTGAAATACACATATTTGTTTATCTACTCTTCAAATGTATTAATTGTTTTCAGCTCTCTACTCTGTTTAGATACACAAATATGATCGCATTTGTCAATTGCAGTATTTTATTTTGAAAATTGACCGGATTGTGTCGTGTTTCTTTGTGTGATTTCCTGCCAGAATTGACACGCGCAAAAAACAGAGCAGACGCCGAAACGATCGCTTCACTGCCTATTCACGGCGCTTTGCGTCTGGTGTGAACTACACTATCGCTTAACAAGGGCGCCGAAAGGAAGCAGGCTTCGCTCCGCGCCTATTCGCGGCGCTTCCGCGGCCGGTGTGAACAGACGAGAGTATTCCATCCGACGCGCTGCAAGATGAGAACCTCAGCAAAAGATTTTCATCATCTGAAAAACTACCATCCTGGCTAGTAAAGAGTTTGAAAATGCCGGTCCTACGTGCATTAATGCCCCCCCAAAAAAAGAAAGAAAAAGAAGCTGGAAGTGAAATTAAACAGCAACATCCGCTCGTCAAGAAAAATGCCATAAAATGAATGCAACAGGTTGGCCTTTTTTGTTTTCTGAATTTTCTGTTTGCAAAGGGTTCCGAAACTTATTAGGCCATGTTAAGCAACTTCTCTCATATTTTGAGAGCCAAAAATAATAATTGATTAAGCAACTTCTCTTTCATTTTGAGGGCAAAAATAATAGAACAACATAAATGTATCCTTTTTTTTTTTGTGAAGAACGGTTCTCGGCAACAGTTCTCGGGTTGAACCCCCCCACTCACCTCCCCCCCTGGCCAAAGATTTTTCTTGCAGGAAGCCCTGAACCTCTAAACCACGGCAAGGTGGTGGTTCCCGGAGAGGCTAAATTAAAGAAATTGACTAAAATCAGCATCTCCCGATTACTCCTGTGAGTCTGGCTATGCTTTCTGGTCCAGTCCACTGAGGTCCTGTCCGATGCAGACTGCTAACTGGCCTGATGTTGGAAACACCATATTGTAGCTCCACCTGCTGCTGTGTGACTGCTCAACTACTCCTGCTTTTTGGTCTACGGCGACATGGTTGGGATGGATCAATCTCAGGGTGGCTATGCCTGCCGCCATGGACTACTACTGTTGATACTATTGCTTCTGTTAATACTACTGCTAATGCTACTGTCGCTGTAATGCTTGCCCCTGGGTGATGTTGGGACTGAAATTGTATTGACTCTCTGCTCAATGTGTTAAGTGTCCTGAGACGACTTCTGTTGTGATATGACACTATAAATACAATTGAATTTTAAATGGATTTCATATTGGCCTAATCTGAGATGGAGCTTCTTGGAAACTACGTAAAGCCATGCGTTTGTTGTATTATGACATGATGATGTATATACAAGAGGTACTCGTGCCGAGGCCCAATGGGCTCGGAGCAGTGTGAGTGCAGGCCAGTGGGGGCCTGGGGAGGGGGGGCAATCGTGCTTCAGCACGGTATGGATCAACTGGCCCTAGTGTGAGTGGTCGGTCTGGCCCGCATGGAGGTGTAGGTGACTCTCCCCCAAAATCTGGAAACCAAGGATTAGAGGGGTTATGGGCTGCACCCATAAAACGGAGCTGTATCAGTGGGATGGATTTTTGCATTGGATTCTCACTTCTAACCACTTGATGGTGGTGTAGTGTATTTTTCACAAGCAAGGACAACTACAATCATAATATTGGTGTGATTGTATGCATCAAAGGATTTCAAAATATTGTGATCTATATCGTGTATTGCAACTTAACCTAAAAACATCGGTTATTGTTTTTGCATATTATTCATAGGCCATATTGCCCAGCCCGAAAGGTAGGAACTACAGAGTGAACATAATAAGGACCAAAAGTGGACCAGAAACAGAACCGAGTCGTCTTTCGGTTGGTCCACTTTAAGAGGGCTGAGTCTGGTTCCTTTAAAGAGGACTACATGTGAAAACTGCCTAAGTGATTAGTGATTAAACAGTGATGAGTCAGTCAGTGTCTGCGCCCCCACCTTACTCTTCAGTATGATGCTGTCCTGGTGGCTAACATCCAGCGCTAAGACAGCGTCCCGGGCTCCTACATACAGAGTGTCTCCATCCTCACTGAGCAGCAGCGTGGTGGTGTTACCAACACCGTGGCTCCTGAAGAGGGCAAAGTGTCTCCCAGGACTCCCTGTTGGTTCACAGCAGTTCACCCTTACATTCAGTCAGCAGACAGCTGGAAGTAGCAGATGTGAGTAGACTGTTAACATGCTAATAGCAGTCAATGAGCTCACCCATAGGGAAGGAGACTCTGGGAGTCAGGTGGGTCAGACATGGACTCAGAAGAGACAGCAAGGCCAGGATGAGGGCCATCAGGCTGGGAGTGTCCATGACAGCAGGAAGGAGGGAGTCTGACCTTGATTACATAGGAGGTCAGGGGGCGAGGGTCCCGTCTGATGTTCAGAGTGTCAGGGACCAGTTAGGAAGATGGGAGACAGCAGCTGAAGCCACATCCTCAGGGTTCTACAGCAGACCATCACTGGACCTGAGACAGACAGAGATAAACAGACAGATAGACAGACAGAGAAAGACAGATGGACAGACAGAGAGACAGACAGAGAAACAGAAACAGAGACAGAGAAACAGACAGAGGGACAGACACAGAGAGAGACAGAGACAGACACAGACAAAGTGAAAGATAGATAGTCAGACAAAGAGACAGAGAGATAGACAGAAAATCAGATAGAGGGACAGACCGAGCCAGACAGACAGACAGACAAGCAGACAGGCAGACACAGTTAGACAGACAAATAGAATCTCTCTCCATTGTCCATTCACAAAACAATAGTCCACTCTTGATAACAATCGTAGAGCGTAAGTTAATTCCATATTTTATAGACTGTATGGATTCCTTGTCATGATCCTACAGCTGCGTTGACTAACCAATCCAGTGTTCATGGATCAATGTCCATGCTCAGAAGTAACCGGCAGAAGTTCCAGGCTGGGTGAGCATTAACCCAATGGCTGCATTCCAAATCTCATTCTTTGTTTTTAACTTGGAGGACACTGCTGGATGTAGCACACAGCTGGGTACATTACATAACCACAACACTGTGCTCTTTGGGAATCGGATGCAATCTGCTTTCCAGTTCCACATCAATTATACACCATGTCCCTGTTACTTGAATGCATTAGCAGCTGTACCCCGCTGAAGCCCCCTTCTCCCACCCGTATCATACTGAAGCCCCTCTCTCCCAACCATACCATGCTGAAGCCCCCCTCTCCCAACCGTGCCAGGGGCGAGGAAGTGTACGGAGCCTCACACTAGTCACACAAACTGGACTTTGGGGGTCAAACATGCTCGGACACGGTACGGATGGCCGAGTGTGGGCGGCCCTCAGTGTGGAGACTTGCACCGCATGTTTCTCCACACAAACTGTGTGTTGTCATAGTGACAGCCAACAGTCATTTGTCAGCATGTTGTAAAAAGTTGTGGAACTGTGATTATGAGTATTAAGTATTACGCTGTGACGTGACACGGATTCATAATGGATGAGACTAACACCTGTTGACTCTCCTGCTTCTCTACTGCCATCATGTTGACCTGCCGCTCCACAGACCAACACACGGACACGGACACGCCAGTGGTCAGCAACAGTGTGTGTGTGTGTGTGTGTGTGTGTGTGTGTGTGTGTGTGTGTGTGTGTGTGCAGACAACAACGTTAGAGTAACGAACCTACACGACCACTCGTAACGGTTCTGACGGTCGCCGGTCCTCCGTTAACCGAACACGTGGTCGGACGGTCAGACTGTCAACAACACGTCCACATCCGTTACCGTCGCAGCTGACTCCACTTCTCCTCGCGACTCCTTTCTCTTTGTGCAACAGGACGCCGTGCAGCTACAGCGAGTCAAACAGGCCCCGTCTAACTGATGGCGTTAAAGCGGTGGCGTACTTCACCTCGTTGTTTCCGGCTCCTCTTCTCCTCCCGGAGCGCTACAAGAAAGAAAAGGCCGCTGTTGTCCGTCCAATGTCTTTGTGCCGGTCAGAACTGGACAGAAGAAACGGGACCCGGTAAGCGGACTTACTACAACAACAAAGCCCCAGAGCCTCCTCCCATCTAAAGGTCCAGCAGGATCCAGACTACCCCTACAGGGCAGCCAGGCACATTACAGCCAGCTAAACCTTTCTCCACCCCTCCTCTAGGGCTTTACACCACTGCTAAGACCCATTTGTTGAAACCTTCCAGCCTTGTCTCTAAACTGGAAACACAAATCCTAACAAATCAAACAATCACATCAAGTCATTCTGAGAAACACTGTTGATCACATCCTCCACACAGCCATCACAATCAAACTCTACTGAGCAGCGTTACACATAGAATAGAGAACACAGAGGTCACTCCAGGCAGTAGGTAGTAAGATGTCAAGTTCATTGCAATAAATAAAACAATGACTAAAAATGCAGTTTAAATTTCCATATTCAGGGAATTCAGAGAAGAACTGTTGGGTTTTTTTGTTGTTTTTTGGTCATTCCAGATGTTCTGTGTCCAGATGTTCCCATGACGGTTTTACTGTGTTTATGTTTTTGTAACTTTGTGCCAGACGGCCACGTCTCTCCGCTGCACCTGTCCAGGTGTGCAAACCTTCTGCTTCTCTGAGTATTTCTTTTGGAAAACGTAAAGTGCATTTTTAGTCATCATTTATTGTAATGAACTCATGAACTCATTGCCTCAAAAACAATGGTGTTTTTCTGGAGTGACCCCTGACCTCTGTGTTCTCTATTCTATGATGCAGTGTGTGACGCTGTTCAGCAGAGTTTGTTTCTGATGGATGTGTGGAAGATGTGAAAACCATGTTTGATTCTCAAAATGATTTGATTGATTTTGCCAGAAGAATCAGAGGTTTTGTGAATGTAGTTAGAAAACAGGGTTCAGTGTTTCCAGTTCAGAGAAAAGACTCGAAGGTTTTAACAACAAGCAGGATCCAGACTTCATTTACAGGACAGCCAGGCCCATTAGAGTCCTCTACACCAGGCTGGTGTCAGGCCTTCTTCTCTAGGTATATTACAGTTTTTCAAAATTGCACAACTCCCACATCGATTGGACCCAGTCCCCACTCTCTAGCATCCCCCGTAGACCTGAACCACCTGATCTGAGAAGAACATGTTCAGCAAAGATAAGGCTGTCTACGCCTACTCACCGGTCTTATGATCCCCTGTGATCACAACTAGTCACCTCTACCACCACATTTGGTGACAATTGCTCGTCATGGTGCTTGGCCCTGAGGCTATGATGTGAAATGGGGGCCCCTACAGCTCAACGAGCGGTTGTACCTACAAGAAGATGTCCTGAAATCAGAACTTAGCAGTTGCTTATAGGAACTACACAGACAGTGAATCCAGCAAAGTCAGCATACGTCCTGCTGCCCTACTAGTATGGAAGAAACGTTGTCAAACATCTTCTGAGACTCTCAGATGATATAATAATTATTATGATGCCCTGGGACTTTCATCATCCCCTGCCGTGTGATTCTTGCCTGTCTAGTGTCTGTAAAAGTGAAACCGGCCTGTAATGAACCTGAGGCTATGTACACCTCATTAAATCATACTTAAATAAATCATCAACATGTTGCTGTTTATCTGTAATATATAATTTGCAAGTTCACCAACTTCACTCCCTTTGACAAGAATATTAAGGGTTTTATTCCAGCTCTGGTTGTGCATACATCAGTAATGCATAATATAAATAAACCGGTCCTAATATACTGTATCTCTTCAACCCCACTGACTCGCCAGTGATCCTTATTACATAATCATTTAGAGGGACTACAAACCATATATGTCACATCAGCTGAACAACACATCCAAATACTTCCATTTGATTGAATTCGTTTCACTCACTTTTAAAAAGCTACAATGTTATACAATGATACAGCAGGGGAAGGGTTTTAGAGAGAGATTAAAAGTGAGCAATCTTGTACCCATTGGGTTGTTGGTCTTGGTTTCTGAAGGATTTTCTGAGGTCTGTCTTCCACCAGGTTTTGTCTTCAGCTCAGACTCCTTCACAGAAATAAACAGCGGTAGCTCCCGAGCTGAGGATTCTGCTGGTTGAGACTGGTTGTCTTCTACTTATTCCAGTTTCAGTTTAGAGCTAGAGTAGAATCCAGCAGTAAATCCAGCACCTCAGGCCGTGTGCAGACTTGTGCAGAATGAGTCATAGATGGGCTTCATTGTGAGCACAGCAGGAAAAGGAGTTGGTAAGATGGCTAATGAGGAGAAAAGAAGATTGGACAGGATTAGCAGTGACCTGAAAACAGCCATGTGGTAACAGGCACTACGCCTCCCAGCATCAAACAGGAAGCTGCTGAGCTACTAGCATACTGTGATGTGGTTGGTTCATGGCTGCGGCATAAGACAGACTCAACAACGTGGACGTTTATGAAGGTGATGTTTCGATGGAGGTTACCGGTTAATCATTGTCAAACTAGATTCAGTGTGAATGTCGTGTGAGGGAAATTCCTATTTAATCATGTATTTCTGTTATGATCAGGACTTGTACATTTCCTGACTGATCCAATCACAAACATGGATCAGGTTATCAACTCGGTAAGTCAACCAGGGGCCTTTCCTACGAAGCAGGATTCGGGGTTAGCGAGGTAACTTCGCCATGGTAACTTACGTTGGTTTAATCAATCAGATCTAGTAGTGCCCTTATGATGGGGCAGTCATATTATACAACTATTAATGCTATTACGACTTATGCTATCACACAGTCGGCGAGTTTTTGCCAGCTGTCCTTGAAATGAAACTGTTGCTTTTTACCTGTATTATATGTTTAACTTCTTCGTATTTCTGTAAGATTATGGTTTGCTCCTCGTACATGAACTACGCCGCTCCGCTGCCCATAGACTGATCCATGTTTGTGATTGGTCAAATGATGCAAACCCCACCTCTTTTATGTGCACGCGTTCATAGCTGGGAAGGGAAACCCTGGGTTGACTTACGAGTTGATAACCAGCGTCGTGTGACCGCTAATCTCTGATCTCTGAAAAAAAAACAAAGACAAACAAAAACACACAGAGGGAGTCCAACAGAGACAAAAGACCTACACCAACATGAATACAGTATGTGCATACAAATGATGACTGGTGACAGAAGTTAGCCTAAGGGTGCATTCCACAAATGTCTCAAGATGCTGCAGTATAAGGTCCCCATATTTTCATGTATAAGTCTTCTTTGTCTTGCAGCCTATAGCTAAGACATTCGTAGGAAGCAATCTTAGCCATCTCATCAAACCATTCCTTCACATGTAAAACTTCTTTTGTTTTCCAGTGTTGCAGTACTATCCTGCATCCAGTAATAAGTTCTGTTCTACACCATATCGTCTGGTGGACAGTTAGACCACTTCCCTTTGGTAACACACCTAGTAAACAGAGCAGCGGTTGTTGCACCAGAGTAGAGGACATTACAGTGTTAATAAAGGAGATAATCTTAGACCATACTGAGTCTATCATGGGGCATGAATACAACATATGAACAAAAGTACCACGAAAAGCATCACATCTCCAACACAAGTCAGAATTTCTAAGTCCCAACCGTGCCATTTTATATGGGGTCCAGTAAGTTCTATTAATAATTTTATAATTAATCAAACAGGTCTGCATTTCCCTTGATACTTTAAACCATGATTCAATAATTTGCGCCCATGTTTCACCAGATATCTCTTCCTCTATATCCCTCTCCCAGCATCTCTTAAGACCTTCATAACTGGGTGACTGAGACCCCCTTAGTAGGTTGTAAAAGCATGCTGATTTCCTCTTGAAGTGCCCATCCTGTTCCAGTCTGGTTTGTATTTCAGTTCTAAAATGTTCTCATTTTTAAAGATGTGACAAGATACAGCTCCGTAACTAGAGATATTTCCAAAAATCCTTGTTTGAGAGTTTGCACTTTCCCCTTAATTGTTCAAAAGAAAGAAACTGGTCTCCATCAAATAAATCCCCAATATAAACAATTACCAACTTGACCCAACCAGCCCATGAAAATATTTTTTTTACCTATCTTGAGGCTTTTATTGTACCACAAGGAAGTTTTATTTGTAAAATTAGGATTTAAGCCCATGATTTTATGTGAGGCTTGCCATGTCTCCTGTGAGAAGGCAAGGATTGGATTATCATAGGGGATCATATCACTAGTTTGAGTAATAAAGGCCTGAGTCGGGTAGGGGTATGTAAGTTCCTTCTCTATAGACACCCACACAGGCGCTCGGTCAGCTGACATATATAATTTCGACAATTGTTTGAGACAGAAAGCATAATGATACCAGGCTATGTGAGGGAGGCCCAGACCTCCATCCTCCATAGCGGCATAAAGTTTTGTCTGGTTTATATATGTTTTTTTACCCGCCCATAAAAAGCTGTATACAGCTTCACTATATTTCAATAATGCATTGTGTGGCAAGCTTAATGGTAGCATATTACTTATGTAATTAATTTTGGGAACTATTACCATCTTTAAAATATTAATTTTACCTAGAAGTGACAGTCCTAATTTTGTCCAATTTTGTAATATAAGCTCAATTTTATGAATTAGAGGGAGAAGGTTGCTTGTCATAAAACTATCCAGCCGTGGAGTGATCTTTATACCCAGATATGTCAGGCCAGCTGGCTGCCATGAAAATGGCCATCCCTGCCTGATACTAGGTGGACAAATTCTTGATAGGGGCATTGCTTCAGACTTTAACCAATATATTTTATAACCCGAAACACCTGAAAATGAGTCGATCAGAGTGAGGATATGAGGTATAGTTGTTGATGGACGCCTGCACAGTAATAAAATATCATCAGCGTACAAAAGTAATTTGTGCTCCTGGCCACCAGCCTTAATGCCAATTTTATTATTATTTTGCCTAATCGCAATTGCTAATGGTTCGAGAACCAGAGCAAATAATAAGGGGGACAGAGGGCAACCCTGCCTTGTCCCTCTATGAAGCTGAAAAGGAGGGGATCTCCTGCCATTTGTTACTACAGATGCCTAATATAATAATCTAAGCCAGTCTTCTCATTTTGTCTGGAGAAAAGAAGGAAGCTGCTTTGTCTCTTGTTGGTAAGTCAGAAACTAATTGTAGATTTGGGTTTAGGAATTGTGCGAGTAAAGCTAGTTGTAACATTTAGTCTTGTGTTGAAAGCTTGTTGTTTAAATTCTTGTGAAGCTGTCTATGCTAAGTGAGTAATCAGCTAGTTTCAGCCAGCTCAGCTGTAGTCAATAGAGTTGATTGGAGGGAGGGGTCACAGTCAGTACTTGCGGTAAACTGAGCACTTAAAAGGCTGTCACTACAGCGTCAGGCCATCAGAACGAAGACAAAGGGAGTCTATCTGTGGGAGTCCATTGAGGTAGGCATAACATCTCGTCCCCCCCCCCCCCACCGCAGCCATGTGTCTTATCCCAGTCAGGACATCACTCTGGAGAAGATTTTACCGGAGACCCTTCACTCGAGGCTGTAACCCATCCAATCTCTGCTACCCACCATTCTCCACCGGTAAGGAACTTGAAGTACTAGGGGGGCTGTGGAACTGCCAGTCTGCAGTCAAGAAGGCGGACACCATTTCAGCCTATGCCTCCCTGCAGACTCTTCACTTCCTGGCCCTCACAGAGACCTGGATCACCCCAGAAAACCCCACTGCCACTCCAGCTGCCCTTTCAACTGCCTACTCGTTTTCACACTCCCCAAGACGAATAGGGCGAGGAGGAGGAACTGGGCTCCTCATCTCACCCAGGTGGTCTTACCAGGTCCTTCCTCTGGACCACCTACCCCGATCTACACTTGAATTCCACGCCGTCTCTGTCACCCTTCCTTTCAAACTCAACATCATAGTGATCTATCGCTCACTCGGTCCTCTCTGTGACTTTTTGGATGAGATGGATGCCCTCCTGAGCTGCTCCCCTGATGATGGCACACCACTCGTCGTCCTCGGTGACTTCAACATCCACCCGGGAAAGCTGCATTCATCTGAATTCATTGACTTCTTTTCCGCATTTGACCTTACACTCTCACCCTCTCCACCAACTCACCGGGCCGGGAACCAACTTGACCTTGTCTTCACAAGATCCTGTGGCATCTCGGCACTCTCTGTTGCCCCGCTCACCGTGTCCGACCACCACTTTGAGACTTTCTCCCTCCCCATGAAGCCCACCACATCCCTCCCCTCTACGCCTCGAACGGTCACCAGCCGCCGCAACCTGAAATCCCTCACTCCCTCCACTCTCTCCTCAACTTTTATCTCCTCGCTGCCATCCTCAGAACAGTTCTCCTTAATGCCTAATGAGGAAGCCTCCTCCATCCTGATGTCCTCACTCTCCTCTTCTTTGGACACTCTCACGCACTTGTTACATCCAACTGTGCCACCACCTGCTCCCTTGACCCGATTCCCTCCTCTCTTCTCCAGGACATCTCACACGACATCTTGCCATTCCTCACCACCCTGATCAACTCCTCCCTCACCTCAGGTGTCATTCCAGCGGATTTTAAGACAGCTACCGTGAAGCCTCTCCTTAAAAAACCCACCCTAGACGCTACTGACATCCAAAGCTACAGACCTGTATCTCTTCTTTCATTCCTCTCTAAAACCTTGGAACGTGCCGCCTACAACCAACTGTCATCCTATCTCTCGCAGAACAACCTCCTAGACCCTAATCAATCAGGATTCAGGACTGCTCACTCCACTGAGACGGCCCTCCTCACAGTGACCGAGTCCCTGCGAGACGCCAGAGCCTCATCCCACTCCTCCGTTCTCATTCTCCTCGACCTATCTGCTGCATTCGACACAGTCAACCACCAAATCCTCCTCTCCACTCTGGCTGAACTTGGCATAACTGACTCTGCTCTCACCTGGTTTACATCATACCTGACAAATCGCACCTTTCAGGTCACATGGAATGGCTCTATGTCCAAACCCTGTTCTCTGGACACGGGTGTCCCTCAAGGCTCAGTATTAGGACCGCTTCTGTTCTCACTATACACCAGATCACTAGGTTCTGTTATCACATCGCATGGATTCTCCTACCATTGCTACGCAGATGACACCCAGCTGTTCCTCTCTTTTCCCCCGTCCTCTGACACTCACATTGCAACTCGCATCTCGAACTGTCTGGCTGACATCTCTGTCTGGACAACTGCACATCACCTCAAGCTTAACCTGAATAAAACCGAACTCCTCTTCATCCCAGGGAAAGACTGCCCTCGCATGGACCTGTCGGTCACTGTCGAGGGCATCACAGTATTGCCATCGTCAACTGCAAGGAACCTGGGTGTAATCCTCGACGACCAACTATCCTGCACCCCCAACATCACTGCTGTGGCCCGATCCTGCAGATTTGCCCTCTACAATATCCGCAGGATTCGGACCTTCCTCACAAAGGATGCAACGCAACTCCTGGTCCAAGCACTGGTCATCTCCCGCCTTGACTACTGCAACTCTCTCCTGGCCGGACTCCCGGCCTCTGCGATTAAACCATTGCAGCGTATCCAGAACGCTGCAGCACGCCTTATCTTCAATCTACCCAAATTCTCCCATGTGACCCCCCTCCTCCGTGACCTCCACTGGCTCCCTGTTGTAGCACGCATCCAATTCAAGACGATGACACTGGCCTTCAGGGCCATCAATGGAACGGCACCCGTCTACCTTCAAACACTGGTCAAACCTAATGCCCCGAAGCAAGCACTTCGCTCCTCTACTTCAGCTGGCCGGCTGGTACCACCATCGCTGAAATCAAACAAATGTCGCTCAGCAAAGTCCAGACTCTTCTCTGTTCTGGCGCCTCAGTGGTGGAGCGAACTCCCGACCAATGTCAGGAAAGCAGAGTAATTTGCCATCTTCCGAAAAAGGCTCAAGACTCACCTGTTCAGACTTCACCTCGACTCTACATAGCATGACCCACTAACACCCCCCCCCCCCCCCCCAAAAAAAAACCCTTACCTATAGCACTCTGATCATAGCACTGTTGCTCTTGAAGTACTACTTTACTCAGATGAGGAACTAACACTTGGCGTATTTTTAGCTCTTACTTTATCGGCAATGATACGTTGTGGTTTCTTTGTTTCCTTCTTTTGACAAATGTACTTATTGTAAGTCGCTTTGGACAAAAGTGTCTGCTAAATGACCTAAATGTAAAATGTAAATGTTAATAAAAGAGGAACCAACACCAAATTTTTCTAATGACTGAAAAAGGAACGTCCACTCCATCCTGTCGAATGCTTTTTCAGCATCCAGCGAAAAAGCTACAGTTATGTCTATTTTGTTTCCAGCTTGCCACATGAGGTGGAGCAGCCTGCGTAGATTATCTGAAGATGTCCTATTCTTAATAAAACCGACCTGGTCCGGATGAATGAGTTTTGGTAAAAAAAACTTCCAATCTGGATGCTAAAATCCTGGCAAGCAACTTAGCGTCGACATTAACCAGTGATACAGGGCGGTAGTTGCCACATTGCTGTGGGTCCCTGTCTTTTATATATTAAAGTTATAATAGCTGTCTGCATACTATCTGGGAGAGAGCCTTTCTCTAAGGCATCCTTAAAGACTCTGTGTAGTTTTGGGGCAAGAATATCTGAAAAGACTTTATAAAATTCAGCTGGGAGGCCGTCTTCACCTGGAGATTTCCCACTCTGCAGGTCCTGTATAGCCCTTTTAACCTCTTCCAATGTAATGTCTGCTCCAATTCGATCTTGTTCCTCCTGTGATAGAGTTGGACAATTCACATTGGATAAAAAAGAAGTGGTATCTTGTAGGGATGTCCCGATCCGATATTTGGATCGGATTGGCCGCCGATATTAGCACAAAAAAACGACACCCCTCCGTTTCGTGTTCGTTTTCATGTGGACGGCGAAAACGAATACGATGACGTCATCGGCCCGCCCCTCGACCCTCGAGCCTGACTCCTTCCCCCGCGACGTCTTGTAACAACAACAATAACGCCGGCCTCCGCTCGTAGCAGATATTCTGCTCGTCTGTATGACGCCGTTTTAAGGCCACTGTATGAAAAAAAGAGGAGCCGAGAGAGGGGGGCGATATTCCGTGAAAAAAGTTGCAGATTTGCTACTTTTTTACGATGCTAACAAACAACCGCTAGCTAACTTCCCATGAATGTAGGCATTTATTTGTCTAATTAATCCATCCCAACGTGTGACAACGCCTCGTCAAGGTCCTTAGGGTGACGGCTGTTGATGCTTGTTGTTGGTTTTATTTATACGGGCCAAATTGTCATCTTATGGGTGTTTATTGATCGGGTGGTCGGATGGAGATTAGCCGTAGCTCTCACGTGTTGCCATAGCAACGGCAAACATCCGGTCAAGCTCCGTCTCTTCTTCTGCATTTTTGTAGCAGAAACAGCGCCCCATAAGGGCCTGGAATATGTACTACAGTGCGCTGAGTCGTTTTCAGTGGATTCGTCTGGACGCAGATTTTCTTGAAAAAAAGTTTGTTTTGCTACGTGTGGATGGCCCCTCAGACTGCAGCCAGGGCAAACAGTAGAAATTGAAGGGAGTGTGGAGATGGAGATGGGGCAGTTAAGTGTGGAGGAGATAGCAATACTGTAGAAGGCGTGACAGTTATTTGGGTTGTTATAGCCAATTCAGTGTGTGTGTGGTAATTTGACTATTTTCAGGTTTTGTGTGTTGCTTTTATATATAATTTTATATTGTTTACAATATTGTTTACACTGATGGGTTTTTTAAGCCTTGGTTTACACTCTTGAGCTGAGCACTGATGCCAATTCAGTTTGTGTGTGGTTAATTATTTATTTTCTACTCAGGTAGGGGAGAGTGGGGTAATTTGTGCCAAGGGGCAAGTTGTGCCACCCCTGTTATCTAGAAAACCATAGAAGAAGTTGGTCATGTGACCGCATATTTTTGAAGAGGCATCCATTTCACTCATCCTACAAAGAAGGGAGACACATGGCTTGAGAGTTAAGCACATTTAAGTTAAAAACATTTGTTTGCCCCCCAAAGTAAAATTTCTATGATCAAGGTTTTTTGATTGCTGTGTTTGAACAATTATAGACAACATTGAAAACAGTTCACACATGTTTTAGTGCTTTAGTAAGCTACACCATGAGTCTATACAGTTAACATGATGCTAGGTCAAAACAGCTGGGGGATGCATTTTTTTTTTTCAAAATGGTGGGCTTGGGGTAATTTGTGCCAAAGGGCCTGGGGTAAGTTGTGCCACTGGCACAATTTATGATTTAAATTGATTTATGATTTACTATATCTTACTTTTTTGTATTTTATTGTTATTGTACATTGTATTCTTACATTTGATCACTAAAACTATGTGGCATTCTTAATTTTAGACCAAAATCCATCATGCCATGCAAATACAAACGGAAGACAGGGTTTCAATTCCTCTTGAGGAGTTAGAAAGAGCAGTGAAAGAGGTGCAACAGGGGAAGACCATACGTCAAAACCAAAAAGAAAGTGCTCTCCAGTAGCTCAGAAGAGAGTGACTTTCTGATTCCACTTAATGATGCCACTGATTATGAGAGTTCAGATGTCCAAAATGATGATGATGGTGACAAGGATCTGTCTGCTGGTGACTTTGTCATTGTGAAGTTGGCAGGTAAAAAATATAAATCTATATATATATATATATATATATAAACTATGTTGGATTGATGGAGAATATTGAAGGTTACGAGATCAGTGCAAAGTTTCTGAAGCAAAATTCTAAGAGATCTGTTGATGGAAAGCCCATCTTCACATTCAGAGAGAATGATGGAGTCATCCCTGGAGATGATGTGCTCAAGAAACTACCCACACCACAAAACTTGGTGGTACAGCTAGAAGGGAGCAGAAGTTCATATTTCCCTGCAGCATTGACAAGTAGGATGTTAAATGTAGGCCTAGTAGGCTGGATCTGCGAAGAGTCATGTGACGGTATAGGCCTTGTAAAGTGACCTTTGATGTTGTTAAAACCTAAATATTAAATAAGTAATTTTGTATTGAATTTGTCTTGGTTTTATATAGCATTATCGTTTGTGAGATTATAATGATCTGTTTTACTTCAATTATCAATGGCACACCTTACCCCAGTGTATTCTCTCTAATGGCACAACTTACCCCGCACCGGGGGAAAATTGTGCCACAAAACCACTTTTTTTTCTAAAGCTATATTTCTCAAACAATTTATTAAAAATCATAAGTGATTGTTCCCAGGGATGCACAACATCCTAAACTATATGTCCATATTTTAGTTGGAGGCATTACTGTAATCCCCTTGCTTTAAAGGCGCTTTAAGTAAATATTGGCACTACTTACCCCACTCTCCCCTATGTGTGTTTTGCTTTTTTTATAGAGTTTACAATATTTGCACTGATGGCTTTTAAGCCTTGGTTTACACTCTTGTTGTTCTAGAGCAGAGCACTGATGCCAATTCAGTTTGTGTGGCTAATTGACTATTTATTATTTTGTCTATTTTGTGTTTTTTTAACCCTGTTAAGAATAAACAGGTCAGCTTCTCATTACCAACCATTGTGGATTATTCAAACTAACCTAATTAAGTTGGCTAATTGTTCTTAAGAGTAAAACCCTTTTCAACATGAGTCTGACAACAAAATAAGTAAATATCTTTAATCTTTAATACATGCTCGGATCGGCCGGTATCGGTATCGGCCGATACTAAAAGCTACAATATCGGTATCGGATCGGAAGTGCAAAAAGCTGGATCGGGACATCCCTAGTATCTTGTGTATTAGGGTTGTCTGATTTATAAAGACTTTGATAAAATGTTGCGAATATAGCATTTATGTCCATGTCGTCTGTTTTCAGTTCACCTTTATCATTCTGCACCCCAGATAACTGATTGAGTGTACTGCTGCTTTGCTCTCTGAGCAAGAAACCTCCCCGTTCTCTCCCCTTGTTCATAATATTTTTGTTTAGTTCTGAATAATGTATATTCCACTTTCCTCTGTAATATAGAATTGTATTCTACTTTTAATTTGTTTAGTTCCAGAAGCATGGAGTGGTCAAATTGAGTGGAGTGCATATTTTCAAATTTTTTAATATTCAACTCCAGTTCATGGAGACGTTGAACAGATGTCTTCTTCAAGTATGAACAGTGTTGGATGAGTCGCCCTCTAATAACCGATTTAACACTGAGCCTTCATTGTTCAACCAATAATCCAGTATCTCGTTTTTAATAAATTCCACTGAATGTTCATTCCTGAGCAGAGATGAGTAAAATCTCCACCTAGTGGGCCGGCGCTTTGGTAACCAGTGTTGGGAGTAACGCGTTACAAAAGTAATGCATTACTGTAATGCATTACGTTTTGCTGTAACGCGGTAATGTAAAGCATTACAAAAAAAAAACTGGTAATATTTTACTCGGTACAAATCTCAGTAACGCGCGTTACAATGCATTTTAAAACCGAAATCAATTGACTCTACATCGCGAGATGGCCATACGCTCCACTTTTGGAAAAGTGTGAAAGCCGGTCCGTGTAACTCTACACTATGTTAATTAAGCGCTGTTGTTAGCAGGCTCCATGAGCTGGACACCGACTCACGGAGCGGCTCCCGGTCGGTCAGAGCGCAGCCGACCCCGGCACACCGAGGATCAACAGCTGAGGGGCGGCGGCGAAGGCGGAGGCTCCGATTCTCCCCGTCGGTTTTGAACCGCTTTTATGTCCGCGTCATAACGCTTTTGGTGTGTGTTTAAAACAGTAGGTTTACTTCAAAACGCGAGCGTCAGACGCTGTCAGAGCGTTAATGAACAGTGTTTTAGAGCTCCCCTAAATGTCTCAGGTAGGCTTTCAGGTAATTTCGCAGCATACAGCGCCTTCAAGGTCATTAAAAAAGACGTTCGGCAAATCTGGAATGAAAAATGGCCCTGTTATTTCATCCCCGAATCCCATTCATGAACACAATATCTAATATCAGTTAACGAGTCGTTTTCCGTTTCTCGTTTTCCGTTTTTAAAACGAATAACGGGATATGAGTAATTTTCCGTTTCTCGTTCTTTTATTTTGAAGCGAAAAACATCACATCCTGCTGTGTAATGAGCTGCATTGGACACAAGATCTATTGAGAACAAAAAATCCATATTTCCTTTTGTTTTGGCGAAAAGTAATGCAAAAGTAATGTAAAAGCAGTGTAATGCCTTACAATTCAAAGACAGTAATATTGTAATGTAACTAATTGCTTTGAAATGACAGTAACAAGTAATAAATAATGCATTACGCTTTTGAAGTAACTTGCCCAACACTGTTGGTAACTGGCCCAAACGCAGTGCCATCCCCACTGGTGCATGGTCAGATATTAAAATAGTACCTATCGTTGTTTGTTCAGTAACAGAGAGTAATGATTTTGAAATCAGAAAATAATCTATTCTTGAATAAGAAGTATGGGGATGGGAATAAAAAGTAAATTCTTTGTCTGAGGGGTGGAAAAATCTCCAAGCATCTACTAAATCTAGCTCCTCTTCCAGTGTATCAATTGCTTTTTGTGCCTGTGAGGGTCGTGTAACACCCCATTTGTAAGTTTTATCTACCTTAGGATCTCTAACTTTGTTAAAGTCCCCACCCAATATTGTATATAAATTTCCAAACTGTGTAATTGCATTACCGATACCTACAAAGAAACCTGGCAGGTCTGCTGTTGGAGCATATATGTTCATAAAAGTACATCTAATACCAAAAAGTTCAGCATCCATTGCTACCCATCTCCCTTCTTCATCTGATTGTTGTTTGAGTATTTTGATATTAAAATTCTTCCGAATTAGAATGGCGACTCCCCTCTGACTAGAGCATCCGGCACTATAAAGAACTTTCCCTACTCAATCCCTTTGCAGTAATAACGAATCATTCTTTTCCAAATGAGTCTCCTGCAGAAAGACCAGATCTGGGTTTTTCTGTTTAAGATACGAAAGAATCTTTCTCCTTTTGATGGCTGAGTTTGCACCCTTAATGTTCAATGATGTCAGTCTAACCACTTCACCCACAGTTTGTTATTAAATGTAAAATGAAACCAATACTTATAAGCGTTTGTCCGAAGATATTTACAGATCTCCTGTCCTGTTATGTTTCTCCCTCGTGAAACGACTAACCTTACATAAAACTCAACACTAATTACCAAAGCCCTAACACAACATAAAAAACAACTGTGAGCCAAAACAGAACTTGAGGCTCTCCTACTCTAACTAAACTGCGATAATGCATCCGCGTGAAAGGGGCACCTGGCCTGCCCCGGCTCCCCTCCGCCCCATTCCCCCATTTTTTCCCTTTTCTTTTTCTTCCCATTTATCCTATAGATGTGCTTTTCATATGCATGACTGTTGGAAGGCTGGCCTAAGTGAATGGAGTGTAGGAGGCAGACTCGCAAAGCAGGGTTCAAGTATCAAAAGAGAGTTTTATTTTTTCCAAAGAGTGCCACCAAAATGCACAGTGAACCAAACAAAAAAAATATATTTACAAAAAGTATCAAAGACATAACAGCTAACTCAGCTGAACTGAAAAGACTTAATTCAATGTGACAGTGAGACACATTGTGCACTCTCCTGCACACCTGGGGCCCGTACTACGAAGCGAGTTCAACATACCCAGGGTTTCTTTCAGAGATCGAGCTTGAGTTACCCTAACAAAGGAGATCGGAGATAAGCGGTCACACGAAGCTGGTTATCAACTCGTTAACTCAACCCAGGGTTTTCCAATCGAGCTATCAGCGCGTGCACATGAAAGAGGCGGCGTTTGCAGCATTTGACCAATCACAAACATGGATCAGTCTACGGCAGCGGAGCGGCGTATTTCACGTACGAGGAGCGAACCATAATCTTACAGAAATACGAAAAAGTTAAACATATAATACAGGCAAAAGGCAACAGTGTCATCTGCCAAATGCAGGAAGGACAGCTGGCAAAAACTCGCCGACTGTGTGGATGCGGAAGTCGTATTAATAGTATTAGTAGTACTATAATATGACTGCCCCATCATAAGGGCACTAGTAGATCAGACTGATTTGACTCCAACGGTAACTTCGCTGATAGCTTAGTGGTAGAGTTACCGATCCGTGTTACGAGGCTCCTTACAGCGGCCCCGGTTCGAATCCGCCCTGCGGCCGTCTTTTAAATCATGTCGTCACTCTTTCTTTAGTCCCTTTAACTCTTACGATGTCCTTCAGCAATAAAAGGCCAAACATATAACTTTAAAATAATGAATTTGTTGCTTGGATGTATTCTTATAACGTGGTTTATGACAATATCAGCCTCATTCTTTCAGCTGCAATCCCGGCGGTGTAAAACGGACTTGGGAGCAAATCAAATAAATATAAAAACATAATTCAAAGTGGTAAGTAGGCTGTACGCTGACAAAGAAAAGTCTTTCCCTCTGATGAGAATCTGTATCTCTCATATAAAACATCATCAGGGACAGAAAAAGGGTTTTGCCGGTCTCTGTACACTCTATAGTTCTCCTACGAGACCCTCTCACGATCCACGAGCTTCTTTTTTTTTATGTCGGCGCACCAAGACAGCTGATTGGTCAGTCGGCGGTGTGTTTCTCCACGTTGATCTCTTATCAGGAACATAACCTGCACCGGAGCAGGTTAGCTCCACAGCGTAAGTAACCATGGCGATTTACCCCGGTAAGAAGTGAACCAGCGTCGTAGGACGGAAAACCCAGGGTTAACGCTCAACTTACCTCGCTAAGCCCAAATCCCGCTTCGTAGTACAGGCCTCTGGTGTCCTCTCTCTCTGACACCACACACTCATCTGACTTCCCCTGCATGCTGGGAGCCAAATACAGGAATCCACCTGGACTCACCCAAGCAGCAGGGAAGCCTCCTTTTACTTCTACAAACTGGTAAGCATCCATATTAATAATCTTCATTTCATCACACAATGGGAATTCTCATAAGCTTTTCTCACACACACATCTGTGCTCAAATACATCACATAATATCAAACTATACACTTTTCACACTCCCACACAATCTACAACCCCCCCATAGATGGTACCGCCTGTTGACCTCACTGATGATGTCATCCAGGTTATAAAAGCAGGAAGTAATGAACCTTTCCTCCTTTTGCCACTGGTCCACATGGTGAGTATGAAACACAAGCAACAAAACGGACAAATGGTGTGGTCTCACCCACTTTGTCACAATGACCCATAATAAGTTAACCACAGCTGAATATTATTATGTCTTCCAGGAGGAAATTTAAATAAAACACATGACAAATTATAAGTAAATGTGTAAAACAACAGAACAGAGAAAGAAAAACTGCACATTCTATACACGCACCAGCTACTCAAAATAATAACCCAAATTTACTCTATATTCACTTCCTGTAAATACACAGGTCTGTCTATTAAAAATAAGAATATGCCAATAGCGTGTATGTCTGTGTAAGAGCAAGTCATTCTCAAAGACAGTGTATAGTCCTCTCTGGAGACAGGTGTGGAAGTAACACACTATGAGTCTGGTGCTTTATAATAAACACCCAGAAGAATAACTAATAAACATACCTATATTGGCCATCGTGACTTTCAACACAGTCCTATATTCTGATGTTTAGCCCTGTGTTGTGAGGAAGGCAGCTGCTGCATCTGGTGAGGTGAAGGTGTGGGACCTGTTGTTTACAGAGACTTTCAGAGTCGCTGGATACGCCATGGAGCATGACATCCCCCGCTCCTGGAGCTGTTTCTTTACCATGTCGAACTTCCTTCGCTGCTGAAGCACATCTTGAGAAAAATCCTGAAAGAAGGAGATCCTGTTGCCTTCCCATTCGACTCTCCTCTTCTCAAGGGCCGCTCGAAGAACTGCTTCTCTTGCGCTGAATCTCAGAAAGCGAGCCAGGACATAACGGCTGCGCCCATCGTCTCGCTTCGGGCCGACATGGTGAACTCGTTCCAATTCGAATCCCGCTTCCACGTCTAGGTCCAGTTTTTCAGCCAGAATATGAAGCATGAAACCACTATCTGTAAAAAGGGCCTTCAGAGATTATACTTCCTGCGCAGACTAAAATCTTTTAATGTTGATAAGACCTTAATGGTTCTGTTCTATAGATCTTTTATTGAGTCAGTTTTAACTTTTTGCTTGATCTCATTCTATGGAAACCTGTCGGTTAAAAACAAAAATTGCCTGCTCAAAATTGTGAGAGATGCCAATAAGATAATGGGTATGCAGCAGCTCTCTCTCTCAGAGATCTTTGACAGACGAGTCTTACGGAAGGCTCGGACCATCCTGTCTAGCCTGGATCACCCATTGTTGCAGGAATTCATTTCTCTGCCGTCTGGACGGAGATATATGCTACCTAGGGCACGAAAAAATAGGTATAAATTTTCCTTTGTTCCACGTGCAATCAAAACAATCAATCTGCACAATTCTTAAATGCACTGCTCCTGTGGCATTTCTTATCCCTTATACGCTTTATTCTCTCTGACACCTATATTTTTATTTCGCTTAAGATTGTCTTAAATCAAGTTTGGTTGTGCTGTACTCTGCAACATTGTTTCATGTCACTGTTTGTTTGTTTATTTATTGT
Organism: Eutrigla gurnardus; assembly: GCF_963514095.1. Lineage (NCBI taxonomy): Eukaryota > Metazoa > Chordata > Actinopteri > Perciformes > Triglidae > Eutrigla > Eutrigla gurnardus. The sequence goes on from NC_139928.1 coordinate 1,059,550, forward strand.
TGTTGTGTAAGTTGCATTGCCACTGCAAATCAAATTTCCCCTGGAGGGACAATAAAGCTCTGAACTGAACTTAGATCCTGTTTCTCTGTGTTTTCGGCTATGCCTGCCACACGTACGTTATTTCGCCTGCCAGCATCTTCTAAGTATGTAACTTTATCCTGGAGCTTTTTTAAGTTTGATAAGGCAGAGTCCAAACTAGCCCCTCGACTATCGCTAGCATCCTCGAGGTCAGAAATCCTGGTTTCAGCCTCCGTCACTCGTGCCCCAAGCTGTTCCACAGCTGTTTGTAGCTTCTCCATGCCTGTTTTCATGCTACTCACATCAGCTGCAATCCAATGCAACAGTTCTCTGATGCTGGCAAGCTCGGACCTTGTGTCGTCAGGTGTGGTCAGTGTTACGGCCGTAACAGTTTGTTTTGGGCTCTGCGCCATCTTGTCCTCCGTCGCGTTCTTTCTAGGTTGTTTCGCTGAACGAGGATGGTTTTGTCCCGGGTCTTGTGACATATCTATTGCTCGCCCTTTCCTACTATCTGGCAAAGTTTAGTCAATATATGACGGCTATAACATGGGGGTAGGGAAGCCTAGCAGAGCGGAGCCAGAAGCTATGCAGCCATGCTGGTGTCGCGCCTCACCGGAAGTGCGAACCATAATCTTACAGAAATACGAAGAAGTTAAACATATAATGCAGGCAAAAGGCAAGAGTTTCATCTGCCAAATGAAGCAAGGACAGCTGGCAAAACCTCGCCGACTGTGTGAATGCGGAAGTCGTATTAATAGTATTAGTAATAGTAGTATAATATGACTACCCCATCATAAGGGCACTAGTAGATCTGACTGATTGCATGACAACAGTCACTTCGCTGATAGCTTATGGTACAGACACACCAACTCCGGCAACGGACGTCAAGTCAACGGATCCCATTCATTGTCTATGTAGAGCAGGAGCTCCGCATGATGGATACAGCACGTCGAGTTGACGGCCCGTCGCTGTATGTGAATTTGCATAAAGTTCGATAGATTGAACCTTATGCAAATGACGTCCGTCCAACGCAATGCGGCCGGCACCAGAAACTTCATTCAAACTATCAAACTAGGCAGTGTTGATCAAATATGAATCCAGATTCCGTTACTGCACTATACATTTCCCGCCTCAAATGTTTTGTTGTTGTTGTTTAACTGTAAAATGAGATTGTTTGTGGCCCGGCCGCCATGTTGGAAACGGCAACAATTGGGATTGTGGTGAGCGATCGCTGAGCAGTTTGGGATCGGGGACGTTCTGCAGTAGGAATGAGAGAGAAATCCGACCGGCACCTGCTGCATTTACACCGATAATGTGTCATCATTCATGGCTGTAATAAACACTATTTCTGCTTTGTACATGTTGTGGAAGTCCCGGACACACCGGTAAACTAAACGGTGTCCTGTCTGAGTTTACCTATACCTGGAGGGGGATGTTCCCATTCATTGTTTATGTAAGAAGCCGTGCAATGACTTCGCGTCGCGGCGAGTTTCGAGAGACGGGGCGCCGCCGCCTGCAAGCCCACGAAAATCTTTTAAACTGACCATTGTCGATGATAAATAAAGACAGATTCAGCAGCCTTAGCCTATTAGAGTACAGGAACACCCCGGTCGATGGACTGAAATCGCCAGCGCAGCTGTTGATGAGCAGTGGTCTGCGCTCAATCCTTCTGTCCACAGAAAAACAACTTCAACCGGAGCTCGTCTGTTGCAGCACAGTTTACAGTCGGAGAGAAGTTTGTCAGACAAGGCAAAAACTATACTATGACAAGAGTGCAAAAGCACAACCTGCCCTGCCTGCAGGAGCTGCAATCCGTTTCCAACTGCCAAATAGAAGATGGGAGCCCAAAACAGTTGGGGATCCAGCAGGCACCCAGAGATCATACAACATCCTCACAGAAGAAGACTTTGATGGTGAAATTGTTTTGTTGTGATGCTATAATTCAGATAAATACCTGAGTCAATGTTGTAAATGTTATATTCAGTTTTGCTAATGTTCCCAGAAATTATTATTTGCAATGGTTTTTTGTTCTTAAAAGAAAGGAGATGTAGTATTTGGGCATAGTTACGAGTCCACTAGTTGATGACACACCAAGGCACGAGGCAGAGTCATGTAAAACAAAATAAAGGTTGGCGGCACATGCACGAGACCGAAGCACATTGCCTGTATTTATTAAATCCGAGCTGTGAATACTACAGTAAGTAGGCTGTACGCTGACACAGATAAGTCATTCCCTCCGATGAGAATCTGTATCTCATATAAAACACTGTCAGGGAAAGAAAAGGGGTTTTTGCCGGCCTCTGAACACTCTAGTTCTCCTCAGAAACCCTCTCACAATCCACCGAGCTTCTTTTTTTTTTATCCGCGACCAAGAGAGCTGATTGGTCAGTAGGCAGTGTTTTTTTCCACGTTGATCTCTTATCAGGAACATAACCTGCTCCGGAGCAGGTTAACTCTGCAGCATAATTTACCATGGCGATGTGCCCCAGTAAGAAGTGAACCAGCGTCGTAGGACGGAAAACCCAGGGTTAACACTTAAGTTACCTCGCTAAGCCCAAATCCTGCTTCCTAGTACAGGCCCCCTGGGGCCCCATGGGTAGATCCCCATGGTAACTCAGGCTGTGGAGCTAACCTGCTCCAGAGCAGGTTATGTTCCTGCCTACTGTGACGTCTTTGCAATCGGCTGCTAAGTCGGACACAATTCTAGCCATCATGCATCGCTTTCAACCCACAATACATCACGTTAGGTAGCGCGCTGCAGACGGCTACATCAAGTTGAATTCCCCTAATGTCTTCCCTTCTCTCCATGTCTGGTCATTGTATCTGTCTATCTCTGTCCATGTCTGCTCCTGCCCATGTTCTTGTCCGTTTCAAGTCCCTTTGTGGTATGTTTTGGTTTTCAGTTTTCCATGTTTGATTTGAACTTTGCCTTTTTCTTTGCACTTTGTCCTGCCTTTTGTTGCTACTTTGCCTTGCTGTTTTTTTGCTACTTTGCCTTTTGTCCCCTTTTGACTGTTTTTTGTACCTGACTACCCAGTTTTTTGTATTCAGCTTAAATAAAGCTCGCTTTTTGTTTCTCCCTATCTTGCCCCCTCATCTGATTAATTGCATTTGGGTCCTCCCTCCATTTCCATAGCTATGCCTTTTTCTCATCGTGACAGAATGACAGGACCAAAAAAGGACCCAGTAGTTAATGGCCATGACATTATCAAGTGGTATCAGGACTTTATGACCAATCCTGCTAGCAGGGCTCGCCAAATTGCTGCTAGCAACCTTTTTTTTTTCAAGCCACAGCCAAGCTACCAGCCCATGCCTCAGTCACAGCCAAGCTACCGGCCTCAGCCCATGCCTCGGCTACGGCCTCAGACCATGCATCAGCCACAGCACAGCTACCAGCCCATGCCTGCGAGGTCATCCTCTTTAACGGCATGGCTGACAATGGTTCCTGCTGCTCCACCTGCCAGTGGTCCTCAGTCGGCGGCCCGATCGACACCAGTCCAGGCGGAGGCCCGTCCGTCACCAGTCCAGGCAGAGGATCGTCCGTCACCAGTCCAGACGGGGGACCGTCCGACGTCTACTCCACGCAGCCTTCCGGGGGTCCGCTCATCACCCGTTCCTGTCCCGACGGGGGACCGTCCGACGGCTGCTCCACCCAGCCTTCCGGGGGTCCGCTCGTCACCCGTTTCTGACCTGGCGGGGGACCGTCCGACGCCTGCTCCACGCATCCTGCCGTGGATCTGCGCGTCACCCGTTCCTGTTACAACAGGGGACTGTCCAATGCCTGCTCCACGCATCCTCGCCCTCATGCCCGGTCTCGCCCTCATGCCCAGTCTCGCCCTCATGCCCGGTCTCGCCCTCATGCCCGGTCTCGCCCTCATGCCCGGCCTCCTGAGGGGCCCCGCCCGCTGGCCCTGTGATAGACTGGTTACCTGTCTGTCTCTACATGTCGGCCCTGTGATAGACTGGTTACCTGTCTGTCTCTACACGTCGGCCCTGTGATAGACTGGTTACCTGTCTGTCTCTACACGTCGGCCCTGTGATAGACTGGTTACCTGTCTGTCTCTACATGTCGGCCCTGTGATAGACTGGTTACCTGTCCAGGTGAACCCTGCCTTCGCCCAATGACAGATGGGATCGGCTCCAGCCTCCCGTGACCCTGAATACAGGATAAGCGGTAGACAATGGATGGACATTACTTTAAGCTAAAAAAATAATTCATAATCCAAACAGAAAAAGGCTAATGTTGCACAGTGAAGTCATCCTGAAGTAGAGCAGTGAAAGCAGTTGGGTAATGTTTAACTGATGAAGTGTCCTGAACATTCACGTTTATCTAACCAAATGTGGACTGAGATATTAGGTTCAGCTCCTATGGCTGCTGAGATCACCTTTTCATCTTCAGCTGCTCTGCACAGAAACATGCTGCGACTCTGTGGATATCCCCTTTTTATTTTCCAGCTGTCTTTGGCATCAGGAGTCATCGCTGGTGAGACATTTATACTTTAATTTTAAATGTGTGAAGCGTAAAAAAACATGTCACATTAATAAACCTAATATATCCATATTCATTGAACTGCACAAGTAAAACTGACTTTACCTACAAAACATCATCAGAACGTGTTAACTAATGATTATTGTGATCATCTGACCAACCCGTTTTCATCTATCAGTGATTTTGTGGTTACAGATGGGAGAGATCAGAGGACTGCAGTCAGTTTGAACCCAGAAAACAGGTGAGACATCACATGGTTAACCTGACTATTCACAGAGTCTCTGATAGGAAACAGCTGCTCAATGTAATATTACATTAATATCTTTGATATAAGCTACAAAACGATGTTCTATCGGGCCTATCCTTTGTAGCTAGCATGATGTTAGCCAGTCCACACTGAAACATCACTGTACATTCTTAAACAGCCTTCTTTCCCTCAGACTTGTTAACTGACACATGAGAAACAGCAGGGCTCTCAAGTTTTTAACTTAGTTCAGCGTGAGATTTTGGCTGAAGGTTCATGTCCACAGGCAGCGTTATTTCCACGCTTCCCATTCATTGTCTATGTAAGAAGCGAGTTTCGAGAGACGGGGCGTCGCCTCTGCAAGCTCTCGAAAATCTTTTAAACTTACCGTTGTCGATCTAAAATAAAGACACATTCAGCAACTGCATAGCTTATTTCTCACATAAAATGTTTTCAGAAACACATTTCGGTGAACTACTTTCGTAAAATAAGATAATCTTTTTTTTATTATCCCGTTAATTGAAATAGTAGATGTGGCGTGTGAGCGTGTGAACAGGTTGAAACGCGTGAGACTTGAGAGCCCTGTCATTCAGTGTTAGCATTGGCATGGCGAGCATGTAAGCGAGCATTTAGCTCAAAGCAGCAGCTCAGAGAGCCGCTAGCATGACTATACATGTAGCGTTGACCTGAACCGGTTCTTTTCGCCTGTGCTCTGTTGTACACTACTGTTTCCTTGGTTCGCTGCTTTATGTGCTTTTAAGTGCTTTTAAGTGCTTCCTTTTTGTCTTTGCAAGATCCGTGTTAGATACATGCGGGCCCATTCATTGCTCTTTTAATTACGCTGTCAGGTTTGATAAATACGACGTAAAATGAGGCACAGCGTGCGCTGTGTGCAAACTCTCAATAAAAAACGCAGCGCAAACTGCGGCAGTCTTAGTAATTCTACCCCTCAGTGTTAATTCATCCTTCACGCTCCTATTTCCAGGTCAGATCTTCAGAGGATCCCACCAAGATTTAACCCACTAAATCCTGATCCAGAACCTCTGACTATGTGTCATATAATTACTGACAGCTGCAACCCTGCATTTCTTCTTCTGAGGTCCATTAATCAGGCAAGACCTGCTGGTCTCCTTCAGGAGACCCTCCCAGTGGATTTGACGAAGGCAGATGGTTTCAGGTTCAGCAGTGATACATTGGACACAAAACTGATGCCCGACCAGGAGCCTATGAGCCACCAGAGCATCGTTGTTATGGAGGAGGACCCTGCAGTGATGGAAGCAGCCTCTTACCTGTTTGAGAGGTATCTCACCATGTCAACATTGCTGATGTACCAGAAGGGGGTGCTACATGTTCTCAGAGGACGCCACGTCTTCCGTTCTAGAGATCATGAGGTCATACTTGTTGGTCACGGCAGCACAGGGACCAATGGAACAGTCCAGTTAGCTGGTTATGGTCCAGAGGAACTTGCAGGAATGGTGTCAACCTTAAACACTCACAGCACTGCTAGTCATCTTGGCGTCATCAGCCTCATCAGCTGCAACCTGGGAAATTACCTGAACTTCATGTTCCAGCTGCTCCGAGCCCTCCGGTCCCTCAGCATTGACACAAAGCTCCACCTTCACAAGTCCTTCCTATCTGTTGGCTCTAATGGTGACATAATGACCAGAACTGACAGCGTCTGGAGGTCACATGACCACAGAGGAAGAGTTGTTGCTGCTCTGGACCAGAGAGGTGAACTGCTTATGATGGCGGAGGTGGGCTGTGCAGGGCCGGCGTTTCCTGGTTATAAAGGAAATGTGCTGTACCTGCAGACGCTGGAGTGGCCCCACCAGCCACAGATGTTTGTCCCGATGGAGCTGCGGAACAAATATCATTCCATCGACTGTCTGGAGGGGCTGACCTGGAGCCTGTTCTTCGGGGAGAATGATCGAAAACGAGCTCCTGATTACGTCCCAGACCAAAGTCTCCGGGAAGCTGTTTGGCTCACAGAACCAGGACTAGAAGAAAAGGATGTGGCCTTGAAGCATATCAGTAACATTCAGGATCTACTGGTGGAGATACGCTACAACGCCAAAGAGGAAGTTGCATCAGACCTTTACTACGTTCTCAATGAATGCATCTACAGAGTACACAGGAAGAATCTGAGTGTGAGTCTGGTGGGAAAGTTCATGAGCTCTGACAGTCCAGCTGACGTTGAATCTTTCCGTCTAAACTTCAGCAACCAGTTGATTGAGTCATCGCTGCAGGAGCTGAGTCAGGGTCTCAAAGCCTCCAGATTCATAGACTTTTGTCGCCAGACCTTCCAGTTCCAGCAGTGTGTCTTCAACTGCGAGAGGTGGGGCCGTTACTTTATGGTTGCAGTGTTTTCAGCGTCTGTGCTAAACTTCAGAACCTTCTCGCTCTTCCTCATGAGTGTCATCGGTTGTGAAGTGGGCCGTTCCCGAGGGGCCGACAGCCCGCTGTGCACTGCATTTGCTGGCGTGGACCACCCCATGGCGACTGACCAGACCTGGCCGGAGTATCAGCGGCGGGGTTTCTATGGCTGCACTGTGGACAACTATGAGATTGCCCCGCGTGACAGGCAGATCTGGTTGGATCAGGTTGTTGCAAAGGAAAATGCTCTGTACATCACATCAAAGCAGATGATGAATGCGGTGGACCACGACGAGCAAACAGAGCTGGACATCTTCGGGAGGGTCAAGGTCATGAACAAGTACGTGTTCTCGTCCTACCTGGAGTTCTTCAGAGGGACACCAGAGGGAAAGAGACTCAAGAGAGGATGTACTATCCATGAGTTCAACCCTGATGCTAATATACAGTAGTTCATCTCATTTTAATATTCTTATGATTATATTTCATATTGCTGAAAGGTCTGAACCTGATATGATGCTGTACTTCTACTAGTTCAGCCACACATTTGACTGTTTAAATAGCTGGAATAGATAACAAAGATATGGAACTAAATGAAACTAAATAAAATACAACATAACATCTGTCACATTTTCATGTAAGATACTTAAAACTGTGAGCCACCTCCTTATTAAATCAAAAAATTATGAAACAATAACAGATTGCGGTTCTGGTGAAATTGTTTGTATCTTTATTACATCATATTTATTTTGGTGTCACACAGATCAGAATACAGAGAATTACAAAATATAAATACGTAGAAAAGTGGAAAGAATTGCTGGTAGAAACGTATGAAGGGACTATGAAGGACAAAGACAATCTGAGGACTTTTATCTGATGATTTCAAAGTCAAACATACTGACCAAAGTACACTTTTGTGTATTTGACCTCATGTGTCCACGACATGAGCTCAAATAGAGATGATTCATATCATGAGACTTGACATGACTGCTAACTGTCAGTGTTAAAACAATAACAGATACAAAGGAATAAAAACATTCTGTTTCTAAGGATAAACTGTGATGTTGATGATGAAGATGCCTGAGGTGCCTTCAAATGGTTCTCCTCCTTTCTGACATGCACTGTATTAGAAGTTCACTATTAGAAACAATATGGTTGGCATGTACGTGGTTACCTCGACATCTTTAAATTGTGAATAATGTCATTTATTTGACGCTTGATGGAGTCAGTCAACAGGCACTTTGATCTATTAGAAAATCTTCTTATTGTTGGGAATAACACGCTCATCCTCCTACTAGTAGTGAAGTGAACAAGAGCCATTCGAAGGCACCATGAATTCCCAATTCTACATGGAAACAAGATGAAGGGGAAGTGACTGTTAGTGATCATGACAGGTCACATGATCACAGGGTGTCCACTACCAGCTGGTGTTCATGCTGAAGCCTTAAGAGACTACGTGGATGCTGACACATATGGTTAGTTTGATGCAATGTTTTAAGTGTGACCATTGAGAAGTCTTGGTCTGGGAGGAAAATCTGTGTTTATCTTGAATAAAACATATAAGGACAGGTGACCTTCTGTTAAGGGTAATGTTTATCAAGGATGTCAAAGAAAACAACATACTGGAGGTACTTCATTCATGATCACCACATGGCTGCAGACACATGTTATCTGCTACAGGTATGAAGAGGATGACGTTATTTTACTGTAAGAGAGTTTATGTGCAGACTTGGGACAATGTGATCATTTTGAACTGGTGCAAAGGATGCTGGGTTGTGTGTAAAGACTGTCATGGATTAGAGAGAAACGTTAAGACTAGTTTGTACTCTACTTTGTATTCTGTCGGACACCTGAGGATGAGAATGATGTGATGTACATATGGATCCTCTGTTGGGTTCAACTCGGAGCGGAGGTGTTGAACTCGGAGTCTCTCATCACAGGACGATGCAGCTGCAGGAGGAGCCCATCTGGCTGCTGAGGAGGCCATGCTGCGTTGTGGCTACTGACTGGATCAAGTTCCAGAAATGCTTGAAAGAGATGCCCTCGCCGTCACCGACACCCATCTTCCTCAGGATCTCACCAAAGCCCTGGTCTGAGCCCGCCTGGTGGTCAGCAAGGGCAGAAACAGAAACCATTAGTGTGTTTACTGGGAATGAGAAGAAAACTTCAGTCCTACGCTACAGGAATGCTCCACTTCATCAGAGTAGCAGCCGACATCTGGGAACATGGAGAGGTCTGTGAAGACTAGTTGGATGGGGTCTCTGTCGACTAGTTGGATTAGGTCTCTAAAGACTAGTTGGATGAGGTCTCCGAAGACTAGTTAGATGAGGTCTCTGAAGACTAGTAGGATGGGGTCTCTGTAGACTATTTGGATGGGGTCTCTGTAGACTAGTTGGGTTAGGTCTCTAAAGACTAGTTGGATGGGGTCTCTGAAGACTAGTTGGGTGAGGTATCTAAAGACTAGTTGGATGGGGTCTATAAAGACTAGTTGGATGTGGTCTCTGAAGACTAGTTGGGTGAGGTCTCTAAAGACTAGTTTGATGGTGTCTGTGAAGACTAGTTGGATGGGGTCTGTGAAGACTAGTTGGATGGTGTCTGTGAAGACTAGTTGGATGGGGTCTCTAAGGACTAGTTGGATGGGGTCTCTAAATACTAGTTGGATGGTGTCTGTGAAGACCAGTTGGATGGGGTCTCTAAATAGTAGTTGGATGGTGTCTGTGAAGACTAGTTGGATGGGGTCTCTGGGCTTGGCATCAGCTGAACTGAGGTCAGAAATCTAGGAGGTAGGTGGAATAGAGAATTTTGAACAATTTGAATTTGGAAGTACATGACGTTAACTTAATAATAAACTATGATAGCATAATAAATGTCACAAAATGTAATTTCATAACTCATGTCAAATGACACAAGTCAGAGGAGTATGTTAATCCTTACTGCTCAGAGCTGTGTTGCGTGTTCAACATTCTTTGGTTAGCTGTCAAAACATCTTAAAATCTCAAAATCATCAAAAAATTCTACCCATTTTTTTATTGTCTTCTTTCATTTTGGAGTAAAAGGTACAAGAAACCCCACTAGGAAGCTGAATATCAAACACAATCATTTTTTTCTGCTGACTGTCAGTGGTTTACTCCATCTGACCTTGATGATGACTTAATCCACAACATAAGGTCATATATGAGTGAGGTCCGTGGGAACCAGGATGTCTTAGTGGGAGCTTTGCTACCGCGGAGACGGAGATCACGTTTACCTTGACCAGGTTTGGCATCTGGGAGGAGAGAAGACCTTTGAACTCATCAGTTTTCAGCGTTTGAGCATTGTCAGCTGAAGCAGAGTGGAACTGGGTGACCAGTGTGTTGATGGCCTTCTCTAGGTCTGAATACTGGGAGGAGACAAAGAAAAGGGATGCTCAACAAACCTCTGCATTATGAATAACAGGCTTTGCTCCAAATAGCTGCTCAATGCACACATTAGATCAAATGAATGAGAAAAGGACACAAATATAATTAATCACTTCCTTCAAAAACAGCCCCTATGACCTTTGTAAGCTGCTATGTCTTTGGATAAACCGGCCACGTGGCCACATTTTAAAATCCTCCCTCCAGAGACTCTCCCCTAAACACATTAATGTTCCTAGCAGACTACTGCTGGGGGACAAGTCAACAACACAGATGGCCTGCAGGTCACCACTACCATATCCAATTGTCTTACACTGAGGGCCGCCCACACTCCGCCATCCGTACCGTGTCCGAGCATGTTTGACCCCCAAAGTCCAGTTTGTGTGACTAGTGTGAGGCTCCGTACCGTGCTGACGCCCGGTCCACTTCCTCTGCCCTGGCACAGTTGGGAGAGGGGGGCTTCAGCACCGTCCAGTTGGGAGAGGGGGGGCTTCAGCACAATACAGTTGGGAGAGGGGGGCTTCAGCACAGTACGGTTGGGAGAGAGGGGGGCTTCAGCACGGTCATGTTGGGAGAGGGGGGCTTCAGCACGGTCAGGTTGGGAGAGGGGGGCTTAAGCACAGTACGGTTGGGAGAGGGGGGCTTCAGCACTGTTGGGTTGGGAGAGGGGGGCTTCAGCACGGTACAGTTAGGAGAAGGGGGCTTCAGCACTGTACGGTTGGGAGAGGGGGATTCAGCACTGTACGGTTGGGAGAGGGGGGCTTTAGCACAGTACGGGTCATGCATGAGGACATCCTCCCGCTATTGAGACGCTTTTTTTTCTAAAAAATTCTGTTGATTTGTCGGGCACAGATGGATTCTGGGTCGGGCTTGCTTGGGCTTCAGACTTAGACAGATACTCTACAGATCGTGTCTAACAGGATGTAACTTTTTCTATGACTTCCTGTCAAATCTTCTTGGCCGATGGAAACTGTCAGACTTGAACGCAGCATTTAGACTCCGCCTCCTGCTGCTGCTGCCTGCTCTCGTCTACTTTCCAGGTCATCCTCAGGCAGTTCATCTCGAACAAGCCAAATTAATCCTATCGACGTTCTATTGACCTGTCTCTATATTTCTAGCAAGGAAAAGGTATTATGCCATCCATCCATCCATTGTCTACCGCTTATCCTGTATTCAGGGTCACGGGGGGGCTGGAGCCGATCCCAGCTAAGTTAGTATGCAATAATTATAAATATTGTTTTATTGCCCAGCCGTAAATGTTTAACCTGCTGTCAGTTACACAGTTCAAATAAATATTAAAGATAACAAATCTAAGAGACTCCTCGAAGAGGAGCAGCTTGTCACTTAAAGGAGAATAGTGTTGGTCCACCTTAAAGGTCAGCCCACCTTAAGTGTTCCTGAGACAGAGTTTTTGCCCAGACAGGAAGTTAGCTTGTGTCTAGTTTAGGGATGTCCCGATCCAGCTTTTTGCACTTCCGATCCGATACCGATATTGTAGCTTTTAGTATCCTCCGACACCGGCCGATCCAAGCATGTATTAAAGATTAAAGATAATTACTTATTTTGTTGTCAGACTCATGTTGAAAAGGGTTTTACTCTTAAGAACAACTAGCCAACTTAATTAGGTTAGTTTGAATAATCCACAATGGTTGGTAATGAGAAGCTGACCGGTTTATTCTTAACAGGGTTAAATAAACACAAAATAGACAAAAAAATAAATAGTCAATTAACCACACAAACTGAATTGGCATCAGTGCTCTGCTCTTGAACAACAAGAGTGTAAACCAAGGCTTAAAAAGCCATCAGTGCAAATATTGTAAACTATATAAAAAAAGCAAAACACACAGAAAACCTGAGTAGAAAATAAATAGTCAATTAACCACACACAAACGTCGTCTTTTAGGGTAAAATAATCCCACACAGCTGACATTTTTATCGATATCTTTAAATTCTTAGTGGGACATGCACAGACAAGTCTGTCTTGTTGTTGTTTAGGGGATGCTGGACAGGTTGCGAGGTGTGCGCTAGGTGCGCTGGAAAACACGGACCGGAGTTTTGAAAACTGGATCGGGAGTCCGGATCGGGATTTTCCCGTGCAGGCCGAATGTTACATGGACGTGGTAACGGTTGTAGTACATCTGTGTAAGACTTGACAGTTTCTACCAGCAGACAAAATGCTGACAACTTCCCAGCTTAATGAAGTGATGTGTCTGTTTAGCTTCATACTGCTGATAAATGATGATGTAACATGTTTGTTCATCAGGTTATTGTTGCAGCTGGTTATTAGGCTCCATGGTGAGAGGTTAAAATCACGTTATGAGTCTACGTATTTATGGATTGTTCCAATTTTTGTTTGTATACTGGAAGGTCCCATCCAGAGAGCTCATCCATTCATTTAGCCTGTGGAGTGGTCAGCTGTGTGTCTGCTGTCAGGGTTCCACCAATGTACCACAAGCCATACATAACGTAACGCAAGTGTACGGGCGAACAACTCAGCTCAGGAACACTTAAGGTGGGCTGACCTTTAAGGTGGTCAGCACTATTCTCCTGTAAGTGACAAGCTACTCCTCTGAGTCTTATTTATCATTAATATTTATTTTAACTAGGGGTGTCAACGTCTACACGTGTAAATGGGTAGAAGGATAATAAATCATAACGTTTAGAAAAATCAATAACTGTATACGTCATTTTTCCTCCTCCTCGTTTATTTCTCAACAATATATACGCCTATAGTATTTTTAGGGGTGATAATGTTGCCTGAAAGCTTCAGATAATAACATTAACTAACTATACAATTAAATGTTCCCACGAGTGCAGTTATCCGCATACATGATGGGGCACAATGTTACGTTGAAAAAAACCTGTGGCCACAGCCAGTGTCGCGTTGACTCGGGATGCGGGGACTGCCACTGAAAATACAGTTGAGTGTAAGACCACTTAAAGGCAAGACAGCTGCTGTGCTGTGTAGAAGAGAAGGGCGCTCATCATCTTCTCCATGCGCTAATGTTGTCCTGCTGAAAATAAAAACTGTTAATGGCTCGTTATTTTAGCCTTTATTGTTACGCTTTTTACGAGAATAACCTTGAATAAACGTTTGATTTAATGGGATTAGGAGGCGGTTGAATGGAAACAGAACCCTCTAGTGGTTATATGGCGCAACTGCGATAGAAAGAGATCATAAATGTAAACGTGTAACCGGGTACACGTCGGTTAGAAGCCCCGTGTACACGTGTAGAACATTTTTTAAACATTGACACCCATAATTTTAACTAGAGGGTCCCGTGTTTGATTCCCTGGTCTGGTTCCTTCTGTGTGGAGTTTGCTTATTCTCCCAGTGACAGCGTGGGTTCTCTCCGGGTTCTCTGGCATCCTCCTACAGTCCAAAAACATGCAGGACAGGGACCTGTTTGTCTCTACATGTCAGCCCTGTGATAGACTGGTTACCTGTCTGTCTCTACATGTCTCCCTGTGATAGACTGGTTACCTGTCTGTCTCTACATGTCAGCCCTGTGATAGACTGGTTACCTGTCCAGGGTGTACCCTGCCTTCGCCCAATGTCAGCTGGGATCGGCTCCAGCCCCCTGCGACCCTGAATACAGGATAAGCAGTAGACGATGGATGGATGGTAACTGTGTAACTTACAGCAGCAAGTTACTGTTGTAGCTACAGAGCTGTAATAGTATTATGAAGTACTCATATCAGTACTGAAATGAGTACTTGTAGAGGCTTCACATTCTGGTCCATATAAATATTCTGTCATTTATCTTTCTGTCTGCACAACAAGAGAAGATGGACATTCGTATGGTATATTTAGGAATGGTGATTATATATATAATATATATTCCTGTTCTTTATACTCGGAGTTATGACGTGGGGGGGACATGCACAAATCATGGACGGAATCGCAGAATTTTGACAATGAAAATTGAAACAACTGCAAAACGTGGAATTAGAATTTGTCGAAATCAAAGAAAAAAAAAAATCACCGGGGGGCAGGGCTGAGACACGCACGCGCACACACACACACATCCACAGTGATCGAGTCATGTCTAAGACATTTATTATAACTGAGCAGCTACAAACACAATCTCACATCAGAAGCGTTCCGAAATTAACTGATTCACAACTGAAAGTGAAACAATGACATTTTTGGATCTACACAAGGGGGCCCCAGCAGAAAAGTTTTGGGAACTCCCATTTGTACCAAGCAGTCAGATAGCTGTGTGCATTAAGGCGACAGCTGGTTGGAGTGGTCTGGTCTGTCATGGACCAGGTAGTGAACACTATTTGAAGACAGCTAGCTGCTGATTCATCCATTTGATCGAGTTGGATTTAATGTGGTGTAGAGCAGCTCTTGTTCAAGTTATTCAGCGCATGTGGGCCAACTGCTTTTTGTTGAAACCACACCCTTTTGGTCTGATGTAGGCTACTCAAGCTGCTGCAGGTCCACTTCCCCTCACAGAAACTGGCAGACCAGGTTTACTGGAGAATCACCTTTATTCTGAACTGGCCTAAAGACACGGTGGAAGCCGGAGGCTGCCTGCTGTAAAGCAGAAAACAGAGAGTCGTATGGTAGAGGAGCGGAGACTACTGACTCATTTAGCTTCACTGAAACAATTAAAGCCCATCACCACACCCTAACCCTGCATTTCTGCACAGCTCACTGCCGAACAAACAGGATCCACTCTCTGGGCTGGTTTCAAGGTTTTAGAATAAAATATGACATTCTTCTAACACCACGGTGTTGGATATGAGTTGGTCCAGAGGAAAGCTCATAGATCGTCACAACTTCATGGTTCGGGGCAACACTAAGGACCGGGCTCTGGACTTGCTGTCAGGTACACGTAGAAACACACCACGGGAGGTTGTTATTCACTTGTCATTGCGATCAAGGGAGAAGACAGCAGGGTCCTGTACCAAAGAGGAAGTCTGGTGGGTCAAATCCCCCTGGACATTCCCACGGAGACACTAACATCCTTCTTTCCATAATAATGGAGCAATCTCCCGCTATAGTTCTCTGCTTCTACAACGGGACCAAACTGTTGCCGTGTTGCATTCAGGGAGGGGCGGCCAACGACGCGGCGGCTGGGACGCACAATGGCTCCGCGTCCGCCTAGCAAAACGGTTTAAACTGACCACAGTTAGAAAAGAGTTCAACCCGACCCACAAGGATCTGAGACCTTCATTTTAAGCCTGGCTTCTCTGACAGGAAACCCCCCTCTACGTCTCCGAACCGTCCGCTGAAAACGTTGAAACCCGTTTGTGAACCGGGTCGACCCTCGACCCCCCCCCCCCCCCCGGTGCGTGCGTTAGTTAGTAGTCGGTTCGTTCCGTACCTGGGACATGTCGACTTGCTCTGGTCTCGTCTTCCTGCCGTGTCTGTCTGGATACGGGCTGCCGCTTTGTGTGTCGGTGGAGTTTTGCTGACAGACAGACGGACTGGCAGCGATCCCGGATCCTCCCTCAGAGAGACCAGCCCAGAAAAAACGGGATCTGAACCCTACACCTCCGCTCTTATATATGGTGTCCTATAGACAACCTGTGTGTGTGTGTGTGTGTGTGTGTGTGTGTGTGTGTGTGTGTGTGTGTGTGTGTGTATAACAGGTTTAATACTGTGTACATATACAGTCACGTGCTTGCATGTAGCAGACCGAGCTCACGTTCAGAGACTCGTCCACATCTGGAAACCTTTAGTCAGAGTTGGAAACTGGAGTTGTTGCGCAATACGCTGCTGCGAGTTGAGGCTGGTCCCCCCCCCGGTAGACGGTCCCGGTGTTAACCTCTGCACTGCCGGTAGTCTTTGAGACTGGCACACTATGTGAGACACACGGGGGCGGTTTTTAAACGAAAACAAGGAGGGAGAAAAAACCGGCTGGACCACATTCTTTCGATGTGAGTGAGGCTCCAGTAAGCGTGTGTCACTTTATCTGATTCACGTGGTCTACAGCCCCACCCCCTCCAGATCTGAGTAGGACGGGCTGATGCCACACCCAGTCAGAGACGCCACAACGGATTGTTTCAGGATGACACCATGAACATGTTCTCTCTAAAAAAAAGTAGTCTCTCGAACTCTTTCATTTATGTATAAAAGATTCATATTTTGTATATATATTTATTTATTTATTTGATATGGAATGTTAACTGGAACTGTTTTATCCCCAGATTGATTTTTTTCCTTTTTTCTGAATGTATTGTCAAAAGTAAATTTTATGAGGACTACATGTCTGAGCTGACTTTATGAAATACAATTTGTTAAAAAAAAAAACATGTTACCACAGTGTCAGGGCACACACATGAACACACACACATTTAACACACAGTTCAGTTGTATTAATCATTTAGTAGCTCCGACTCAACATGCACGTCTCTTTCCTATTTCACTTCTCTGCAGTCTCACAAGAGTGGAGAGTCCATGGTATGAGTCAAACTCCATTTCCCATGCCCCTCCCTGCCTGCCTGGTAAACACTCCCATCTCTGGAAGTGCTTTTAGGATAACCCTGAAGGCAACACGGGCTCCACTAACGGCTCAGAAGACACACATTATATATATATATATATCTGTCTACCTTATTTCTTGACTGACCACTGACCACTGGTAGTTAGAATTTTGTTTTCATTATTATTTATTTATTTGTAATAGTTTTCCTTTCATTTGTTATTGCTGTAACTTGCTAATTTGTTTATTTTGATCATATTTTGCATTATCTTGAATATGTCTTTCAAATTGTGCAATACAAAAAAAGACCTTATGGTGGAGAGAACTAAACATTCAAAATTGTGGTTACACTTCACAAGAGTCCATGCTGACGAGACTCGCTGCCACAAATGCAACAAGTGTTTTGCATGTGAGGTAACACGAGCCATCTGTCAAAGCATTAGCCAAGTCTGTCACATACAGGCGGAGAGATGCACGGCTCTCCACAGCTCCATCCTTCACTGAGCCGGTATGACATGTATGCTAGCAGCCTACAGATCACTCCACGGTCCTGACATTGGCTCATACATTCAATCTGAAATGGTTGAAATTATATTTATTTTATACATTACATTAATGACCATGTAACCAATGTTTTACATTTACATTTAGGGCATTTAGCAGACACTTTTGTCCAAAGCGACTTACAATAAGTATATCTTTCGAAAGAAAGAAACCACAACATATCATTGTCAATAAAGTAAGAGCGAAAAAATAGAAACAAGTGTTAGGTCCTTGTCTGAGTAAAGTAGTAGTTCTGCAAGGATACCTTCAGTACAACAGTGCTATGATCAAAGTGCTATAGGTAACAACATTGAAGTGCAAGTTTCTTTTTTAGTGGGG
>NC_139928.1:2475084-2627584 GCF_963514095.1 Eutrigla gurnardus
AGTGCCAGCCATAGCTACTGGAGAGAGACCAGTGGAGCCGGAATGGAGTTTATGTGAAAGATAAATACATTTCCACAGAAGAGTGCCTCCGTTTATTGGTTGGGAAATGCGCTGTGATATGATAGAGGGCCAACAAATGAGAGTGTGGAATGGGACGATGTGGCTGAGAGAAAGGAGAATGTTGTGGAAGTGGAGGCCTGACTCAAAGAGACAACGCAAAGCCAGGTTGCGGCTCGACTTTTACATTTGTGAACGGAGCGAGTTGAGAAAGATCACACTGCTGCTGTACTTCAGCAACGAGCAACTGTAAACTAAATCAGTCACTCCGGGTTGCTCTCTCTGTTCTGTGAATGCCGAGTTATTATCCGTCATCCCTGGAGTGTCTCTCCCTCTTGGCTGGCTGGTGTCAGACAGATTACATACTCATCACACACACACACACACACACACACACACACAAGTGTGCGGCATGTGCACACGATGGCTTGAGCTAATAAAAATTCAACCTCATCCGGGGCTGTCTAATGGGCCCTAATAACAGGGAGTCACTGGGGGCCTCGCGCATGTCAGGCACATTACAGGACGGACAGGTCCTTGGCAGCGACACACCCACGCCGACACGTGCGAACCCTCGCCTTCCACTCGAGACGTGCAACCTGCTCCCTGACCACTAGGAGGCAAGGGTGAGCTTTGCCAAACGGAGACAGGGAGCCACTGAAGCCCCTCATAACAGGCTGAAATGTAGGATCTTCAATTACACACATGACTTGTCCCTTTGTCATGTTGTTCTACTGAGCAACACATCATGTTATGTGTACTTACTGTATATAAGCCCTCACTGTCAGCACGTTGTGGTAATACGTTGTAGTAATACGTTTCTGGGTGTCACACCACTGAGGACCGATCTTGGACCCTCAACACATCAACCCTTGTCAAGAAGGCTTCTTCCTGAAGAGAGGAAAGAAGGTCCACCTGTCTCCTCAGATCCTCGTGAACTTCTCCTACGGCACCACAGTGAGTATATGACATCTGCTCTGCCTCTGACTGGAAATCACTGCAGAGGGGGGTAAAACCCGCTTCCTCACTCCCCTCCATCCACGCCATCCAGGCCATGCGATGCTTGTGTAAGGTGCACAGCATCGTCGAGGACTGCTCTCACCCCAAACCGCAGACGGTTCACGCCACTCCCCTCCGGGGGGCGTTACAGGTCCTACTGCACCCGGGTTCTTTCCTGCTGCTGACACCCTTCTGAACTCTATCCCTGCTCCCTGGACAAACACTATACCACCCATAGACTTCTATTCATACCATTCATACTATTCTATGTTGTAACTGCTAATACACCACAGACATCTGGACATACTGTACATGTCTGTCTTTTGTTCATACAGGGATATCCATATTTATTCTGCATCTTCATATTCTGTCTCTACTGCTCACTTTTCTTTTTTTGGACTTCTGGTTAGACGCTAAGGGCATTTCTTGTCTTTGACTCTGTACTTGTACTCTGCACAATGACATAAATCTAATCTAATCTAATCTAATCGAATCTAATTACATTTCATTATTATACATTCTGAACATTCCTGATGATTTCTCTCTAAAAAGCATGGATGGATTACTGAATGGGGCTCCAGGAGTCAGAGCTGGCGTTTTAAGTGACATTTCTAGTTGGAAGGTCACATGGTAGACAGTAGACATGTCATATCCACATTCCTCTGCTGTTAGCCTTTCAATATGTGCTTTCTGCCAACCAAACCTAATGCAATATATCATTGTGTTGATTATTTCAGGTGAGCGGCCTACAGAGGCTGCAGTAATATTTCATTCACATACATTCACATTGGTCAAGCCGTTTAAATTGGTTTGACAGCAGAGCGACTCCACTCTAAGAAAAATAGAATCCGCATCTCAGGCTCTCTTTCATGGTTTCCTGTTCTATTCGGTGACGTTTGCTGTAGTATTTAGTCAAATATCTGTGAAGACGAGTGTCAGAGTGGATCTGCTGCGGCAGAGAAGCTGTGGACATGAGTCAGACAGGCTCGCTTCATCTCAAATGGGATTTAATCAGTTTGCAGTTTTTCGACGGCAGCACATGAGAGTTCTGGTTCACCGTTCTACCGAACTAAGATGCATAACAACTACAATAAGATAAAGAGTTACTACAAAAGACGCAAACAACAAGGAGAGGCAAAACAACTACATGAAGACCACTCAAATGACAAAAAGGCTAAACAAAATTACCACAAATTGACAAACAGCGTAACACAAAACAACCCCACCAATACAGGAAATGGCAGAAGATGACAGAAAATGACTAAAAAGAGACAAAATGCGTCTAAAGAGACAGAATATCACCGTTGAGAGATGTCAAACTACTAAAAACCAACAGTGGTACAAAAAAAAATGCAAAACGAGACAAAAAAAAGACTGGAAAGAGAACCAACTCTACAAAGACACAAAACAACTACAAAAAGACACGTAACTACGAGTATAGCTGTCTCACAGTGTGGGTGTCTGTAGGACATGGGGGGCCAGTTGCTCAGGGGCCCATTGTCTCATAATCCATCCACGTGAAAAAAGCACAAAGAAAACGCCATTAAACACGAGCGGGCCTGATGTCAAATGGAGACACGGCAGCTCATTTGATCAAACACAAAGTCCGAGCCACAGGGGACTGAATCACGACTGCCATTCGGGGGCTTTGAGCTTCCAGGCTGATCCCATGTCAGGAGGAAGCCAGGGGAGACTAGAGAGAGGCTACCAGGTCTGCGTCTGAACTCTACCTGAACTCCAAACTAACAGACAACAGAGAGAATAGATATGGCAAAGATGTGACTGAATGTGCATCATTCCAGTAGGACTGAGGTATGAAGGAGAGGACGAGAGAGGGAGAGAGAAAGACGCCGAATAATCACACCTCTTCCATGAGAGACCCCTCAGGCTCCCTTTCTTGCTGGGCTTGACCTTCTGTAATTCAAGATTGTGGCATAAAAGTATGACCCAGCCTCCTCTTCTCGGGCTGTACATATATATACACTCAACAAAAATATAAACGCAACACTTTTGTTTTTGCTCCCATTTTTCATGAGATGGACTTAAAGATCTAAAATTCATTCCAGATACACAATATTACCATTTCTCTCAAACATTGTTCACAAATCAGTCTAAATGTGTGATAGTGAGCACTTCTGCTTTGCTGAGATAATCCATCCCACCTCACAGGTGTGCCACATCAAGATGCTGATCTGACATCATGATTAGTGCACAGGTGTACCTTATACTGCCCACAATAAAAGGCCACCCTGAAATGTGCATTTTTTTGCTTTATTGGGGGTCTGGGGACTCAGAACCAGTCAGTATATGGTGTGACCACCATTTGCCTCATGCAGTGCAACACATTCGCATAGAGTTTATCAGATTGTCAATTGTGGCCTGTGGAATGTTGGTCCACTCCTCTTCAATGGCTGTGCGAAGTTGCTGGATATTAGTGGGAACTGGTACACGCTGTTGTATACGCCGGTCAAGCACATCCCAAACATGCTCAATGGGTGACATGTCCGGTGAGTATGCTGGCCATGCAAGAACTGGGACATTTTCAGCTTCCAAGAATTGGGTACAGATCCTTGCAACATGGGGCCGTGCATTATCTTGCTGAAACATGAGGTGATGTTCATGGATGTATGGCACAACAATGGGCCTCAGGATCTCATCACGGAATCTCTGTGCATTCAAAATGCCATCAATAAAATGCACCTGTGTTCTTCGTCCATAACAGATGCCTGCCCATACCATAACCCCACCACCACCATGGGCCACTCGATCCACAACATTGACATCAGCAAAGCGCTCACCCACTCGACGCCACACACGCTGTCTGCCATCTGCCCTGAACAACGTAAACCGAGATTCATCCATGAAGAGAACACCTCTCCAACGTGCCAGACGCCATCGAATGTGAGCATTTGCCCACTCAAGTCTGTTATGGCGACGAGCTGGAGTCAGGTCAAGACCCCGATGAGGACGACGAGCATGCAGTTGAGCTTCCCTGAGACGGTTTCTGACAGTTTGTGCAGAAATTGTTTGGTTATGCAAACCAATTGTTTCAGCAGCTGTCTGAGTGGCTGGTCTCAGACGATCTTGGAGGTGAACCTGCTGGATGTGGAGGTCCTGGGCTGGTGTGGTTACACTTGGTCTGCGGTTGTGAGGCCGGTTGGATGTACTGCCATATTCTCTGAAACGCCTTTGGAGACGGCTTATGGTGGAGATATGAACATTCAATGCACGAGCAACAGATCTGGTTGACATTCCTGCTGTCAGCATGCCAATTGCACGCTCCCTCAATGCTTGTGGCATCTGTGGCATTTTGCTGTGAGACAAAACTGCACATTTCAGAGTGGCCTTTTATTGTGGGCAGTATAAGGTACACCTTTGCACTAATCATGATGTCAGATCAGCATCTTGATGTGGCACACCTGTGAGGTGGGATGGATTATCTCAGCAAAGCAGAAGTGCTCACTATCACACATTTAGACAGATTTGTGAACAATGTTTGAGAGAAATGGTAATATTGTGTATCTGGAATGAATTTTAGATCTTTAAGTCCATCTCATGAAAAATGGGAGCAAAAACAAAAGTGTTGCGTTTATATTTTTGTTGAGTGTATATATATATATATATATATATATATTGTCAATTGATCTGTGGCATCCGGCATGTATGGATTTTGACGTTTGTTTGCATGATTTCCCACTTGCACCGCATTATTAATATATATCGATTCAATCCCGCTCGATATGAATAATTGAACCAAACTAAATGTCCTCACCCTTAAGTTTCAGGGGTAAATGAAGCAACACCGAATTGGGGCAGTGAAGATGCAGAATGTGATTAAGGCAGGTTTGGGACCAGAAAGGTTGTCAGGTCAAATCCCAGGGTCAGCAGGGGAATGTTTTTTCTTTTGGACGTAAATAAGTCATCTTGACTTCTTCAACAACAACCAACATATGTGAGAGGAAGATGCCTCTGAGGAGATATGTATATATATATATATATATATATATATATATATATATATATATATATATATATATATATATATATACTGTAAAAAAAAAAAAAAAAAAAATCTCCTTCTCACCCCTGGTGGGGTGGTATCCGTGTCATCCTCAAGCTCGGGTCCTCTACCAGAGGCCTGGGAGTTTGAGGGTTCTGCAAAGTATCTTGGCTGTTCCTAGGACTGCACTCTTCTGGACTGAGGCTTCAGATGTTGTTCCTGGGATCTGTTGGAGCCACTCTCCCAGTTTAGGGGTTACTGCCCCGAGTGCCCCCACTACCACGGGGACCACGGTAGCCTTGACCTTCCACATCTGTTCCAGCTGCTCTTTCAATCCTTGTTACTTCTCAATTTTCTCATGTTCCTTCTTCCTGATGTTGGCGTCAGCTGGGATTGCCACATCTATCACCACCACTGTCTTCTGCTCTTTGTCCACCACCACTATGTCCGGTTGGTTAGCCAGCAGCTGTTTGTCGGTCTGGAAGCTGAAGTCCCACAGAACCTTGGCCCAAATCCATACTGGTTGCAGATGTTCCTGTGTACTATCCCAGCCACTTGGTTGTGCCTCTCCATGTACGCTGATCCAGCTAGCATCTTACACCCTGCTACTATGTGCTGGACTGTCTCAGGGGCTTCTTTGCACAGTCTGCACCTTGGGTCTGATCTGCTCTGGTAGATCCTGGCCTCTATGGCTCTTGTGCTTATGGCCTGTTCTTGTCCTGCCATCATTAGTGCCTCTGTGCTAGGATTTCTTGATATCAGCCACTTCCTCTATCTGACGGTGGTACATGCCATATAGGGGCTTGTCCCTCCAGGTTGTCTGCTCCTCCTCCTCTGCACTCTCATCAGGGTTCTGCTGCCTGAGACATTCACTTAGCAGTTCATCCTTCGGGGCCATTTTTTCGATGTAATCTCGAATTTTCGATGTTTCATCCTGGACCGTGGCCTTGACGCTCACTAGCCCTCGGCCTCCCTCTTTCCGCTTAGTGTATAGCCTCAGGGTGCTGGACTTGGGGTGGAACCCTCCGTGCATTGTGAGGAGCTTTCTAGTCCTGATATCTGTGGCTTCTATCTCCTCCTTTGGCCATCTTATGATGTATCTGATGACTGGTAGTGCGTACATGTTGATGGCTCGGACCTTGTTCTTACCATTCAGCTGACTTTTCAGGACCTGCCTTACTCTCTGGAGGTATTTGGCTGAGGTTGATTTCCTTGTGGCTTCGTCATGGTCTCCATTAGCCTGTGGGATGCCAAGGTACTTGTAGCTGTCTTGGTTATCACCTATGTTGCCTTCTGGTAGGTCGATCCCCTCAGTCCTGATCATCTTGCCTCTTTTTGAGACCATCCGGCCACACTTGTCCAATCCGAATGACATCCCTATGTCATCGCTGTAGATCCTGGTGGTGTGGATCAGTGAGTCTATTTCTCGCTCGCTCCTGGCGTACAGCTTGATATGTCATCCATGTAGAGCAGGTGGCTGATTGTTGCCCCACTACGGAATCTGTACCCGTAGCCACTCTTCGTGATGATCTGACTGAAGGGGTTCAGGCCTATGCAGAACAGCAGTATATACTGTATATATATGTATGTATATACTGTATATATATATATATATATATATATATCCATCCATTGTCTACCGCTTATCCTGTATTCAGGGTCGTCGGGGGGCTGGAGCCGATCCCAGCTGTCATTGGGCGAAGGCGGGGTACGCCCTGGACAGGTCGCCAGTCTATCACAGGGCCAACATGTAGAGACAAACAACCATTCATGCTCACATTCACACCTACGGGCAATTTAGAGTCATCAATGAACCTATCCCCGTCCTGCATGTCTTTGGACTGTGAGAGGGAGCCGGAGAACCCGGAGATATATATATATACATACACACACACGTGTGTGTATATATACACTTTATATATACACACACACTACAGTATATTGCCACAAGTATTCGCTCACCTGCCTTGACAAATGAACTTAAAGGTCCCATATTATGAAAAACAGGTTTTCTCTGGTCTCTACACCTATAAACTGGTCCTCCCTGAGCTGAATGTTTGCTTGAGAGAACAAGCGACTCCTGCATGGTCTCTGAAGCCCCCCCACTGGTACAACGGCACTCCTACAGGCTGTTCAGATTCAGCTACCGTCGTTACGTAACAAAGGGAGTCATTTGCATATGTTGCGATGTTGGAGGGAAGGCCTGGCTCTCAGTCTCCACTCTATTTCAACCACCAAACCCAGACTCGTCCATCAGATTACCAGATGGAGAAGCGTGATTGGTCACTCCAGAGAACGTCTCCACTGCTCTAGAGTTCAGTGGCGGCGTGCTTTACACCTCTGCATCCAACGCTTTGCATTGCACTTGCTGATGTATGGCTTGGATGCAGCTGATCGCCATGGAAACTCATTCCATGAAGCTCTCTACACTGTTCTTGAGCTAATCTGAAGGCCACATGAAGTTTGGAGGTCTGTAGTGATTGACTCTGCAGGAAGTTGGTGACCTCTGTGCACTATGTGCCTCAGCATCCGCTGACCCCACTCCTTCATTTTACGTGGTCTACCACTTCTTGGCTGAGTTGCTGTCGTTCCCAATCTCTTCCACTTTGTTATAATCCCACTGACAGTTGACTGGAATATTTAGGAGGGAGAACATTTCACGACTGGACTTGTTGCACAGGTGGCATCCTATCACAGTACCACGCTGGAATTCACTGAGCTCCTGAGAGCGACCCGTTCTTTCACAAATGTTTGTAGAAACATTCTGCAAAGTTAGAGAGGCGGGCTCTCAGACGAGCAATGGGTCGGGCTTTCCACAGGGTTCTTCAACACAAACGGGTCATACACAGCGCTGTTGAATCTCTCCTAACTCTTCTCATCTCCTTACTCCCACCTTGTTTCACCGAAGCTACTCCAACCCATTTTTTGTCTGAGTCCTCCTTTTATGCTGCCTCAACTCGCGCTGATCGGTTTCAGCTGTGCTCCGCTGATTGTGTTCTCTCCTGGCAGGCGGAACTCTATATATGGGCATGCCACAGAACAGATCTTGCAAGGAGAGAGGGGGACAGAGAGAGGCCACAGCAAAGACATAGCGGGGCGAGATATACACTCCATCTATACCACTCCACATTCCCAGGATTTGGAAAAACTTCCGTCCATGCTTTTATCTTCTTCGACTACTGTAACGGTGTCTTTACAGGTCTCCCTAAAAAGTCCATCAGACAGCTGCAGTTAATTCAGAACACTGCTGCTCGAGTCCTCACTAAGACCAAACAAGTGGATCACATTACTCCGGTTCTCACATCTTTACACTGGCTTCCTGTCTGTCAAAGAATTGACTTAAAAATACTACCGCTGGTTTACAAAGCACTGAATGGTTTAGGACCAAAAATGCATTTCTGATCTTCTGCTTAGCTACGACCCATCCAGACCTCTCAGATGGTCTGGGACAGGTCTGCTCTGTGTCCCCAGAGTCAGAACCAAACATCTGCAGCCTTCAGACTTTTCTGTTTGCCTTTCAGTACTTAGTACAACTTATGAACGGCTTATGCTGTACTGTGATTTCTATTCCTTTGATATTCTTGATTTTATTCAATTTGATTTGCTTGTTTTAGTGTGTTTTACGTGTGTCTTTCCAATTCTTTTTATGTTTAATGTAAAGTGCTTTGAAATGCCTTGCTTTTGAAAGGTGCTATACAAATAACATCGCCTTGGCTTGTCCGTTCTAAACAGCAATGGCGGCTCCTGAAGAGGTCAGCATCGATGCTGCATCAGATATATCGGAGCTTGGGAAGATTTCAACATGGAAAGAAGTGCAAAGAACCACACTGGAGGCTTTTCTCCAGAGAAAAGATGTTTTCTCTCTGCTCCCGTCTCTCTGCTCCCGTCTCTCTGCTCCCGTCTCTCTGCTCCCGTCTCTCTGCTCCCGTCTCTCTGCTCCCGTCTCGCTGCGGAAAGTTTGATTGAGAGATGGTTCATCCAATCACCTGCCCTTTTCCAAACAACTTCCAGTGACGGCTTCTCACATGCTCCTGTGTAACGAACCATCTGGCGGGTCAGGTTAAGTGTGAGGAGGGCACTTAACCCTGAAAAAGACAATATGGTACTGAGCCTGAATGCATGAAAGCAAAAAAGGAGAAAAAGACACTAATGAAGGTCACAATCCGTCACATTGTGCTCCCGTCTCAAAATAAATATAGCAAAAGAAGCATCCCTGCCGTGGAGTCTGACTCCTCTCTGTCAAGGCAGACATTTCATACGAGCCTCCTTCCATCACCCTTCTCCTTACAACACCACACAACCACCCACTCATCCACTCACAGCACCACCCCGCCCACACCGCGGCCCCCCATCCTGTTAGTAAGCTTGGACATGCTTCCCAGCCTGCTGCCCACACATTTCTCAGCTCATCTTCATTTTGGACACTCATACATTTATGGAGTGATTCGGTGCAGTTCTACCTCTGAGGCATCCAGGATTACTGCACATGCTGAGTTTTGGCTAGCCGAGGGGGTCTGGGGTGCAGAGGACTCGAGGGTGGAGGAAGAACGAGGGAGGCAGGGAGGGAGGGAGGGGGTGGTCAGTTGAAAGAGGGGGATCTATAAGTGAGGGATAAAAAGACAAATGGAAGACCAGCAGTGGAGTGATTTCCCAAACATGAAAGAAAAATGATAAGAGAGGAGAACCAAGATTGTTTTTGGCCAATACAGAAACACTTTATTTGTCCGGTACTAGTGTGTGTCTGTGCGTGTGTGTGTGTGCGTGTTTCAGTATATAGGCATCTACAGTATGTGTGTGGTAAGGTGTGTGCGTGGGTGAGCCTTGGTTGAGATGTCACCAGTAATTTAAGGCCCTCTTTTGGTCCAACACCCACTTTTCTCTTCTCTCTCGTGATAAAGCATTGTCTATATCACCTGTAAGCCTGTGGTCTTTCCTGGTGTGTGTGTGTGTGTGTGTGTGTGTGTGTGTGTGTGTGTGTGTGTGTGCTTGTTGTACTCTAATTAGCACCTAAACACACAGGAGAGTGCTGAAGCCAGACAGCAGATAAATCAGACACAGCTATAAGATCGCAACACACTACCAGAGAATATCAGCTCCGCTGCAGCTTTAACACACTTGATAAATTGACAATAGAGTGGTTTCGCTATAAGCAGCTGGCTCCTTTCCCAATTCCAAAGCAGTGGATTGTGGTGGACAATTTTGTGTTTGCACTGCAGCTTTCTTTGTTTTCTGGCTACAAAGATGCAATAAGTAATGAGACATGCACCGGGAAGGTTTCTCCACATTCATTTGCTAAAACATGCCCACTGCATTTCTATATGCTTCCCTCCAATTACCAGCATTACTCAAAGTCAGAGCCTCTCCCAGCACATTTCTCATCTTTCACTTTCCTCACTCTCATTCATTAATTTGAATATCCCAGCCCCAACAGAGCGGTTCTAGGCAAACACAACGGAGGAAACCAGCAGATGTGTGTTCTTTCCCTTCTTTTTTTCTCTCCCTCCACGTCTTTGAGTCTCCCTGCCTCTCTGCCACTATAAAGACTGCAGGCGTGAAGGAGACACATCCCAGCACTATACAGTCTGGCTCCGGTGTGTCCCCGCCCCAGGGGAGTCTGGGAAAACGAGTCCCACTAGAGGTTTGTTTAAATGCTAGAGGGAGTGTTTGCCCCGGACTAGCCTCTCTCCCACTAATGGATATGTCTGTGTTATTGATAGTAGGACTGCAGTGAAAAAAAATAAAACAGCTTTTTTTATGCATTCATTATACTGTCGCCGTGCGAGGTGAAGTCTCATTACCCTTGTATGTGAGGTCTTTGTGTTGGAGCAAAGTTACATACTATGAAAAATCAACCCGGAACCATCGGCCTCAAACACAAAGTGTCTGATCGGAGATGTCTGAAATCCCCTTTGAGACCTGGTTCCTGCAGTGTGTTCTGGGGATTTCTTCTGATTATTGTTCAGTGTTTTATCCGAAGTACGGCCCTGGTAACTGAAGGAAACAGTCATTTCAGATTTCAGGTTATGAGCTGGCAGGAGATCTTCTTCATAAACCAGAGCCTCACACGCTAATCGCTGCTCTAATCAGTAGATTTCTATTAACAATGAATACACTCTGGGTTGTATCGACAATTAAGCCTCGTATTAAGTTCCTCTCCATTGTTCAGGTTTGACCTTTCAGGATGTCACCGCTTTGGTTCACCCTCTTTCCGTGAAGGCTCTCAGTGATTCCAGCGTCAGCAGGAAGCTGTCCCAGCCAAACAAACAGACAGCGTTAGCAGCTCACTGGTGAAGGGAGCATGCCAATGTTCCCACAGCCCTATGTTCCCACATTTCTAAGATTCTTTTCAAAATTAGGTCCCACATGTTCCCACATTTCCCTTTTCATAAATTCGTAAATTTGCATGGTATCAGATTGGATCCCCCTTTCTCCCAATTCCCAACCTATTATCCAGTAGCAATGGACTACAGATGGAATGTAGCTTTTAGCTAAATCTGATGGGCCCATCTCTTTGTTTATTGCAAAGATTTCATGTAAGTGCACATTGTCCTTTGAAATAACCAAACTAAACTAAGTAGCACAGAGGCCTCGCAATGACTAGCTTCCGGTCAGATCAGTTGAATGAAGCGCAGCAACCGGACGCAAACCATAGTTTAGAGGGGGGGGGGGGGGGGGGGGGGTGCTCCTGGGATGCTTGGAGTCACCTTCCAGCCCTCTGGAGTAGCTATAGGCTCATGGAGGAAACGTTAAGGAAGGAGGCCCCCCCCAGCAGCTGAACATTTACGCACATTTACACACATTTTACCCCAGGAGTTGGTGGAGAACAAAAATAGAGCTTAAAGTAGAGGGAGCATCAGACTTGACTGGGTGATTAGAAACACGACTCCCAATGAATGCTAATGTTGCTCTGTCTGTTAGGTGTTACATGACAACACACTTCATCTGGCCAATTATGACTTTACAGCTTCATGTGCTGGACAAAATAAATCAATGAGTAAGTGAATCTGGGTATTTGGACGATAAACACAGCGGTGAAACTGTGCTGCATTCATGTGCTGTACTGTCAGATCCACATGGCAAACTGTAAAAAACAAACATGTGGGGAAAAAAAGGAAATTGGATGTCGAATTGGCTGCTTGACTACTGATGTGTTATAATTAGTTAGGCTACAACAGAACATTTTCTTTTCCTACATTGAAGTACAGACTTTGAGGATCCAACCAGTGTGTTAATGTACAGCGATGAAGTGAGAAAAGTGTAGAATGGAAATGTGTTGCCAGCTGAGGTTGAAAGCTGAAAGCAGAACGTGTCCTTTAACGAGCGTTTCAGTGACATGTTTCCTTTCGTTGGTGTTGTCAGACTGTTTGTGGTCCCGCCGGGCCACCGTACACGCTGCCTTTTCACCGTCGACACCTGAGATTCATGTTGAACAGCCTTCATCTCCATGTCTGTGTACTTCAAACTGCTTTCATTTCTCTTTCTTTCAGGTTCACAGTGATAACGGGCACGCTAAAGAAAGCCCAATGAGTGTGTGAGAGAAAGAAAGAAAGAAAGAAGGAAAGAAAGAGAGCATCCTGTGAGTGAGAGATTTGCTAAGAACAATGCTGTCTGCTTTTAGCTGAGGTTGTCTGCTGGAGACACTATGTCATGCCTGCGAAGGCAAGAAACTCTAGTCATATCTTTCTGCATCTCTCTCTCTCTTATTGTGAGCAGACAACCTGAGGACTTGTGGATGTAGTTGCAGGCTCTGACACAACACATATTCACGCTGTCCTCGGCGGCAGTACCCCCCCCCTCGCTGCTGGCAAGGTTAGCTCTGTTTATGAAACCATCAATTACACGTATTTCATTTGGTAAGAGAAGAAAGCGCCGCCACGCTGACTTGAATCCAGACCGAGTGTCCCCCTGAGCACCGGGATAAATAGAGCAAGGGAACAGGAGGAGAAGCGAGAGACAGACTTCATTAATTCTGTCGTCCATCTAATTGGAGCCCTGTCGGACCCTACAGCTAAAATAAAGTCCGAAACGAGTTGTAATGAGAAACAAAAAAAAGCGTATGACGGGGGGGTGGGGGGTAAAAAGTTGGAGCTGCTCATATGTGGAGAACAACCTTGGGCAAAATGACTTCATGTACAGTGCAGACCCTTGGGATGCTCCCAACTCCCTCAGTTGGACGCTGATTAAAATTGGATGGTATTCATTCTAAATAATGAGTCTGGAGGCCTACCTGCACATTCTAATCTGACAACTGGAAATCCACAATCACGGCGCGACTGTGTCGACAAGCAGAACATGTTGAAGAATGTGTTTTGGCTCAATTACTGTGGCGATAACATCGACGCTGCCGAAGCATCTCACGGTTCTGCACCTTCCACTCCGACCGTCCAGACCGGAGGAGAGTCACACAAAAGAGCGTTCACCTTGCATGTCTTTTATAAGCTCTAACACATTTGCAAATCTGTTCCACTTAAATTGTTACATAAATGTGAGCAAATGGGAGATAAAACATGCATTTTGGGGCGATTGCGTTCCCCTGGAAGCCGATCAGAGCCCCACCCCAAAGTCCCAGTCATAACAACGTGTGGCATCATTGGCGACTCTGGTTATAATGGCAACAGCACATCTTGTCTTTAATTATGGCTGTGATCAAAACCCAAAGACAGAGCACAAATTAGAGGAAACTCAGCCGAACAAGAAAAACAAGCATGAAAAAAATACAGAGAGGACCGAGTGAAGGAGATGAGAGGAGATGAATGTAGGGCTGCCGCTGGAGTAGAGAGTAGAGACGGATAGAGGACAGTAACTATAGTAGAGTAAAGTCATTGTACTAAAGTAGAGTAAAATAAAGAACAGTGTATTGAAATATAGTAGCCCACAGCAGTAGATTCCAGCAAAGTAGAGCTCAGCAGATCTCAGCACAGCAGAACTGCTGAGCATCAGATCAGAAGCTTCAGAGGCTCCACTGTGTAAATGTGCTGCTGTACAAACTGTCTTGAACAGGATGTTCACTTCATTTGTGTGTTTGTGTGTGGGTGTGTATGTGTGTGTGTGTGTGTGTGTGTGTGTGTGTGTGTGTGTGTGGGGGGGGGGGTGTTATGGCTTCTGCTGACAGTCAGCACACTGGGAACCTTACTCCGGGCCAAATCCACCAAATCTGAGCTCTCATAGTGATCTCATAGTTAGTCTAATCAAATTGATCGCCGAGTGTCGCCTCAACTACAGCCTCATTCATAGACACACACACACACACACACACATGCTGTACCGCCCCTTCCCAGGGAAAGACACACTGTTCAGTGGCATTCCCAGAGCAATCCAATTAGGTTTGATTTCAATTCAATTAGCGGGCCGTTACGGAGCAGAGCAGGGATCCATTCCATGAACTTTACTTGGGAATTCCATTACTGCAGAGAAAGTAAGTCAAGTCCATAATGTGGACGGGAATAGGTTAGTGGGAGAGAAACGCTGGTATATCAACCCTCTCCGTTCACCTCGGAGTGAGGTGGAGTCGTCAAACAGGCCAATCATTCAGGCTCTGGTTCAACAGAAAAGTGCAGAGCCTCACACAGGAAGACATCTGCTACATGGGAGACCACGAACAGCAAACTGTCAACAACTATCTATCCCCACAACCTCCCTCGCTGTGTGTGTGTGTGTGTGTGTGTGTGTGTGTACAGCTCTGCACGTGTGTGTGTGCAGAGCTGCAAAAACAAAAGAAAGCTTGAGCGCATCTCGGTGGCAACGTGTGCAACCACAAATGACCACCTCCTGAAGATAAGGAGCCGCTATGACTACGAGCCCACTGCAAGAAATGTCCATCGTAAATAGTTGTTTTGTTTTGTCTGAGGTTTAGGAGTTTTAATTGTATTACATTTTGTGGAAACAATTATTTAAACATAAAAAAATATATAAATACAACTTTCTTGTAAGGGTTTGTTATTTCTTTGTCATTCCTGAGGCAGGTTTCCTGGAATCTACTGCACAGTTGTTCATCATCACAGGGAAAATATACGGTCGAGTTGAATTGATCCACAAGTCGTTGATTTCCAGAAGAATTTCCTTTGAAGAACTGTTAAACCCAGATCAATATCTTTCCATTTGACACTTTTTTGTATTTATTTATTTATTTCATCACCTGAAAATGTGTATTGACTGAATCATTTCTGGGTAACACTCGGGAAAATGTTACTATAATAGCCAATAACATGCCAATTAACATCAACTCACAAGGATGTTATCTGGATGGTACAGACCTGTTAAAAAAGGGAGGGAAAAATAATCAAACAGTTATCAACAATCTTATCTGAATCAATCAGGTAGACAGTTTGACGTATATGATGAAAGAAATCCAAGCTGATAATCAAGATAAACAGAAAAAAAGTTCCTGGACGATGTGACTTGAGCGGCGGATATTCTTTGCAGCATGCAGCATGGTAATATACCTCGGAGCATAGAGGAAGTTCCCAGACAGGGGAGCAGACACTTTCTGTCACAGATAACAGCTGATGTAGATCTGAGACAATGGGCTGTTTATGGCACCGTATCTTTATCCAGAACGGGAACGATGACTTCACTAACTTTTTTAATATCACAATTTAAAAAAAGAACGAGAGAGGATATTGTTATTGGTGGCAGCTCCAAACATGTCGCTTTTTTCCCCTCTTTTCTTCGTTTTTTTCATCTCATGCACAAACACTGACACACAAACCCCCATTGAAAGCTCTTATATTTGAGTTTATCCATTACTCGTATCCATCAGCATCAATCACACACACTGTAACTGCTCCCCGTCCACACACACACACACACACACACACACACACACACACACACACACACACACACAACTCAGACACACTTCACTGCCGGCGAATAGACTATCAGTGTGGTTTTTACTGGCGTGTCTGAGGCGCTGACACCTCCGCGCTTGGTCTATTGATTTTGTTGTCTTATCCTAATGAGCCTTGCGTCATCCATCACTGCTCTGCTGGTAGCACTCAGGCCGCCTGGATGGCTGGGAGGACTGAATTAAGGAGGGACAGGAACTATCACCTTGCCACTGGGCATATATCAAGGAGGCTTTCCTGAATAGCATTTTTGAAAGCCATCCACAGTTATAAAAAAAAAGGGAGAAAGGGGTGGGGGGTCTGCACATCTGTGTGAGATATGTGATGTGAGGGCTTTTGGAATAGGATAAGTGCAGTCTGACATGATTTCAGGTCCCTTAGCTGATGACTCCTGACCCCTGCAGGCTCTTGCCTTTAACACTTGCTTCTTTGTGTCCTGAAAGTACTTTCAGGCTGATATTAGTGTGTATGTTGTGCAATCTCAAGTGCAGGTGTTGACCAAAGTGATGATGGGGATGTCAGAAGGCAGCTAGCACCCATTACTTACTTACACCTTTTTGGAGAACAGACTGGAGATGAAACACTTCCACGCCCTGTAGCTCCTCCATCCATCCATCCATCCGTTCATCCACTCGGCTGTTATGGACGCCCCCCCCACGCCCGCTGTAAGTCACCTCTGTGACTCCAAATGGTGTTTTGATGTTGCTTCTCCACCCTCTTTGCATTAAAAACTAGTCAGCCTCTGTCATCATACCTGTCAGCGTTGGAGTTGTCAGCTTTCATCTTGGTGTTCCAGAAAGATGTAAAGATGATTGAGATCCCTTTTGAAATGTTGACCAGCTCTCGACAGCTAGTTTCAAGTCTTCTTCAATACAGCATGATGTTCATTTAGTCAATGAACGTCACGGTGATTAGGTCCACTTCTTATTTACAGTCTAGACATCTCGACATCAGATAAAGATACACAGACACATACAGAGGCTTCCTCTTCCCTTCCCTGCATCTCACATACTTTACCACTTATTTTCTATTCCTCCTTCGTTCTGTGTTGCATCCTACAAACTGCATCCCAAGAGGTACATTCAACATCTTATTATATACAATACACCTACTACATCAAGAATCCTGTCCCGCATGCTGTATCCATAACAACCGCACGGGCCATCTTATGCAAATGACACTATCCAAAACTCCATGCTTCATATCCTTCTCCCCTATAAGCTTTTTCCTCTAACGTACATTCCCCATGTTCTCATTCCATCTTCACATACAGCGTTACACATACAGGATACACATTCTGACTCACACCACTCGCCATCCCCGCATCATTAGTAGCTCAGTGTAATGTCACAGTTATCAAATCAAAACACTTGCTTAGGTTGAGGATACAAAACCATTTACTAAGGTTTAGGGAAACCTATTTTCTGCTTTGTTAATCTGACTTTTTTTTTAATCCTCCACTTCCATATGTCTTATATGTTTGTCTCCATTTCTGATTCAGTGAATCTCTGATAGGCACTGATAGGCTTTTGCGTCAAAAATAAATTAATAATGGCGACATTCACAACGTGCCATTCACACAGCTCGGTACACATTTGCGTCTATTCGCGTCTTAGTCTTGACTTTACTGTATGCAATAGCGGCGTGGAACAAATTTGCTTGGAGTTTGGTGTGAACGTACCTTTAGTCAGTTAGGTTACGCCATCCACACTCTAGTACTACACCATACGAAGTGGTTCTGTTGCCTAAACCTAACTGTAAAAAGTGGACACATCCAAACCTGATGCCAGAGGGGAACCTGGAGGGTCACAGCGTGGAGCTTAGGAGCGCTGACCAAGTGTTTGATCAGAAGGATAATGTGCCATTTTATGGTCCACATTCTGCCTAATCTACCTATGACATGCTGTCTATTACATATCATGTTAAAATATGTCGTGAGATGTGCACATTTTAGAACCTACGATTGGATGGAGCCCCTTTAGCCCCTTTTAGACAGACGATTCCACCGCAATGGCAGAAAGGGGAGTCAAAATACATTGCAAACCGGAACGTTTACATAGAACCCCCCCCCCCCCCCCCCCAAAAAAAAGACTTGTGTCTTCAGGAGGCACTTTAGTGAAAATGACTGGTCTAATTGTATTAAAGCGAGTGTCACCACTTTTTACTGGCGTTAAAGAGGATAAGCTGCTTACGGAGCGGTGGGAGATGAAGTGAAACTCTCTCTGTGCCACTCACCACCACACACAGGCTAACTTTTCACCCCCCCATGCCATGCTAGTGCATCACACACCAACACGAGGCAAATACTATGGTTTACAGTGCGTGTCAAAAGATTACGCACGGTCATGTGACTTCAGTTAACCACAAAAACAGTCTGTGACTTTCCCCGTGTTATTAGCAGGCGGGGTTTCGTGCCTCAACAGTCATACAAATGCCAACACACACAGTCAAGGAACACAAACGCATGCATGCACAAACACTTGCGTACACACATACATACACACACACACACACACGCACACAGACACACGCACACAAGCACCAAAGAAGCCAGCAGGCTTTGGGAGTCATGCCCTGACCTCTGGTTCCCATTCAATGGGTTCCTGTTCACCAGTATACAACAGCACTACTGATGCTCTGTGTTCCTCTTGTAAATTTTGCTCTTTCTCCTCGGGGCTCAGAAGACTCCTGTGTTGTTTTGTGAGGAGGAGGAGGAGGAGGAGTTGGAGGGAGTCGTGGATGAGCTTGAGAACAGAGATATGAAGCCACTGTCTGTGTGGAATCGCTAAATCACTGTGTCTGCATGAAGGCTGGGATTGTGCACATGCATCTTTGTATGTGTGTGTTTGTAAAGAGCAGGGCAACAAGGGACCGTTAGTCTGGGATGAAAACATAGACCAATGTTAGAGGCCAAATAACATTAACTGGTCTAATGGACACACTTATTTTCATTATTCTGCATCGTTGCTACAGCCCCGGAGAAGGACAGGCTCGCTACTACGAGAGGCCCGGCGGCAACGATGTCCTCATAAAGGCAGTCTTCTCTCCATCCACTTCTTCTTTCTAAGAGTTCATTCATCCTCCCCATTTGGCCATATTACAAATGTTACTTTGACCAGACTTTCCATCTGTCTTGGTAATTTATTCGTTTAAACTACACACAAAAGCTACTTATATCATCTGCGACAGCACAGTTTGCTCTGATGTGTCCGTGAAATTTAATACAATCCTTTCCTTATTACAGATCGGAATGCAGATCTGTGCAATTCAGCTTAATGAGTATAAATAAATCAGTGATATTGAGGGAGGAGCCACTCGCGCACCCCTCCTCCTCCTCCTCCTCCTCCTCCTCCTCCCCCCTCCTCTTTAATCTAGCCCTCCTCATTAACACAGGCGTAAATATGTAAATGAGATGAGACAGCATGGAAATATACAAGCCTATTACACAATTAACATGACTGCTTGATTAAGTCATATAGAGACTTTATAATATTGCAGTGCAAGCGTGTGTTTATGCTTGCACATTAAAACTAATTTATTGTGTGAGTAATTATCTTCATCGTATCCACTTGCCACCACACTTTTTTCTTTCTTTTTTTGCCTTAAATAATTAAGGATCTACAGTTCAACCTTGAACCAGATGTCATATATCCCACAGCCAGATGAGCAAATGTGATGCAAGCTCACGAAGATTAACAACGTAACTATAATGTTACACCTAATCCCATTCTCCTCCTGATTACCTAAGAGCCACATACCATCTCAATCTGCTCAATAATTGCAATGCAGATGATGATCAAGCGAGTTGGGGAGCGAGTGACAGTGAGCGGTATCGCTGGTTTGACATGATTACAGCAGCGGCCTCGAGGGAGCCGTATCTTGATTTAGATTAAATCGCGCTCGTCAAACGGAAAGCACCCATCTTTAATACGGCTGTATATCAGCCGGCGTATAAAAATCTGAGGTTCCATCAAGTCCATGAACAGTCCATGGAGGGTGGAGGGGGGGTGCATTGATGCTTTTAGCAAGTTGATACGATAGCATGCAGCAGGGAAAAAGGGACTTGAATAAACCTGTAAAAAGGTCAATGTGGCACCTACCAGGACGAAATCTGTACCTGTCCAAAGATTTGTGCATCTTTTTATTTCAATTTGTGACTGATATCAGCTGCCATTCGAAAGGGCTAGTGAGATGGAACTGCAGGCGAGCCTCTGGGACTCATCTCCCTCACCAACAGTGTGACTGTCTCTCATCTGTGTGATGCCTTCAAATGCTCCACACTGAAAGGAGGTCCGTGGTTTCCCCTCGTTGGCGTCACTTTGCTTCTTGATGACTTTCTTCTTCACTTCCATTAGTTTGTTGTTTCTTTTTCTTGGACTGGAAGTTGAATGGTCTTCTTTCTCTGCCTGTTGATCCTCCATTGTGAGTCAGCAATAATGAAATGTACCTGGTCAAACACTTTAGACTAGAGGGAACCTGACTCAGCAGTTGGAAGTTACTGATTTCCCATTCCAAGTAAACGCAGCATACTTCTGTGAGGAGCTCCACCTGCAGACCAACCGCTGCTGACTGGCAGAAAAAGATCAAAGTCATTTAGAGTTTAGTGGGAATGTGGCCACAGACACGGAGATCCTATTTCTGGATCCACCATTGTTTTAACTCACTCTTTGATAAAAAGGAATTTAATAGACAATTAAATGGATGGAAATGTTACGGACTGACACTTTAATATGGATGTTGCTGTGCAACTGCAAGTCACTCGTCTGGCGGAAGTTGAAACTCGCATGACAAATAAGCCAACAGTAAGAGGCTGAGCCTCCGCCACCACCAGCTGATACACATCCATCAAACACTGCGAATCGACACCAAGTAAGACTGACGAGGAATCAGTGAAGGAAACAGCCACAGACGCAGTGTGTGTGTGTGTTTTCCTCAAGGGAAGCCTACACAGTGGACGACTTCATGAAAGGAAGAGATGGATGATGATCACATGAAAATGTTCTTTCACATGCAACACATTAGCAGCATGTCCACAGAGAGGCAACTGTGGCCGTCAGTAAACAATGCTGTGTACTGTCTGCAAAAGAAAAGAACAGAAGAAAAGAACTGCACGGTTTAAATGGAGAAAACTGAACACATACTGTACGAGACGCACAATGATAACGGGCCTGGAGATTGGAATTAGCCCGGGACAGAGTTTAATGTGAGTATCAGTGTACTGGAGGCCTGATATAGTAACACAGGCAAGCAACACAAGAGTAATGACTGCCATCCACCGCCACTGTAACACTCATGAATTATACTTTATTGGCTGCACTTCCTCAGATATATGACTCTCCTGCCTCCTCGTATGTATTCTGCGGTTGATGAGATTTGATACACACACACACACACACACACACAAACACACGCACACACACACACACACACGCACACACACACACACACACACACACACACACACACACACACACACACACACACACACACACACACACACACACACACACACACAGGTAAAACACACTGATCACAGAACATTCTATAAACTCCTCAACCATGACCCGAGGCACTACGCCAGCTCAGAGAGAGAAAAACAACAGATGAAAGCTTTAGAAATAACACAACGAGACATTTTCAAATCAATACTCGTGTCTATTTTTTTTCCGTAGAATAGTGCTTGATGACCCACGCCATTAGAGCGGACGGCGAGGTGCGTCGGCATGAACAATGCGGGGCTGATTGTAGGAGCCTGTATACTCCTGGGGGGGGGGTTAATAAAGGGGATTGTTCTGTGTTGTATTTTCTCTTTACTCATTTATGTTCGGCTAGCTGGGGGTCAGACGAAGTGTCCCTGAAGCCATACAGTAACGGTGTGTGT
Organism: Eutrigla gurnardus; assembly: GCF_963514095.1. Lineage (NCBI taxonomy): Eukaryota > Metazoa > Chordata > Actinopteri > Perciformes > Triglidae > Eutrigla > Eutrigla gurnardus. Next base: position 2,496,869 of record NC_139928.1, read on the forward strand.
TTCCAGCTAGATGGAACTCAGCGGCCTTGACCACAGAACAGTGTGAATACACACTCTCTGCTTCACTGACTCAATCAATCTTTAATACTCCATGCTGCACGCCGTCTAAGACATGCCAAGAAATACAGAAACCACGGACCATGTGGCACATACATGCACCGTGTGTGTGTGTGTGTGTGTGCTCACATACATGAATGTGCGCCTACATCCATTATAAATTAATAACACCATACAGCACATAAATGTTAAAGCATGCTGTTTTATAGCAGGTTCAAAGGTTGAAACGGACCCGCACTTCTCTCCATGCCAAAGAAAGTTACAGTTACAGCAGCCAGGTCAGCATGAAACACACACACACACACACTCTTATTGATGCACTCGCACACGAACAAACACCTGGCTACAGATAGCTGGGGATGCATCGCAGGTGGCCACATCGGGGGCCACGTCCCAAACTCCTCGCAGCGTGAACACCGGCCCGCTCCGAGCCGCCGCCTTCATTCATCGGCCGCTCTGGCCCAGGGAGTTGGCTAACGACATGACGGAGGAGCTCCACGCAAATAGCCAACATCTGTCACAGCGCCAGCTCCACTCCATATATTTATTTGCTGATCCTACTTAATATTTCTGCATATTACCGGCTGTTTGTCGGAGGCGGACAGTGATGCATGTTCTCACATGACGCCGTACAAAAGAAAGCAATCTCCCGCAACCCTCACATCCACTCCTGCTGCTTCTTCTAAATGCATATTTTGTGCTGGCTTTGCAGCCCCGCTGAAGGTCAGGGGAGAAGTAAGGCCCTCCTTTATTGTGGAAATAGGAGAAACACATTTGGTGGAGTTAATGTGCACTGCATTTATCACCGACACAATAAGGGAGGCTAGATAATATATCTCTGGCAATGTGGAGGGAATACATTACACGGAGGTGTTGTGATGGCTGAATCTGGGTGTTATCTGCAGGGGGGGTTATTTAGGTTTATCTTGTATCACGGTGACATTCGGTGAATATCCAAGGTGCCCGCTGACTAACTCTAAGCTCATTTCACCATGTAAATGCATACGTGTACATACCGATGCCACAACTTTAATAATCGCTCTTATCTTTCAAATGATCGGAGCCGGTCGGACATCAAATCCTCCCCAGACAACCTATTTGGCGTTTATCCGTCAGCTCATCACCTTCCTCTTCTGTCTTCCCAAACTTCTTCTGCTTTTTTTACCGGTAAGTGGGGGTCAAACGTCGACATGGCTCCCCCCGTCTATGATCCGTGTCAGCCTTCAGAAATTATCCCTCACCGACGTGGGCTCGTCTCAGGTGCCCCCCGGCGCTGACTGGCAGGCCTTGGAAGAGGAGAAGAGCTTCAGCCCGACGTTCAGTCAGCCTGCCGGCTCGCGTACACTCAGACAGATACATCACTGAGGGCCAGTGACAGCTCGTTATTGCTCCAGATGATAGAAGCTCACCATAGGGATTTGTATCAAAGCAGGAATGTTTTTTTGTGCGTCTGTGTGTGTGTGAGTGTGTGTTTGTATGTGTGTGTGTGAGTGTGTGTGTGTGTGCATGCAAAGAAGCATTTAGATGAGAGGGGAAGACACAAGGAATGAGGACCGCCAGCAGTTTTTTTAATCTGAATATGAGGAAAAGCACATTTTTGGGGATCTGAGTGGAGTTCACAGTGTTGTAGTGAAGTACACTCAAACAGAGACAGTCAACACGAAGGACCGGACCAGTGTGAGTCCCACAATGCATGAGAACGCGTGGAACATGCAAACATGTGAAATATTAAAATATGGACATTCCCACACAAAAACACCTCCAGAAACAGAATGAAGATTCCTCTTGTATTGCCATACCTGCGTGTGTGTTTTACTGTGCCATGAGAAATAAAATACTCAAAAGGCATCGCAGAGCGGTTTATTTTCCAGCAATGACAGGAATCGTGTGCTCAGGCACTGCTGTTTGATGTTCGTGGCTTCATAAATGATATTTGCCAACTATGGAAACTAATAAAGTGGAATCACTCATTGCTTGGCACAAGTCCTAAAAGTGTCCGAGCGCTTCTGTGTGAAACGGGTTCCTATCTAATAAAGGATAAGAATTAACCAATGAAAACACAAACACACCGGTATTAAACTAAACAAGGAAAACTTGTTTGTCAGATGGAAACTGCATTATTACAGAAAATGAATGCTGTATTCAATATTCCTTTCCTGCTCATGCAATCGCACCCACAGATAATTCTCAACACCTTTGTGGTTTCCCGTTTCAGCAGATGAGCCGTCACTGTGATGACTCTGAGCATCATACAAGCAATAACAATGTCATAAGTGCCTGATTCAGTTAGATGTTCCAAATGTTTTATGTCCTGTTCACTCACACAGACAACATGCTGGCTGTCCATGTGTGAGATAATCAGTAAGACAAGTCTGAAGGAAACATTTCATTTATTTGATTTAAAAAAAGGACAAACATCTAAATCTCCTTAAGGCCTAAAAGTAAAACTTTTCTTTGAATCACCTTTTAGAATTGTGGTGTGTGTGTGTTTGTGTGTGTGTGTTTGTGTGTATGTGTGTGTGTGTGTGTGTGTGTGTGTGTGTGTGTGTGAATGTAAGCACACCCACGTCCTTTTTCCACTCTCTGACAGCTGATCGCTGTACAGTGTGAGGTGGTCCATACAGAGCAGGTTGAAGGGGGAGGGAGATGGATCAAATGGACAAATACGGGACTTTCACCCCGGAGACCTCCGTTCCTGTCCTGTAAGGAAATGCTGACGTTATCGTCCCGTCAGCAGTGAAAAATGTAAGACGTCCGAGTCGACAGTCACTCTGTAGTCATGCGAGTCATCAGTCAGGGAAGGTCACATCAACCGCGGTCATTTTCTAAACATGACGATGGGCCCTAGTTTCGTAGACCAGGCGCAGTCAGCTTTCAGCGCACCTGCGCCGCGCCGACGGGGTGTGTCCGCCTGGACTTTGCAAGTTTCGTGCACCGTGCAGGCTAGCGCAGGCACACCTCCCGTCTCGCCCACCGGCGCAAGTGGGAAAGAGGGAGGAGAAGAAGGCGTGAGTGGGAGACGAGGAGGAGACGAGGCGTGGACTGGGATTAATACAGCCGATTCAGATCTTCACCAATCAAATGAGCTCCTCTCCTCTCCTTTAATGCGTTAGGGGAGGTTCAGTGCAAGTTCCGTCACTTGACAACCCGATGACAGAAGCAGCGCCGCCGCTCCCACCACGCGCATCACGCGCTGTGTGCGTGCGTATCATAATAATAACAATGCCGATATTATAAAAAACAGGAGAGAGAGAGGGGGATGTTTTGGTCCGAGAGGCTGAGTTTCCGTTACGCGTGCCATCCGCCTTTGATCTGACGTCAGATGTGACGCGACAATCTATATAGATATAAATTCACGTGTTGATTCAATCAGTTGCATTAAATAGTGTTTGTTGTGATTATTTATTGCATTTAAATGTGCCTGGAACTGTGGAAACCTGCCTGTGAGGTCTCGGTGACGTGTACGCACTGCGCGCCGTCAGCCAAACTTCCACTCCGCCAGCTGTGATTCGCATTGAATGAATGGACTTTATTTACGCCTTGCGCCTTGCGCCGAAAGTAGACCAGGTTGGAGCTGGCGAGCTTTCAGCGCAGTCTCGGCGAGGCTTTTTGCCACGAAACTTCCGCTACGCCAAGCTGAATCTGTGACACCTCCCCCTGCTGCGCCGCCACACCCATCTTGGCGCAGGCGATCCACCAAACTGCCAAACTGACGGTGCGCAAGGCTGCGCGGGTCGAAACTTGCATTGCGCCGGCTCCGCCACCCTGCGCCGCCCTGCGCTGCGCCACGAAACTAGGGCCCTAAGTGTTTTTGTTGCCTAAACCGAACTTCCTGTTAGGACGGATTTGCAAAGACACCAATGAGCGTATATGGACTCTTTATCCCTGACATGTCCCAAACTGCCACTAGAGGGCGACACAGAGCGTTGTAGTCTAACGTTTAGGAGCTCCGAGCACAGTGTCCGGGTCAGAATGCGTAGCTCATATGATTTCCTGTACGAGCTGTGTTGCATCCTGTTTCTCCACATTTCTACATGTCGATGACTCCGTCTCCATGCTGAACATTTCAGAGTGGGTCTGTGTTTGTGGGACACATCCTCATCATCCTCATCATCCTATAAAACAGTCAATGTAACTACATTCAGCCGTCTCATGCGAGGGTCGGGACAAAATGAGGCTTTCATGCTCAGACAATGAGGGCTATTGATCTCAGCTATGTAATCTGAAATGACTTCTGTGTTATTATTTCTCTTGTACTCTGTGACCCAGATAGAGCATAACATGAGTGTGTGTGTGTGTGTGTGTGTGTGTGTGTGTGTGTGTGTGTGAGTGTCTTAGGGGATGATGTGCCTCTTTTTATATCTGACCTCAGTTATGTAACACAGGTTATTCAACATGCTAGGCCAATGGGAGGGTTACTCCGTTGAGTGTGTGTGTGTGTGTGTGTGTGTGTGTGTGTTGTGATTTATAGTGTGTGTTCATCCAATTTCTTCCTGTGTTGCTATATTTGTAATTTTGTATTAAGAATAATTTTCGCTTGCTAGTTTAGGATCAAAAGTGGTGAACAGCAGAGGAGTGGTGAGTCATGTATCTGAATCTGTGATACATATATAACCACGGGGGGGGGGGGGGGGGGGGGGGGGGGGATCCTCCATGGATAAGCCTCCTTCTCTCTATAATAACGTCTGCTGTTCTCTGCACAGCCAGCCCAAATGCTCAGACTGAAACTGTGTCAGCGACATGCAGCAAAACAACTCTGTCATGTTCAGATTATATCTCCTTTCCATGAATGAATGTCAGTGTGTCGTCTCAAGTGTCTATGTCCCCAGTATTAATTTCTATGATGACTTACATCCAGGTATTTAACGATGTTACTTGTTTGTTTGGAAGTGTGCACAAGCAACAACCCTGTCTCACTTCCATCCATCGTCTACCGCCTTCCTGTATTCAGGGCTGACATGTGGAGACAGACAGGTAACCAGTCTATCACAGGGCTGACATGTGGAGACAGACAGGTAACCAGTCTATCGTAGGGAGACATGTAGAGACAGACAGGTAACCAGTCTATCATAGGGAGACATGTAGAGACAGACAGGTAACCAGTCTATCACAGGGCTGACATGTAGAGACAGACAGGTAACCAGTCTATCACAGGGCCGACATGTAGAGACAGACAGGTAACCAGTCTATGACAGGGCTGACATGTAGAGACAGACAGGTAACCAGTCTATCACAGGGCTGACATGTAGAGACAGACAGGTAACCAGTCTATCACAGGGCCGACATGTAGAGACAGACAGGTAACCAGTCTATGACAGGGCTGACATGTAGAGACAGACAGGTAACCAGTCTATCACAGGGCTGACATGTAGAGACAGACAGGAAACCAGTCTATCACAGGGCCGACATGTAGAGACAGACAGGTAACCAGTCTATCACAGGGCTGACATGTAGAGACAGACAGGTAACCAGTCTATCACAGGGCTGACATGTAGAGACAGACAGGTCACCTGTCTATCGCAGGGCCGACATGTAGAGACAGACAGGTAACCAGTCTATCACATGGAGACATGTAGAGACAGACAGGTTACCAGTCTATCACAGGGAGACATGTAGAGACAGACAGGTAACCAGTCTATCACATGGAGACATGTAGAGACAGACAGGTAACCAGTCTATCACAGGGCTGACATGTAGAGACAGACAGGTTACCAGTCTATCACAGGGAGACATGTAGAGACAGACAGGTAACCAGTCTATCACAGGGAGACATGTAGAGACAGACAGGTAACCAGTCTATCACAGGGCTGACATGTAGAGACAGACAGGTAACCAGTCTATCACAGGGAGACATGTAGAGACAGACAGGTAACCAGTCTATCACATGGAGACATGTAGAGACAGACAGGTTACCAGTCTATCACAGGGAGACATGTAGAGACAGACAGGTAACCAGTCTATCACAGGGAGACATGTAGAGACAGACAGGTAACCAGTCTATCACAGGGCTGACATGTAGAGACAGACAGGTAACCAGTCTATCACAGGGAGACATGTAGAGACAGACAGGTAACCAGTCTATCACATGGCTGACATGTAGAGACAGACAGGTAACCAGTCTATCGCAGGGAGACATGTAGAGACAGACAGGTAACCAGTCTATCACAGGGAGACATGTAGAGACAGACAGGTAACCAGTCTATCACATGGAGACATGTAGAGACAGACAGGTTACCAGTCTATCACAGGGCTGACATGTAGAGACAGACAGGTAACCAGTCTATCACAGGGAGACATGTAGAGACAGACAGGTAACCAGTCTATCACATGGAGACATGTAGAGACAGACAGGTTACCAGTCTATCACAGGGAGACATGTAGAGACAGACAGGTAACCAGTCTATCACAGGGAGACATGTAGAGACAGACAGGTAACCAGTCTATCACATGGAGACATGTAGAGACAGACAGGTTACCAGTCTATCACAGGGAGACATGTGGAGACAGACAGGTAACCAGTCTATCACAGGGAGACATGTAGAGACAGACAGGTAACCAGTCTATCACAGGGCTGACATGTAGAGACAGACAGGTAACCAGTCTATCACAGGGAGACATGTAGAGACAGACAGGTAACCAGTCTATCACAGGGAGACATGTAGAGACAGACAGGTAACCAGTCTATCACAGGGCTGACATGTAGAGACAGACAGGTAACCAGTCTATCACAGGGCTGACATGTAGAGACAGACAGGTAACCAGTCTATCACAGGGAGACATGTAGAGACAGACAGGTAACCAGTCTATCACAGGGCTGACATGTAGAGACAGACAGGTAACCAGTCTATCACAGGGCTGACATGTAGAGACAGACAGGTAACCAGAAGGGTAAACGACTATCATTGTCTGATAAAAATCTGATGAAATGAGTCATCTGAGTTCTGGATTAAGACGACCCGTTTGAAAATAAAAATAAAGTGTGTAGTCAGAAAGGAGGGAGCTCACCAGAGCTCTGCAGGCCGATCCTCATCTCTGCACTCGGCTACGTGGGCAACGGAACACACCTGACTCTCTGACTGGACTGCTGGCAGTGGTGTAATGTGGGTAATGTAGGCATCAAGGTTTTCATGAGAAAGAAGAATATATCTGGTTCTGCAGTACTTCATTTGAGTACTCTGTAAAACACTTTACACCTCAATCGATATACACCAAGTGCAAATCTAAAAAAAGCTCCATGTTGATTGGTCAGCACTCAACAACAGGAGGCTTTACAGACAGTTGGAGAATCTCAGACATTCAAACTTCTGATGGTCATCTTCTGATTGGCCACTTTTACCCAAGAGGCCAATCACTAACTCGATGGCGTGGACCGTGACATCATCACGTCCCCCACAATCGTCCACATAAGCGGACTAAAGTAATCCCTCGTGGAATAACAATAGTGATGCGTGACTTCATGGCTGGGTTTCATCACTTCAGCGATGCTCGTGTGACTCCATTCCTCCGTATGTGAGCATGTTTGGCTTCCTTTGGGAAATGGGACTGTCAAGCATGCAGAAACCACGGCTTTTACTATAAATACTGCTGATGTCCCATATTTCAGGTGAACAAACAACAGTCAGCTTACAGTGCTGGTTTTCAGCTCTGTACTTATCAGATTAGTCAACTTTAAGTCTCTCAGATGGGAACCGTCATCCCTTTCAGGGTTTGTTTTTCTGCACTATTTCAATCACACAGGGACGAGACCACCATGTGTGTGTGTGTGTGTGTGTGTGTGTGTGTGTGTGTTCATGTATGTGTGTCTGTGACGCTCATCAGTATTCATCTGCCAGAAATATGCATTTTTTTAGAATGGGCAGTCGAGTGGCTGTAAAAGTAAGATAACATGAATATTGCACCTTTATGAAAAAAGACTGAAAGGCGACAAATCTTTAAGCACTTGACCCCCCGCCCCGCTAAAGAAAATAGCTAAGTATGTAATTTAAAAGTGTGAAACGTGATTGCATGTTTTTTAGCAGTAACACCACTTGCAAAACCATTTTGAGATTTTCCCCGTGCCCAGATAAGGAGACTTTGAAGAAGCAATTTCATGTGATGTTAGTCCAAATCCATCCCCCCGAAGCCTTTAAGCTGGGGCTGGAATCTGGCTGGTGTGAGGAGTTTGTGTCTTACTGATGGGCTAAGCCCCGCGCCTCTTTTAGCTGCCACTATTCACCGCCGCGCTCCCTTACTGGGACACACTTTAGCCTGCACCAGTCAGAAGTCGGGCCGGTGAACCGCCAGGTTGTGAAAGCGAGGATGGAGACTTCTCAGATCAACTTTTTTTAAAGGAGTGAAAGGTAATAGAGTCAAAACAGAGGAATGGCCTTTAGCTACAAATAAATCAGGAAGCATAAAAGATGAGTGAAAACAAAACAACTCTGAAGCAGCCGCGTATGCTAAATCTTCCATACGGTGCAATAGCATTTGTTGATCCGTCCCTCTGAACTGTGCTCAGATCAGCTGGTTCCCCTCACAGGAGCCTTACTTTTAATTAGCGGCTCGTCTGCCGGCAGAACAACATCACGCCCGTTCAACTTCCTCTCCAGCTTTATTGTTCACTCTGTGATTCTCACTCAACTCACCTTCTCTGCTCTCCTTTGCCTGTCTGTCCCGTGCTTTTATTTAGTTTAAAAACAAAACAATCTTGTCGGGGGGGGAATTACATTATATGTTATTTGTTGTGTCTTTGCTGCCGAGCCGACGGGAAAGAGAGTGAGGTCAGGTGGTTAAGTGAGGTTAGAGTGTGTGTGTGTGTGTGTGTGAGAGAGAGAGAGAGAGTCATCCACAGACACAAATGCCAGCACATCCGCCTCGGGGAGGAAACATAACGGTAAACCTGATGAACTCATGTTATCTAATCCCTACTGGAATACACATACTCTCTCACTGTCTGTCTGTCTGTCTGTCTGTCTGTCTGTCTGTCTGTCTCGCTTGCTCTCGTCGGCTCTTCCTAAACAGAACTTTGGCATGAAACCGCCAATAAAAAAGAAAGAAAATGCTTTTCATCAGTACAACACCGCGCTGATGAATCTTTTATACCCAATGATTGTGACACTCTGGCTGAGGCAAAGACTTGAGCATTAGTGTCAATAATTGATGCCATCCAAGGGAACGCAGTCTCAAATAAGGACGAGGAGAGCTTTCCAAGCAGCGGAGGAAGAGTCACCCAGTGGAAGCGATGAGTTGGATTCAGATTGTAGGGTGACACGTTGGTTAAAACAAAAAACCACGCCAGCATTGTTGCTGTTTGGTCTTCAGATGTTGAATAAACGCACACTGCCCTTGAGCACTTGTGAGTGAGTGTGTGTGTGTGTGTGTGTGTGTGTGTGTGTGTGTTTCATTTACACGGTCAAAACAGTGAAGTTCAGTAATTGGATGGGCATATGTACCATAACTCAGGCCACGTTTACCTCACCACCGTGTGCCCTCAGGCAAGGTCTGAGCATAGATTAACAAAACTGTCTGCAGTTGGGGCTTTTAATGTGAAATCCAATAGTTTCAGGGTCAACTGATCTCTGACAGCATGTCTAGATGTATTATTCAATGCCAGTGGAGGTTCGGGGGCAGCAAGGGGGGATGGACACGGATTCCAGGCAGGCCGGCCTGTACATACTGAGAGAAAACAATGCAGGCGCACGTCCTTCAACAGATGCAAAGTGCACGGACAAAAACAACAACTTTTTGCTTTCTTTCTGCAGTGCGGTGACACATTATGCAACAGATTGAAACTTGGGGTCAATCGTGTAGACGGACACTGACGTTCTGCTGAATACATCCTGTTACAGCTCGTGCCTAAGGTCTCAACATTTGATTTTATTTTATTTTTTTTATAGCTGCCATGTTCAATCAGCTTGAGAATTGGATCACTCCCTCCTTCTCCGCCTCCATCCTTCACTCCAACCCACCCCCCCCCCCCCCCCCCCCCCCCAACGTGTGGCGACACAAAGAGGTCCTCCCTGAGACGTAAACCATGCTGTTAATTAAAAGATTCCTCAATGGGCATCTGTGCAGTAATCTGTGTTCGCTGCATCCCAGTCGCACATGGATCATTTGACTAACGCACAACTACCCATGCATTAATGAATGTATAATCATCCACACACAGGAACTGCTCTGGGAAGAGAGCGACGGAAGAAAAGGGGGGTATAAAAACAAAAGATTGATTGTTAATAGTTTTATGACTGATAAACAAAGCAATCGATCAATCTGCGTGCAGCCGGGGAGGCACTTACACGGGTTCCTGGACGGTTGGGAATAATTTGTCGTCTCGCGGTGTTAACCCTTCCAAGCGTGGAGGATGTGGATTAATTGTGAGATGGGTGAGAGGGATGGGCGGGTTTCTCCACCATGCAGAAATGATTAACGCTGCAGTTAGGCTGCGCCACAAACATAACAGCTGCAGTAAACGTCTGAACGGATATGAGTGATTTTTGCCTGTGCATTGAGTGTGTGTGTGTCCCGAGGAGCCGGGATCCGGGGATGTGTGAGTCTGGATTCTGAATGCAGGAAAGTAGGCGACACCTGTGTTGAGGTAATACCACGGTAAGCTTTGAAGAGGATCGATTGCAGAGGAGGCTCAAAACTGTGCGATGCACACACTTTGCATGGGAGGTATCATTTCCAGGAATGATTATTGCACGCTGCTTGGGTAGGACTGAAAGTGTCCCAGTAGAGGCCAGATCATGCGACCATCTGCAACACCCCATCTGGGATTGTCGATCATAAATGTTGATTTGGCCGAGAACACACACTCTCTAAACATAGTGCACTTTGCCAATGGGAACAGTTGCCAAGACGAGGGAAAACATTCGCACAGTTTTCATCGCTAATTGTAAAACATCATCATTAGGAGACGACCGGCAGCCAAATCAGTCAAATCAGCATCAAACAGCAAGCAGCGACTTTCTGTCAGACGGACGGGAGCCGTCTACCAAGCGCAGCGGGAGATGGGAATCGCTTCCATTCCTGACTTGTGCTCACAAATCAGCCATTTGTGCCTCCCCTCCAACGCAGACTTGAGACTGTCGTCGTTTCAGACCGTCTTCTTGTTCAAGCTGCTTGTGTGGATTCTCGTCCTGGTTAAACGTCACAGTGATGCTTGTTGACCAGAGAGTAAAATCAGTTTTAAAATGTTGTGACCTTCTACTTAAAACCCTGTTTCATTGATTGTAACAGTGAATGGAGACCTACTGGCTTTACAGGAGCTTTCCGTCTCGTTCACCAGTCGATGTGTCACTTCACTTTAGCTTTCAGCTTCTGTCTTTTTAACCCGTTTTCACTAAGGAACCTGGATCTATCCTCAAAATGCTTATTGTAGACTCACTTGTTAGTTGTTCCAAAAAATCTGCTAATATTTATGCAGAGTGCAGTTAGTGACAGTGAGGGTTTCATAGCAGCTCTGACAACTCAATGGAGTAGCAGTGGGGGGGCTTAGCGAAGGGTCAATCGGGTCACTTACAACCAGCAGGTTATCTGCTGTGTTTCGGCGCTACAAAGTACTGAGGGCCACGTTTACTATTGTGACCGGCCTCGGGATGCATTCAACAGGGGACGGCCATCACTGGAGTCGGTGCATTTCTGTAAGATCACCAAGCTCAGAGAATGTTTGGTTCATATGAATGTAATTTGGAAATCAAATGAATTCTGTTCTTCAGCGTCTCCTCTGCACTCTTTCTGTACACAGAGGTGATGCTCCATTGAACATTGTTTCAGCAATCCTGGCCTATCCTGCCATCAGTTAGGTGAGCAGCATACAGTATGTATACCACTGTGGTCCAGTGTTGTGGAAAATGAACTGTGAAAGTAGCCCATGGCAAGAGGTGATCTAATCAATCAACCACTAATTCTAGGAAGTAAAAAGCCAGCAACTAAGAGTCCCTTCTGTGCATTGCTGTGTGCAGGTCCACTGGGGTCAATTAGTCTGCCAAAGGATTCAAGAACATCAATCCTCACACACGAGGGCGCATCGACACAGCGTTGTTCCACAGTCTGTTTACAGTCGCACAACTCTGATGTTTTAATGGATGTGATGAACGGATGCAAATGAGACATGCAGAGGTGGGAAGAAGCTGAAACTCCACAGGCGTCTGTCTCAGGAGCAGCTAGGAGCTGCTGAGCATTTAATGATGATCTAGTTCTGCTTTCCACCACAATGAAACAACAACATCACTTCGGCCCCCTCCAATGCAGATATCCTTCTCTCTGATTTTGCCTTTTTGTCTTTCTTTTTTTTAACAAACTATAAGTCAAACCGTATGTTTGTCTCGACATCAATAACCATGAGATGAAATGTCCACCGCTCATCCTAATATTGATACAAGGGACGCCCAGTGTATGCTTTAGTGCACCCTGACCCCTCCTGCAACTCTTTTTTGGGGGGAAAAGAGCTATGGCAGAAGACTAGATTTGAACCCTGGTTCGTCTGGGTTTAAACACAGGTGGGTTTCTGAAAGGGGTCCTGGTGCCCCTGGAGAGGATCCTGGGCCCCTGGATAGGTTCCTGGTGCCCCTGGAGAGGTTCCTGGGCCCCTGGAGAGGATCCTGGGCCCCTGGATAGGTTCCTGGTGCCCCTGGAGAGGTTCCTGGGCCCCTGGAGAGGATCCTGGGCCCCTGGACAGGTTCCTGGTGCCCCTGGAGAGGATCCTGGGCCCCTGGATAGGTTCCTGGTGCCCCTGGAGAGGTTCCTGGGCCCCTGGAGAGGATACTGGGCCCCTGGATAGGTTCCTGGTGCCCCTGGATAGGTTCCTGGTGCCCCTGGAGAGGTTCCTGGGCCCCTGGAGAAGTTCCTGGCCCCCTGGATAGGTTCCTGGTGCCCCTGGAGAGGTTCCTGCGGCATAAATTAGGTTTAATTCAATATTTGTTCTCACCTCAACGTCAACATCACTGTATTGCTGCTTTTCCTTTTAGATTGTATCCCACAGTCGTCTTCAAAACATGGAATGTGCTCAGATTTCCCTCCCGTATTGAATGACCACTCGTCATCACACAAGCAGTAACAAGAAGACGAGTGAGCGAGTACATTTGAATTAGAAAGTTTGTGCACAAACTATTATTAATTTACTTATTGGACTCAATAGTAGTCAGTAATGAAAACAATAACATATTTTCTATCAAATAATGCATTATCAGACCAGCTGTATATTAATCCACGTTGCCTAAGTTGGCCAAACGGTGACTCCTGCCACGAGGAAATTAGCATTTAAATTGGATGACATGCTTTCATGTTGCAGGAGGGCGGCTGGCAACAGAACGAAGCCTGAGGGGGAAACAAACGTGTACTGTGGATGCACGGCCACCGGCAACCGGCGGCGTCTTTCCAACATTGTGCTCATGCATGTAAAAGTGGGCGTGGCCAGCGTGGCCAGCAGCCAATGAAGTGAGCTCTGGGGTCTCAGCACGCTAGGGGCCGAGCTGCGGCAGCAGGCGAGGAGTCTACCGGGGCCAAACGCTGCTGACAGTGAGTCAAAGTGACAGACAGATCACACTTAACATCAGCAGCCATCCCAAAGCACAGAGCGCCAGCCCTCCGCACCAACACCTTCAGTTTCACTGTGGTGTCATCACCCTGCTCCCCCCTCGCCTCACCTAAACTCACCCTCACCCTCCCAACTCAGGCACAGCACACAAGAGACAGCCAGTTAACAATAGCCATGTTCAATTGTTTGTTTAAACATGGGGAGGCGGGGGAGGGGGGGGGGGGCAAAGTTCTATTGACCGCTCAAAATCAATGCCTTTTATTTCATTTGTGTTTAGAAGAGCAGCATTGGTTCCAGGCATTAGCTGGGAGACTAATTAAACGTTCCAACAAAGAGATCTTTCACTCATCAGCGGTCCAAGTGCAGCCTCTTGTCATGAATACTTCATCTGGAATAGTTTGTATTCAGAAAATCATCCTAGTGACCTCAACTGACTTCACGCTGCGGTAATGGGAGCCTCTGGGAGTCATGGGTTTACTTTCTGCTGCAGCATTTGTATGTTTGTTTTCAGAACACTGCATGCTCTTTCTGCTCACGCCGGGCTGTTCACTATCATTCAACTACATTATAGTTATATTTATGAATTACGCTCAAAACACGAGTGTCGGGATGTGGAGAGTGAGTTTAACACCATAACTGTGCGAACCAATAACATGAAAATGCAACCACATAAATGCTTTTTTAATAAAAATCTTTAATGTCTAATATTTGACATTAAATCAATATCATTGTCAACTGAAACAATATCGCTTCCGTAAAGGGGGGACAGAGATTTACACAATATTATCAAATATGTGTATGATGTGAATTATTTAGAAGTCCCCTCTATGATATAATGTTGAAATATACACATATGGTGTATATTATAGTAATTGTCAACGGCACCTGTCCTGGTTAAAAAGGATGAATGTGTTGGAAAAGGAGCCGGTGCAGCTGAGGAGACACTTCCTGCCATTTCACACAGCGTAAGCCGGTAGTATCACACTTTGTCAGACTTCACAACACCTGGCTTCCACACAACCTTCAACAACATGTCTGCCATCTCATCTGTAGAGCACAACTCATTTAGGCTCCAAAACACTGTTTTAGTTTGTTTGTTTTATAAAAATACCCTTTAAAGCTGAATAAGATGCTGGAACAGACTTACTTTAGAAACATAACACCGCCCCAAGAATAGTTTTTTTCCTATTCATCATAAGAAAAGGTTTTCAATGACCTGCAACATTTTCAAACTGAATGTTCACTGACATTTGTTCTCCCAACAGTCTGCACTCATGGGAACTAAAGCATTATTAATGTTGAGGTTATGTTTAAGTGCTCACAGCGCATCGTTACGCTGCAAATCAATATGTTTTGCATGAATACTGGACAACAAGAGTATGTGTCATGTGAAAGGGGTCACTTGACTGACCCAAATCTCCACAGCACTGTGTCAGCGCAGAAGAAAGCTCTGGCTCCGCATGGGATCTAAACTATTATTCAACATTTCCATCTGCCTTTCAGCCACGCGGGGGAGCCTGGATGTTCGTATTGTTCTGATCATTGTGTCACATTGAATCTCATTATGGAAGGCTAGCATACATTCTGTTCTGGTTTAAGGGGACATGTTATGCTCACTTCCTGACTCATACTTATATTTTGGGTTTCTATGATGCACACTTCGGGCCTCGTGTCCAGACAGCATCTTTTTTTGAGTGCAAGCGTCTTTCTTTGAATAGTTCCCAGCAAAGAGGTTTAAAAAATGCGCTTGGATGAAACCCTGCAGACACTTTTCTACCAGTAAAGGCTGCTAAGTGTGCTGTCTGAATATACCTGTATTCAACTTCTGTCTGAAGCGCTCTGTTTCCGTTCACATGAAGTGAGTTGCTAGGCAACAGCTTGGGTCCATGTTTACCTCCTGCCAGCTGATCATTCACACAAACTGCAACCTGAGGGACGCATTTAGACTGTTTCCATTTAGAACTGTGAGATGCTTTATATATTGTATATATTGAGTTTCTGAATACGCACTGTTTCTTCGTGCATTGAGTGTGTTGATATTTTCACAGTATTTATGTAACAATTGGACCCGCTCAGACCTGCCTGAAAACCGTACTTTTCACAATATGGGACCTTTAACCGATGAGAGGAAATGAAAAGAATGAGAGCCCGCTAACTCCGCCTAAACACATGTATTATGTCTTACTTATAAACGATCCACCACGTGCATATGTTTCCAATAACATGCATGAATCAAAGTATACTTTTTCGAAACAGCTGGTTTACCTGTTCACCGAATACAAGTCGATGCGGAAATGCAGTAAAATTATCAAGAATGTTTATATACGCACAAATGTGCTCCTCTCACGATTTATAGATTTATAGATTTATAGATCAGGCCTTGACTCGATTGGACCATGACGGGTTGTTATTTTTAAAAAGCGGAGGTGCTAAGTGGAGGAGAATGCTACTCGAGCTACGTCGCTAACGGCAGACTTACAGGGCCCTAGTTTCGTGGCGCAGCGCAGGGCGGTGCAGGGTGGCGGAGCCGGCTCAATGCAAGTTTCGACCCGCGCAGCCTTGCGCACGGTCAGTTTGGCAGTTTGGTGGATCGCCTGCGCCAAGATGGGTGTGGCGGCGCAGCAGGGGGAGGCGTCACAGATTCAGCTTGGCGTAGCGGAAGTTTCGTGGCAAAAAGCCTCGCCGAGACTGCGCTTTCAGCAAGGCGCAAGGCGTAAATAAAGTCCATAAAGTCCATTCATTCAATGCGAATCACAGCTGGTGGAGTGGAAGTTTGGCTGACGGCGCGCAGTGCGTACACGTCACCGAGACCTCACAGGCAGGTTTCCACAGTTCCAGGCACATTTAAATGCAATAAACAATCACAACAAACACTATTTAATGCAACTAATTGAATCAACACGTGAATTTATATCTATATAAATTGTCCCGTCACATCTGACGTCAGATCAAAGGCGGATGGCACGCGTAACGGAAACTCAGCCTCTCGGACCAAAACATCTCCCTCTCTCTCTCCTGTTTTTTATAATATGGGTATTGTTATTATTATGATACGCACGCACAGCGCGTGATGCGCGTGGTGGGAGCGGCGGCGCTGCTTCTGTCATCGGGTTGTCAAGTGACGGAACTTGTACTGAACCTCCCCTAACGCATTAAAGGTGAGGAGAGGAGCTCATTTGATTGGTGTAGATCTGAATCGGCTGTATTAATCCCAGTCCACGCCTCGTCTCCTCCTCGTCTCCCACTCACGGCTTCTTATCCTCCCTCTTTCCCACTTGCGCGGGTGGGCGAGACGGGAGGTGTGCCTGCGCCGTGCACGAAACTTGCAAAGTCCAGGCGGACACACTCCGTCGGCGTGGCGCAGGTGCGCTGAGAGCTGACTGCGCCTGGTCTACGAAACTAGGGCCCACAGTCTCCAAGCAGTAAGTCAGTTTCCTCCATCCAACCTGCGGATTCTCGTTAAAAATCTGAAACAACAGAGCTGAGAGGAAGTGCAGAGTGTTCAGCGTCTTTCTGCTCACCGTTTTTGGTTTTGAGGCACGCGACCATAAACCTCTCAGTGCTCTCACCAGCACCTAAAACAACAGGTGAGACTCAGGATGTGAACCTCGGCCTCCAGCGTGATTTCTCCTAAAGCATTTGGTCTGGAACAAACACGGCTACTGAACACCATCCTGGCGGGATTTTAAACATTTTGTTGAAATATATCAGTAGAAAAATAATGTTCCAACGTCCAAACAATGCTGATCAATTAACTGTTGAAAAAGTGTTCAAAGGGCACGAAGTCGAGGGGAAGAAGCTCGGTGGTCGTGGAGGAGGAGCGTGAGAGTTGTAAACATTCAAAATCTGACAGAGTGCCCTATATCCGCAAGACTTGCCGACTGGGACTTTAATCAGCAGTCCTGATCATATCATCGTCCGGGCACGCTACCCATCCAGAAACCAGGGTTACATAACTATTAAATATTCAGTCATATTCAGGATTTTAACCCTTAAAATGCCAGTTTCTGTACATAATGCCACTGTAAAAAAACAAAACATGAATTATTTTCCATATACTCAATGCAAACTGGTCACAGTGGTCACACAATTATTATAACCTTTATTTATTCTCGAGAGACACAATCACAGTCTGGGATCAATAATTAGCAAAAATATTGATTTTGATGCATTATTATTTTTTTGTGTACTGTCAGATTAAAAAAAACTCACACTGTGACCCTTAGAGGACAAAATGTAAAATGTCAAAAAAATGCCATAAAAGTATTATATATGTGACCAGCCACGGCAAAACCAGGAACAAGTCAACCTCGGGGCATTTTGAGTTATTCAGTTATCCAGATTCCGAAAGTGTAGTTTCTAAGCTTTCCAATGTTGTCTAACACATGGATCAATCTGATAATATTTGACGAAGTTGTGGCCATATGAATGTATGCTTCTCTGAAAACCGTTCACTGAGAAAAATGGCCTGAAAGATTGGCAAATCTCACCTCACCTCACCTCACCTGGCCTTAAAGGAAACACAATGGTGCTCATTTGCATCTCATTTAGATAAGCCCTCCCCCCTACAGATGTCACTCAGTGATATCTGGTATCTGTTAGCCTGCAGGGCAGAAAGTACTGTAGTGGTTTGAACAATGGTTATCAAAAGCAGTTATCATGTAGGTAATGTTGATGTAGTGTTATTTTCGTTAAGCACTTTAGACTGATCAGAATTAGAAGGTACTTTATTGAAATGGGAATGCTTAAAGTGTACAATGTAAACAGTAGAGGAAAAAAATCCTACAGTACAGTCAGTAGAATTTAGGGAATTTAGTCCAGGCCCATTCTCCTCAAAGTGTTTGATTATATCCGTCAGGATGTCTTTGCCAATTCTGAAAAGAAAAACAAAGAAGTATCACATCATCTGACATGCTAACAGGCACCGTCTAAGTAGCTAGTGCTAATGATTTAGCAACTAGCCTATTGTCCTCAGGTAGGTTAGTTGCGCTGAAAAAGTAGCCATGTGTTTCGCTTCTAACAAATACAAAATGTATACTTTTAAGGCAACCAATACTGTTATCTGAAACATGGAGTGGCTTCTTCATGACCTCAACTTTCATATTCTGCAAAAAAAACGAAAATCAATAATTTTGAAAAAAAAGAAGAAGCTTATTTCGTCATTTACGCGTATTTATAATGGATTGGATTTATATGGCACTTTTCAAGATACTCAAAGTGCTCTGACAGGGTTCCGGGTTCCATTCATTCACACACAGTCATACCGGTGGTAGTAAACTACGATAGTAGCCACAGCTGCCCTGGGGCAGACTGAGGGAAGCGTGGCTGCCATTCAGCGCCTACGGCCCCTCCGACCCCCACCTCAAACATACAGCAGTCATACACATTCACACGAGGCAAGCTGGGTGAAGTGTCTTGCCCAAGGACACAACGACCATGACACAGTGACAAGGGCGGGGATCGAACCGCCGACCCTCCGAACATTGGCCAACCCGCTCTACCAACTGAGCCACAGTCGCCCCATAAATTTGTTGGATTTGTCCCATCCAACTTGTTGCTGGTCTTGCCGTGGCGGGTCACATATTATTTTTTTAGTATTTTTTTGGTATTCAGCATCAGTCCTGATCATAACTATTAAATATCATGAATTTTCAGGATTTTAACCCTTAAAATGCTAGTTTCTGTACATAATGCCACTGTTATTTTTATGAAAAACCCCCCCACAAAACATGAATTATTTTCCATGCAAACTGGTCAGCAGTGATGTTGGGGGTGCAGGATAGTTGGTCATCGAGGATTACACCCAGGTTCCTCGCAGTTGACGACGGCAATACTGTGATGCCCTCGACAGTGACCGACAGGTCCATGCGAGGGGAGTTTATTATTTATTGTTTATTGAGGATCCCCATTAGCTGACGCACAAACGCCAGGCTAGTCTTCCTGGGGTCCTTTTCAAAAGTACAAAATAAAACAACAATACACAGATCCAGATACAAAGCATACACAGATCCAATTACAATAAAAAGAAAGGAAAAAAACTCTTGACTCTCTCTCTCTCTCTCTCTCTCTCTCTCTGCAATATCATGTTTTCAACGCTCATTCAACCCGTAACATTTAGAGGGGCGCTGTTTTACACATCATGAAACGCTCAATAATCAATGAAGAGAGACGAGGAGGAGACGACAGACACATCACAGAGGGATTAAAAAAGTGATTTTATTAAATGATGGTTATATTCTGAAAAAACTGAGGAAGCCTGGCTTCCCTTGGCCTCTGCAAGAAAATGCCACTGAATGCAAGTAGACCTTGAGTTGAAGCTCTGGTACTGTAGTGGTGAACATCAGCATTATAACCAATCTGATTAGAAAGAGCTGTAGGATACTTGTTATGAATAATGTTTGGAATAAATAACAATAAACTACTGGATAACCTATGGATAACCTTCAGCCATCCAAGACAAGAATGCATTCGGTCAACACTAGATCTATAAGAACAATCAAGAGTAAGTCTAGCTGCCCTATTTTGAGCTGTTTGTAATTTTGTAAGCTCGGACTTGGGTGCAGAAGCCCAAATAACTGAACAATAATGCAGATGACACAACACCAATGTTTGTATTACCTGTCTGCGAATTGCAGGTGTTAAATAGGTAGCACATTTCCTAACAGCAGCAATACTACTACCCATCTTGGTGACAATTTGAGTGATATGTTCAGACCACGAAAGTGTATTACTAAGGGTAACGCCCAAAAGTCTTACTTTATCATCTTGTTCGATTGATTGTCCTAAAATCTGTAAGTTAAGTGTAGGATTTTTTGCTAGACTGTCTTGAACCAAAGACAATACTTTTAGTTTTTAAGATATTTAAAACCGTCTATTACTTATAACCCACTCAGAAACAGCATCTATGTCCTTTGAGAGGACAGAGTGAAGTTCTCCTATTGTAGATGCAGAGTAATATAATGTGGTGTCATCAGCATATGATACCAAACTGGACTTTTGAGTCACAAGAGAGAGATCATTTGTAAAAATAGAAAATAGAAATGGTCCCAAACAACTGCCTTGCAGCACACCACAGCGTATACCTTTGCTGTTCGATAGCGTACCATTTAAATATACACATTGAGTACTGTCAGCTAAATAACTCTCAAACCATGAGACAGCCATGGAACCAAAACCATAACATTTCAATTTATCAATCAGCAATTTATGGTCTATAAGATCAAAAGCTGAAGTAAAATCTAATAAAATTGCACCTGATAGTAAGCTTTTATCAATTCCCATTAGCCAATCATCAGTCATATTAACTAGTGCTGTACATGTGGAATGTCCATCACTAGCCATGTTGAGCATTATCTATTAGAATATTTGTCATAAAGTAATTTTGAATCTGTTTAGATACAATCTTCTCAAGCAGTTTACTAAGAATTGATAAGATTGTAATTGTTCTGCTATTCTGACCATTCAGAGGGAATTTGTTTTTTTTATTATAGGCATAATTTTTCCTTCTTTCCAAAGCTTTGAACAAATCCCACTAGACAGACAGGCATTGAATAAATGACATACAGTTGTTGATATGAGGATAGCCGCTGTTCTTGATAATTTTCCATCAAGGTAGTCTGTACCAGCACAATTGTCAGCAGAAATGGAGCATAACAATTTCTCAACCTCATCTGTGTCCACGAGTTTGAACTCAAACGTACAATTTTTATCTCTCATAATGTGGTTATTGATTAGTGCACATAATTTACAATTGTACTCCATATCCATTTTACACCTTAATTAATTAACTTTTTCTACAAAGTAGTTATTAAAATAATTGGCCATATCCAATGGTTTGGTTATAAACACTCCATCAGATTCAATGTAGGATGAATTCATGTTAGACTGTCTACCCATTATATTGTTTAACACATTCCACAACTTTTTACCATTGTGTTGGAGCCCCCTTATTCGTTGTTGTCTTTCCCCGGGATGAAGAGGAGTTTGGTTTTATTCAGGTTAAGCTTGAGGTGATGCGCAGTTGTCCAGACGGAGATGTCTGCCAGACATTCCGAGATGCGAGTTGCAATGTGGGTGTCGGAGGTTGGGGGAAAAGAGAGGAACAGCTGGGTGTCATTGTAGATGTGCATGAATGAGGAAGAGTGTAGACAGCGAACGGTGTTACACCCACTAGATTTATTAGCCCAGTTCAACAACCATGACCACCACCACCAACGCGCCCCAGCATGCCGTGCGTCCTCGTGACGTCAGCACGCCGTAGCAGTAACCATAGAGACTGTCAACATAGTCTACATCCCCCTTCTTAAGTTATATGCTAACGAGGCACATAATATGAAATAATAGATAATAGAAAACAGCACATAATAGAACCTAGCACCTAATAGAACATAGCACATAATAGAACATAGCAGACTTAGTGAAACCCCAACGGGGATCTGTTGTCCTCCCTTTTTTTAGAAAGAGTGTCCAATAGTCCACACAGCCAGAACAGGCTGCAACATGAGGGGGGGGGGGGGGGGGGGGGGGGGTCAAATGTCAGTGTGCCTGCACATCACAGAGCTGGTCTGTGACAAAGTCCTTGTAGAGAGAGCTGGGCCTCGACGCTCTCCCTGAGCGAGTAAAAATCACAGGCCGCTGTCCCTGTGACAATTCTGGTCCCACACTGTCATGTTGTGGGCTTCGTGGATGTGCGATTGCAGCAACAGCAGGTGGGTCCCCTGCCGTGGAGTCAGGAACATAGGTCTCAGGTGTCTGGAGTAGGTGGCATCTGTTCCTGACATATGTTGCATCTCCAGCCTTGACCTGGTAACTATTTGGTTGTGGTGCTGTTCCTAGCACTGTTGCCAACCTGTCATGTCCTCTCTTTGTCTGCATTCTCACTGTCTGCCCAGCTCGCAGTGGAGCCAGTGGCCTAGCTGATCTGTCGTAGTAGGCCTTTCCACTCTGTCTCGCCTGTGTCAGGGCCATCTGGACCTGTGTCTCCACTTCGGGTGAGTACATGGCTTTGGTCATGGGAATGAAAGCCCTGGTGCGCCGAGAAAGCAGGCATTGAGCTGGCGACGGCAACCCGTCCCTGGGCATGTTGCGTAGGCTGAGGAGAGCTGCATCTATGTCCGTTCCATCTCGTGCACATTTCTCCAGCAGGTGCTTTGCCGAGCGCACAGCCCTCTCAGCAAGCCCATTGGACTGAGGGTACAGTGGACTGCTGGTGACATGACAGAAGTCCCACTTGCGAGCAAATTCCTGGAACTCCCTACTTGTGAAGTAAGCAGCATTGTCTGTCATGAGTTGCTGTGGTACTCTGTGAGTAGCAAAGTGGTGTTTAAACTTGGCCACCAATGTGGCACTTGTTGTGCCCGGGAGCCGGTATATCTCGAACCAGCCAGAGTAGGAGTCAACAAGCACAAGATGCTCCTTCCCTTCCCACTCAAAAACATCTGCTGCGGTGAGGGACCACGGTAGGTCAGGGATGTCATGCAGTTGAAGGGGCTCCTTAGGCTGGTGTGGCTTGAGAGCATTGCAGGGGGCACACCTGGAAACTTCTCTTTCAATGTCAGTGTAGATGGTCGGCCAGAACATTGTCTCCCTGGCCCTGCGCTTCGTGGCCTCGAGACCAGGGTGGCCGTGGTGCAGCTGTTGAATGTAGTAATGCTGGAGGGAGTATGGAATGACGAACCGCCGTCCCTCGTGAGTTCCTCTCTCATGGCGTAGAACGGTCTCAGGTCACGTGGCACCTCCCTAAATGCATCGGGCCAGCCTGCAGAAACGACCTCAGCGAGACGCCGGCACAGAGGATCAGCCAACGTCTCACGTTTCAGTTCCTCAACCCTGTGTGAGGAGAGGACGTCCAACATCATAACCTCGTACTCCTCCTTTTCCTCAGCTTGGTCAGTGGAAGGCAAGTGTGCACGGGAGAGAGCATCAGCGACATAGAGCTCCCTGCCCCTCTTGTAGATGACGTCGAGGTTGTAACGCTGCAGGCGGAGCATCATCCTTTGGAGGCACGCAGAGGCTGTGTGAAGTGGCTTTTTTAGTATGGTAATGAGCGGCTGATGGTCAGTCTTGACAGTCACAGCCCGTCCATATATGTAGTGATGGAATTTTGTGCAAGCATAGACAAGGGCCAGGAGCTCCTTCTCAATCTGAGCGTAGCGCGACTCAGTCTCTGTGAGGGCCCTTGAAGCGAAAGCCACCGGTCTGTCGTTTTGGAGGCAGACAGCACCCAGTCCGTGCTGTGAGGCGTCAGCTGACAGCACAACAGGTTGGTGCACATCAAAGTACCGCAGCACCGGGGGACCTGCGATAAGTTCCTTGAGTTTTGTGAATGCAGCTGTGTGGAGCTCCAGCCAGCACCAGTCTACATCCTGGCGCAACAGCTCGCGCAGGGGTGCCGTGGCCTCGCTGTAATCTGGTACAAATTTGGCCAAGTAGTTGGTCATGCCTAGGAACCTTTGCAGACTGTTCTTGTCCTCCGGCGGGGGAATCAGGCGGACGGCAGCGGTCTTGGCAGGGTCGGGTTTCACACCCTGGTCGGTGAGCAGGTGACCGACATAAGCAACCTCAGTGACCCTGAAACGGCACATCTCAAGGTTCAGTCTGAGATTGACAGCCCGTATCCTGTCCATGACTTGGCGGAGACGGAGATCATGCTCCTCTCTCGAGCGGCCCCACACCAAAATGTCATCAATCACAATTGCACACGGCAGTCCTTCGAAAAGCTGCTCCATGCACCTCTGGAAAACCTCACTCCCCGTGGTGATGCCATAGGGCATCCGTAGGAAGGCATAGCGGCCCACAGGAGTCATGAAGGTGGTGAGTTTTGAGGATTCTTTGCTGAGCGGCACCTGCCAGAAACCACACTTAGCATCCAGAATGCTGAACAGTTTGGCATCAGGCATGTCAGCGATCACCTCTTCCACAGTTTTCAGTGGGTAGTGGGGTCTGAGGAGGGCTTTGTTGAGGTTGACGGGGTCGATGCACAGTCTAATGCTCCCATCTCGTTTGCTCGCAGCCACCATGGCTGAAACCCATTCAGTGGGCTCCTGAACGGGTGTGATGACTCCGAGTCGGGTCATTCTATGCAGTTCCGCCACAATCTTGTCCTTCATGGCCAGTGGCACCCGTCTTGGAGCGCATACAGTGGGGCGCACGGTGTCATCCAGGCGCATGTGATACACTACTGGCAGCTTGCCAATGGCACTGGTGTCGAATAGGTCCTTGTACTCCGTCAGCCCTGGCGCTTCCTGCTGGACGACGGCATGCACCTCTGGTCCAAAAGTCACATAGCCGAGCCTGACACTGTCTCTGAGACCCAGCAGTGGTTTGACGTTTCTGTCCACAACTTGGAAACGTAACAAACCGCAACTAAAAACCATGTCTGCCGCACCAAGAGTCTGGATTATATGATCTCCGTACGCTACAAGATTTGCTCTTTTGTTGAGATTGACGTGAGCAGTAGGATCAATGTACTGTAGAAGAGCCCTGGATATGACGTTGCATTTGGCCCCAGTGTCAATCTTCACAGTCAGTTGTCTGCCAGTGTTGCATGCAGACAGCTCAGCAAACCTTTCATCTTGTTCACGCACATCCTCTGGCTTGTCTATGCTCTCACAGTAAAACATTTCCACAGTCTCAGTGAAACACATCATTTGGCTCTTGCAGTGGCTGCGTGTCAAGTTCACTCACGTGTGTGTATCTGCCTCTGCGTGCAGCGGGGGGCGGAACCTGCCCTGGCCTGTTGGGGGCAAACGGTTTGCCTGATCTGCAGCATCTAGAGAAGTGGTTCATTCTTCCACACGTGTTGCAGCGCTTGTTGAGCGCTGGACATTTGTTCCGGTCTGGTGCGTGTTGGCCACCACAGTTTGTGCATGGGTCGAATTGCACTGTGCACACCTCTGCTTCCTTTTTTAGTTCCCTGTTGCCCTTCTCAGATCGTTCGTGTAGCATCCCAGCTAGCAGGGAACGTTCCCACAACATTGGCTAACATTCCCTACAGGTTCTGTTAAAGTTCTTAAGAAAACATTTTCATTTAATGTTCAAATAACATTATAATGATGTTTATTATTTTAAATAATGTTCCTGTATTGTTGAATGGTAACAAAGATAGAATGTTTTAGATGTAACATCCTAAGGATATTTTGGGGATGTCTGTGAGGTAAAAATTATAGAATGTTGCTCTATAAAACATTACCACAATGTTCCATAACAACAAAGTAAAGACATTCTCAAAAAATAATTTTAAAAACGTTTTCAGGATGTTATTATGGCTTCTGATTGCAATATGTTATTTTAAAACATTCTGACAATGTTATGCAATAATGAAGAAGGAATATTGTTAAAGCAATATTTTAAAAATATTTTCAGGATGTTACTGATGCCTCATATCACAAATAGCATGTTTCTGTAATGTCATTTATAAACAAAGGAATAACGTTTTACCTATAGCATTCTGAGAATATTTTAGGGACAATGTTTAGGTAACAGATTACATAATGTTATTTATAAAATGTTTTCACAATGTTATGTAATATCACATTAAAACATTTTCGAAGTAATACCTGGAAAATGTTTTGAGGATGTTATTGATACTTCAGATTACGCAATGTTCTTTTCCAAAACATTTCTGTAATGTGATATATTGACAAATGTAGAATATTTGTCTAAAACATGCTTAGGAGGTTTTGAGGATGTTCTTGAGTTAATGATTATTGAATGTTCACCTACAGAACATTTCCACGATGTTACAGAAAAACAACAAAGGAATATTCTCAAACAAACGTTAAAAAAACGTCTTCCATATGTTTTTAAGGCCTCAGATTATATACTAGTTTATAAAACATTCTTATAATGTTATATGATGATAAACGAAGAATATACACAAAGCAATATTTTGAAAATGTTTGCAGGATGTTATTGATGCCTCTTGTAACAAATAGCATGTTTTTGTAATGTCATGTATGAACAAAGGAAGAACGTTTTAGCTATAGCATTCTGAGGATATTATAGGGACTGTGTTTAGGTAACAGATTACGCAATGTTATTAATGAAATGTCCCCACAATGATAAATTATATCTCATGAAGAACATTTTCTATGTAACATTTGGAAAATCTTTTCAAGATGTTATTGATACCTCAGATTCTGCAATGTTTTTTTCCAAAACATTGTTGTAATATGATAAATTAACAAACATAGAACATTTGTCCAAAATATTCTTAAAATGTTTTGAGGATGTTTTTGAGTTAATGGATTATAGAATGTTCTACTATAAAATATTTCCATGATGTTACAGAAAAACTACAAAGGAACATTCTCAAAGCAACATCCAGAAAATACTTTGAGTATGTTACTACAGTGTCAGACTATATTATGCTTTTTATAAAACATTCTTACAATATCATATGGTAATACATAAAGAATATGCACAAAGCAATATTTTGAAAATGTTTTCAGGATGTTATTGATGTCTCAAGTCACAAAATGTTTTGTTTAACAAAATGTTTTGTAATGTGATATGTAAACAAAGGAAGGACGTTTTGCCTGTAACATTTTGAAGATATTTTAGGGACAATGTTGAGGTAACAGATCACATAATGTTATTTATAAAATGTTTTCACAATGTTAAGTAATATCACATTAAAAACATTTTTTAGGTAATATTTGGAAACTGTTTTGACAATATTATTGATACTTCAGATTATGCAATGCCCTTTTCCAAAACATTTCTGTAATGTGATATATTGACAAATGTAGAATATTTGTCTAAAACATGCTTAGGATATTTTGAGGATGTTCTTAAATTAATGGATTACTGAATGTTCACCTACAGAACATTTCCACAAATAAACATAAAACATAAATTGCATCTTGACAGCATGGAAATGTTGCACTGTAAAAAAAAATGTAATTTTACAGGAAATACTCCTATTTTTCCTGTTTTCCAATTAAACAATGAAATACCAGTAGATTTACAGATATTTTTTAGTAATTTCAGGTTTTATGTTTAAAATGACAGTTAATTAACCATAATGTAAGATTACATCAATATTATGTTTTTTAATGAAAATTAATTGTATTTGTACAGCTTTAGATCTAATTTTACATACAATTTTCTGTATTTTTTCACAGGTTTATTACCATTTACCATAAGACAATGTAATAACTGTAAATTAACAGATACTAGCAGTAATTTAAATATTTACGTTTAGAATTACATGTTATTACCAATAATATAATATTACATCATTACTATGTTTTTTAACGGTAATTTAACATGTTTCTTTCATATTCAAATGTAATTTTACATAAAATGTCATTTTACGGATCTTTCCTGATAATGATAATGAAGAAATGTACGTAAAATTACAGAAATCTGTAGTGTTTTCCATAAAATTGTAGGTCATTAATCATATGTGGTTACGGTGATTTTATGTTTTTTAGAGGTAATGAGTAGTATTTGTACAAACACAAACGTAATTTACTGTACATTACTGTATAAAGACAATTTAAAATATATTATTTTACAAAAAGTGCACTTTAAATAATGTAATTTTACAGTAAGTATTCTGTATTCTAACAGATGTTTTTCTCTTTTTTTTTAACAATAAAATGCATGTAGATTTACAGATACTGGGAGTAATTTAAATTTGGTATAAAATTGGTATTGTATAAGTACACATTCCACTGTAATTTCTATAAAATGTTTTTTTTTGTTTTTTTACAGGTTATCACCATTTTCAATAAGATAGTAGCTGTAGATTAACATATATTAGCAGTAATTTAAACATTTACCCTGAAAATTACAACTAACAACCATAATAAGATTACATTATTATTATGTTTTTAAAGGCAACTTAACATGTCTTTTTCATATTCAAATGCAAGTTTACATCATGTGTGATGTCATTTTACAGATCCTTCCTAATAATTGTAATGAAGAAATGTATATAAAATTACAGAAATCTGTAGTTTTTTCCACAAAATTGCAGTTGATTTAGCATGCGTCGTTGAAGTGGTGTTATGCTTTTTAACTGTACATTACTGTAGAAAGACAATTTAAAATTTTATTTTACGGAACGTGCACTTTAAAAATTGCATTTACAGAAAGTATTCTGTATTCTAACAGATGTTTTTGCTTTTTTTTAAACAATAAAATGCCTGTATATTTACAGATATTGAGAGTCATTTTTTTTTATTTTTATTATTGTATTGTATTAGTACACATTCCACTGTAATTTTGTATAAAATTGTTTTTTTTATTAAGGTTTTGACTTTCAAACAAACCATGAAATGCCTGTAGATTTGGAGATATTGGGAGTAATTTCGCCATTTTTCCCATTAAAATTCCAGGTAATTTACCATGATTTAAGATCATGTTAATATTATGTTTTCATAGCAATTTATTATATTTGTAAAGATTGGAATGTAATTTTACATTAAATCTGAGGTATTAATTTACAGATTGCTCTCCATGATAACAAACAAAATTACAGAAATCACCAGTCATTCAAAATGTTTTCCTTAAAATTGCGGGTAATTAATCATGTTCAAAGTGTTTTTTTAAAAGGGAAAATAATGGTATAAATGAAACATACATGCATCATACATCAAAGTAATTCACTGAAAACTACTGTAAAAAACAAACAAACAAACGAACAAATATTTTACAGAAAGTAGTCCAACCGTCTCTGACCTGGCAACGTGTAACCCTTGATCCAACTGGCAACAATGACCGTGACACGCATACGTAAACGTAAGCCCGTTGTTCCGAGCGCGCACCACCCCTTCCCCCCTCTCCCCCCTGGCCCCCTCCCTCCCTCACTGAGAACGCGATTTGCGAGGGGGTGAAAATTGGCATTTGGAGAGCTACTATGTCCAAAAGGATATATCCGTCAGGTGCGGAAAAGAGGACAAAGAAGAAGGTCGAGGATGAAAAAAAAACAAGGACAAGGTAAGGCTAAGTAATGTTATGTTTACCAGATGAACGTTTAGCCGAAAAACATGTCGGTTTTTTAATGAGACACTTCGTTAAACGTCGTTAACAGGTGCGTGTGTTAGCTGGCTAGCTGCTACATGTCCTAGCCTGCTGCAGTTAACATGTAGCCTAGGCCTACTGGCTGATTTTAAGGTCTGTTTACAGTGAAAAGATAACAGCTGTTTGCCTGTGAGGGGATGAAGGATTAATCACCCATGTATTAATGGCTGATTAGATATCTTTGGTTCATGCAAAATACATTTATGGTACGTTTACAATGAACATGGATTGTTGTCTTCCTTATATTACAAACGCATAACATCCTCACGGATTCTTGCGCCCTGTTGATACCCCTCCAGTCGGGCAGGGGGCCGAGGCTCATCATGCTGGGGACTCTACCACCTTTGCCGGGTGGAGTCTGCCTCCTGAAGTTCGGTAAAGTTGCGCTCTCCACGCTCCACGACTGAGCGCGCACGAGCGTGCCACTCATTATAGCGCATTTCCTCTGCGCTCTGGTGGTTTAAAAACGAGGATAAGTGTAACAATTATACGATGGCTTAATGGCTGTATGTGTGTGCGTTGATGATATATGCACATAAATAAGGAGAATATTTAGTTATTCCCGCTGTGTTCTACAGTGATCTAATGGAGGATATTTATTGTATTTATTACATGCATTTGGGCCGTCTCCTCCTCCTCCTGCGGTGACAGCGCTGATTCAATATTTCAAAATGATTTTGATTTAAGATACAAGTCAGATTTTAAAAGAAGGTTTTAATATGAAAAAAACGATCACTCATTAAAAGCGTCAAAAACATTGCTGGAGTTCCTCATGATAACGCAGATCTAACGTATGATATGGAGTGTAATTAAATGTGTGCGAGTCATCAAAAATATATAGTTCTTTTCACGTTTACTGCTGATTCCCTTCCCGTCTCCAGAATGTGCGTACCGGTACGCATGCCTCAGAGTTTGCTTACGGGTACGCACACTTTCCCGTCAAGTTTGGTTTTTAGATCACAACATTTGCGTGGAAAGTGGCGTACGCACGTTTCCAGCCCCGTTTTGTGCATACGCAAGCTTTATAAATGAGGGCCCTGCTCCATACTGTGCAGGCCAGGGTCAGAATATCAACTGTATCTAAGGGCCCTAGTTTCGTAGACCGGCGCAGGGTGGCGCAGTGCAAGTTTCGACCCGCGCAGCCTTGCGCACCGTCAGTTTGGCAGTTTGGTGGGGAGGCGTCACAGATTCAGCTTGGCGTAGCGGAAGTTTCGTGGCAAAAAGCCTCGCCGAGACTGCGCTGAAAGCTCGCCAGCTCCAACCTGGTCTACTTTCGGCGCAAGGCGTAAA
Source organism: Eutrigla gurnardus (assembly GCF_963514095.1). Classification (NCBI taxonomy): domain Eukaryota; kingdom Metazoa; phylum Chordata; class Actinopteri; order Perciformes; family Triglidae; genus Eutrigla; species Eutrigla gurnardus. The sequence goes on from NC_139928.1 coordinate 2,527,764, forward strand.
TAAAGTCCATTCATTCAATGCGAATCACAGCTGGCGGATCGGAAGTTTGGCGGACCGGCGCGCAGTGCGCACACATCACCGAGACCTCACAGGCAGGTTTCCACAGTTCCAGGCACATTTAAATGCAATAAATAATCACAACAAACACTATTTAATGCAACTAATTGAATCAACACGTTAATTTATATCTATATAGATTGTCCCGTCACATCTGACGTCAGATCAAAGGCGGATGGCACGCGTAACGGAAACTCAGCCTCTCGGACCAAAACATCTCCCTCTCTCTCTCCTGTTTTTTATAATATGGGCATTGTTATTATTATGATACGCGCGCACAGCGCGTGATGCGCGTGGTGGGAGCGGCGGCGATGCTTCTGTCATCGGGTTGTCAAGTGACGGAACTTGCACTGAACCTCCCCTAACGCATTAAAGGTGAGGAGAGGAGCTCATTTGATTGGTGAAGATCTGAATCGGCTGTATTAATCCCAGTCCACGCCTCGTCTCCTCCTCGTCTCCCACTCACGCCTTCTTCTCCTCCCTCTTTCCCACTTGCGCCGGTGGGCGTGACGGGAGGTGTGCCTGCGCGGTGCACGAAACTTTCAAAGTCCAGGCGGACACACCCCGTCGGCGCGGCGCAGGTGCGCTGAAAGCTGACTGCGCCTGGTCTACGAAACTAGGGCCCTATGTGTTAAAAAAACACTCAGCAGTAAAGAGTGTAATTTATATGTAAATTGTTGTGCAATCTATCCCCCTGGACGTACATTAATTTATAGCACTATTTTCTGTAAACAATAATTGTAAAATCATTTTTATTGTCTCAGGTGGAGCAATACTGAAATACTTTGGTGGTGGTGGTGGAGCATCAACCAGTGATGATGGAGGCACTGGTAAGAGTCCCCTGCCTTCTCTTTGAATACTTTTTTGACAGTGCAACCTTTAAACTGATTTAAAGCCAATTTAAAAAAATAACTTTTAGAATCATCATCATCATTCATCGTCTTGTACTTGGAAATTACCTAGTATGATGTATATTGTTTGATCTACTCTGCATGTAATGCATTTTCCATTTATAAATTATAATTGTCCCACACAGCAGCTGGAGATGACTCTACAGCAACACCTGGCTCAGGAGAAAATGTTTCTGGTAGGTAACCATAATGGTCAATCATAAATCTCTTAATTTACAACAACTTGACCTTATGTATGAATTAGTTATGATAAAAAATGCTTTAAACCAGGTGTGTCAAACTGATCCAGTAAAGGGCCGCTGTGGCTGCAGGTTTTCATTCCAACCAAGCAAGAACACACCTGACTCGACTTATTCACCTACCTGATTTGCCTTCACACCTTGATTGGTTGGATCAGGTGTGTTCTTGCTTGGTTGGAATGAAAACCTGCAGTCACAGTGGCCCTTTACTGGATCAGTTTGACACACCTGCTTTAAACTAACAGACTTCAAAATTAAGAAAACGACTAATAACAGCAAATGTTAATGTTCTTATTTCATATCAGGCCCATCATCATTCGACCCTCATGTTGCCACATCCTCATCCCCTGTGGCTGGTTCCAGTCATACAGTTGGTAAGTTTCTTGTTTGTTGCCACAATATGTTTATCTCTGTTGGAAAATTAAATTGTGTGTACACAAGTGGCTAAAGAAATTCTACTTCTCCACAGCTCCAGTGGTTACTACTGATGATGCTGCTGACCAACCAACATCCTCTTCCTCTATTTCTTCCAACCCCGGGAACTCTGCTCCTCTACCTCCGAGCGATCCAGCACTGTGGCCAGCTAATCTGTCTGACCAATTAAGGACTGATTTGGTTTTGCTGGTTTTATGAATATTTGATAGTACATACACTGTGAGGCAGGGCCCCCAATTTTATCCTGCTTAGGGCCCCCAGATGTACAGGGCCGGCCCTGATGTTAACGAAAGGCTACAGAAGCGGCATAGAAAGACAATCACCATTTTGCGTTACACCAACAACTGTAGATAATAAAACACACTTGAAACTTGGAGCGTTTAGCTCTGGTGTGAACAAGTCTCTATATACACGTTTTGTAGTAACAATATATTATTTCACAAACCGCTTAACATGGTAGCATGGTAGAACCTGTGCAGCTTTGGAATGAAAACCGAGTCAGACCACTCAGAAAATCTGACGAGAAACACATAGTTATTTATTAGTCAGTGCATGCGTCGAATATCATTTGCATGGAGATACCCCTGAGCAGCAGCGCTGTTTTTTGTTAGTTTGGATGGATGCTAATGACCAGCACAAAGCTAGTGTGCGCGGTAGAAACACTGTTTCAATATCTTCTCACAGTCACCAAACATACATTTCCACATGAAATTAAGCTAGAAATACCCCCCGTGTTTGCCACGCGTGTACCTGAGAAAGGACCAGGGTCGACACGTCCATCCGGTTTTTGCTGCAGCAGCTAGGTTCATGCAGAGGTCGCCTTGCCTTTCAAAATAGTAGCCTACAGCTGTAACTTCGTCTGCAAGTGTCACCAGATCAAAATTTCATTTAAAAACAAACATAGATATACCATATGCCCAATCCAAAGTCTGGATCGGGACTCGCATGTGGGAAGAAAAAACCCAGAGAGCCTGTTAACGCAGTCTAAATGCACGTATTTATCTAATTTATAAAGTATTTAAAATGTGAATATGTTTTTACTGATGAGAGGAAATAAAAATGACAATGTGTCAACTGCCTAAATACTTTTGTTTGGTCTCATTTATAAAGTATTTAATGTCCATCCATTTTCTACAGCTTATCCTGTATTTAGGGTCATTGGGGGGCTGGAGCCGATCCAAGCTGTCATTGGGCGAAGGCAGGATACACCCTGGACAGGACGCCAGTCTATCACAGGGCTGACATGTAGAGACAGATAACCATTTACGCTCACATTCACACCTACGGGCAATTCAATTAATGAACCTATCCCCATCCTGCATGTCTTTGGACTGTGGGAGGAAGCCGGAGAACCCGGAGAGAACCCACGCTTACACGGGGAGAACATGCAAACTCCACACAGAAGGAACCCTGGCCGATCCGGGAATCGAACCCGGGACCCTCTTGCTGTGAGGCGACAGTGCTACCCACTACACCACCATGCAGCCACCAAGTATTTAATGTGTTTGATTTTAATAACACCTGCATTAAAACTAAGTTGTGATTCATCAGGTTACACCCCACCGTTCTGAAAATAGACCATATCCTCTGCTGTAGTTGGGCCCAGCTCATTTTAAGTCTATCAGGTTTCATTTGATGTTACAACTTTACTTTCAGGATATATGTAATTTGTGGAGGGGCGACTAGTTGTTTCTTCTTTCATAATTGATTCTCTTAAAAGGTATAATAATTCAATACAAATTGTGAAAAGTAGGCTACCACAATCTTGATAAGAACCATCCAGCAGTATCCATCATTTTCTTTAGGAGATACACATTTCTACTTTTTAAAAACAATTTAATTAAAGGAATGTGAGTAGGCTACAGTACAGATTATGTTTACATACACCTCCAACAATATTATGTTAATACAAATGCATATCCAGAGATGGAAAGAGTACTCGACCCCAGTACTTGAGTAAGAGTACAAATACTACTGGTCAAAATTGACTCCGTTACAAGTAAAAGTAGCTCAGTCGACATGGTACTCGAGTAAGAGTAAAAAAGTACTTGCTTTTAAAGGTACTTAAGTATCCAAAAGTACATGCTTTTAAATGTACTTTACTTAAGAGTAAGAGTAAATTTCAAATCAAATGAATGGTTCTAGGCTTAACATAGTTAATAAATATTTGTGTAAAAAAGTCTTTGGGGGTTCATGTCTTCCTGCACCACCAGTAAATACCAACCACTGCTATGCGCAATACAGTTACACAAGATAAGTAAAATATAATACAGTACATATACCTTTAACTAGTATGACTAGATTAACATAATGTAACTTGCGGTGTAATATTGCCAAGGAAACTGCACGGTCATAGCTATGTTCGATGCTGCATCGAACATAGCCCATCTACAAGCTCACAAACGCAGAACTTCTGACTTCTGCTATGAGCCTGCCTGTTAATCAGGCATGCAAGGATGTTGTAAGACAAAGTATACATCCAGTTTATTCAGCCCAAAAGCAGCGGTCCCCAGGATTATTATTATTATTATAATATATATATATAACCCTTACCCTAACCCTAACCCTAACCCTAACCCTTAACTTAATACAATACAAGACGAGGGAAGATTCAAATTTCAAAGTTGGCGCCTATTTCCAGTTTGCTTCGTCCCGCCCATAACGGCCAACCAGCCAAGTTTGAAGAACGACAACAAGATGGGATTAGTGCGAGTGTCATCCAATCAGGTTCGTAGTGGGAATGTCACGAGTCATGCAAGTGAAAGACGTTATGGGCTTTTGGCGCATCATCTTCAAGGAGCCAAGGAGGACGTATGAGACAGTCAGCCACAACGGACATTGTCAACCAAACGCTGTTTGAGGTAAGTCTCCCAGATAACGCATGTGAACGATATTTTAATTCCTTTTCATACCTCGAGTGGAAAGCCTTGAAGCTAACGTTAGCATCCCTCTGATAAATTGCTACCACCACGTAAGCTATTGTTAGCAGATAGCTATCGTTTTGTATGGTTTTGTGACTAAGTGACTGATGGCAGCCAGGTCATTTTATTTTACAGCTAAAGTATTAATTGTTAACGCGCGCTTTCGGTCAAAGGCTTTTCTAACATGGCCAGAGGTTAGTCGTAATTGGGTTGTAATGTCCCACTCGTCCTGCATGAGTCCCGCAGAGACTTGAGATCTTACGTTTTTTTCTAGCATTATAGCATGCTACGTTAGCCTGCTCATTGCCGTCTTCCCTCGCTAGAGTCTGCTCTTTTTTTCACCAGGAGAGTTTATTTCTGTCTATCGCCACAGGTGTGGAGATGTTTGTTCGTTTGTGTTTAAATAATGTTTTGAGTGTTAATTATGGAGTTATAATTGCTGCAAAACGATCTGTGTGCGTATTCAGATCTGTCTGTGCGTGTTCAGATGTGTGCGTGTGTGCTCGCGCGTGTGTTCAGATGTGTGTGTGTGTAAAAAAAAAAATCTGTATGTCTGTATTCAGATTTGCAAGTGAATGGTACATAGTAAATGTCTGATATCAGTTACAACTCAGGCAGGAGCTCTCGATTGGCTGTCTTTTTACACGTGACTACACCGAATCAGCGCATATTAGTTATGTTAAGCATGTAATCTCTGGGTCTATTTGCTCTGTACAAATCGTTGATGCTAAATTATATGCATGCCTGCTGAATGAGATATTAGTCTATTGGATTTAAATGTTAAACTGAGGTAGTGAAATGTGGGTTTTCTGGTTACCATATTAAGTTTGGTTGCCTAATTATTTAATCTATTTATTTAAAAAAAAGCAAAATTACAGATGTCATTTATTTTTGTGTTATCCATCCATCCATCCATCCATTTTCTACCGCTTATCCTGTATTTAGGGTCACGGGGGATTTGTGTTATTTTTTGTAATTTTTTATTTTACTGTGCAAAATTGATTATTTTGTTGTAACATTTCACAAGTTAAAAAGCCTTTTCTAGCTCACACACAGCTCACGATTTCTGTGTGTTTTTGTTTGTCACCACAGTTGCCAAGTAAAGATTTGGAGATCCAGTCCTGACTCCTGTGTCTCCTTTCCAACTTGGGACAAAACAGAGACATAAAATGGAGACGGGTTACATATATTTAATATATAATAGAGGATGACTCCCAGTGATAATGACTACTCCATGGAGATGGTAAGGACAAATAACATTTTTCCAATCTATAAAACTAGATTCAAGCTTGCAATTAAAGCCTGTGCAGATGGACATACTTCCTACCTGTCTCAGTGGAGATGCACTGGCTGTCATTACCACCAGAGGTGCAGCAAGACTGTATAGATAAATTACATTTTTGGTACATGTTAATTTGTGAGCTTTTATTAGCTCTGGACAGAGCCAGGCTGACTTTTTTTTTTCTCCTGTTTCCCCCTATGTGTGTGCGTGCCGCTTGTATTGATGTCATGCCTGTAAAAAAAGAGACTTTGACCTGGAGAAGGTAAGACCATATTTATTTCTCTGTAAAACTCAGTATATAACTGCATGAATCTATTTTAGATAGAGAAGCGTTATCAGGATCTGTGATTGACATTTTTAATGTTTTAACTTGAGCATATCTTACTTTTAAGAATATAATGTTGATAGGAGTAGAGTTTTGTGTTGAGTGTAATCTCGAAAGAGAATATTTATCACTCTTTTACTTCTGCTCCTGTTACTCTCTTAGTTTGGAAGTAAAGTGGCACATTGTTGGCTTTGCTAGAAATGCTCAGTGGCTTGTGGATCACAAGGCAGACATTTACTGCTGTAATTGTGCCAACCTGAAGTGAGTGATGATTAGGGTTGGGCATCGAGATCCGGTTCCAAATAGGAACCGGTTCCTAACCTCCAGTTCCGGAACCGTTAAGAAGCTGTTGGAATTGCGATCCTTTTTTTCCGGTTCTTAAACGTCCGCACTAGTTTGTTTGTTTTACTCCGCTCGCACTAGGGCTGAACGATTTTAGGAAAAGATCTAATTGCGATTTTTCTGACAGATATTGCGATTTCGATTTGATTCACGATTTCCTTCAAATCAAGCTTCAGTGCAATATTCACAATGTACAGTAACATTAAAACATTGAATGCTATTACTCTAATGCAAGGACTAAAGTTAAAAATTGCTTCCAAATGAATTTATTAACAAGAAACATGTATGTTCATTCTTTAAAGTCCTTGACCAATGGCAGTTATTACAAATGAACTAAAAGAGCCATCTTTGACTGTCTTAACTTGAATGTGCAAAAATCCTTAACTGTAATAATTGAATTGTAAATCAAATACAAAAACTGTTATTGAAATAAAATGACCCTTCTAAAAAATATGTCAGACATTAAAATAGGTGCAGTGTTTCCCGCAGGATTTTTTTCAGCAGCGGTGGTGTGGTCCCCGAACCCTCTAGTGGGGTCCGGGGGCATGCCCCCCGGCCGAAATTTTTTTGTACCCTTTACATTGGAATGCATGAATCTGGTGCACTTTGAGAGGAGAATATGCACTTAAATCCTATTCAAACAGTCCTGTGTATTACTGTAGATGGGATTATTGGTGTTGTAACTTTGCCTTTTGTGTCTTCATTTACAGATTTTTATATTTTTGTATAGTAATATTTAACAAAAAATGCCACAACGCAAATATAATTTGCACAATTTATTTACAGATTTTTGCCTAATGCTTAAACACTAAACATGGTTGCTATGCCCAAAGCATAACTGTTTTTTACATAAGACACTTTGTTCAAAAATGAAATCTCCTGCAACAATGGGCAAAACACATCTTTTTAAATTATAAACCTAACTAAAATTTGAAAAGAACACAGACTCACACACATGAAAAATAAAAAATAAAGCTAATTGAATACCAATCAGTGTGAGCCTTAGCACTACAAATAGACCTCAGGTGAGCTCAGCTCCTTTGTGAGACAGTGAGAGTCAGGGGAAGAGGACAAGAGAGCGACAGGAGGATGAGGACAAAGAAGACAACAGATGGAGAACTGTGAAGTTTTTGCTCATCCACAAAGGTTGTTATTGCTTAAAACACTTCTTCTTAGTCTTGGGAGTCAAAAAGTGATGAGAAAATTATAAAATAAATATAAGTTATACATAATAGAAACTATTCATGATCTTTTAAGAAGTCCTTAGGTTTTTTCCCTGCATTTATGCTAATGACCACATGCTTACAGGCGATTAGCATAAATCCCTAACTAAAATACGCGATGAAAACAGATTTTATATGGCAATAAAGAACAACATCGGATCTAACGGTATGGATTCATTTTTCAAAGTTCCCGAAAATACCTAGGCTATAAATTCCTGACTGGATATAAGCTCCTGTAAAGGCTATGAGTGATCCCAAAAAGAGCGACAACACGCACACACACACATAGGCCTACACACACACACACACAATACTAGAGGAAAAACGGCACGGAGGTTGCGGTTTATAGATACAATAAAATGATTGGGCTCAGAGGGTTTTTAACACTGGTGGTCATGTAGCGACACATTTTAGCAACTTACTTTCTCTCTCTCTCTCTCTGTCTGTCTCATTCTTTCCTTCTTTCTTCGATCTTCCGCTTCACTCGCTACTGCTAGAATCAATGTAACTTTGCAACCGTGTAGGGTAGCCTACTGCCAACAACTGCCACACTCGCTGTGTATTTTTCTTCTTTGATGTTGGTTACGTGACGATGTGCCGCGTGCTGCGCAATTGACGTTACGCGCTGTACATTTTCTAAAAGGAGCTACGTAAAAAAAAAAAATAATAATTTTTTTTTTTTTAAAGGATTTTTATTGCAGCGGCGGAGAAAATTCAGCAGCGGCGTGTGAACGTGGGGGAAACACTGATAGTATCATTCTCAAACTGTCAGCTGTACACATTTTAAAGAACATTAAGGTATAATGTTGTAGCAGTAATTTGTAACATTTTAAGAAGGTTATCACAAAACAGTTTTAGAATGTTTTTATAGAACATTCTTTTAGAATATTCTGGGAACTTAAAGAAAACTTACCCCTAAAAACATAATTTAAACATTATGGTATAATGTTAAAGCAATATTTTCATTCAATATTTTAAGAAGGCTATCACAAAACAGTTTTAGAATGTTTTTATAGAACGTTCTTCCAGAACATTCTGGGAACTTAAAGAAAACTTACCCCTAAAAACATCATTAAAACATTATGCTATAATGTTAAAGCAATATTTTCATTCAACATTTTAAGAAGGTTATTACAAAACAGTTTTAGAATGTTTTTATAGAACGTTCTTCCAGAACATTCTGGGAACTTAAAGAAAACTTACCCCTAAAAACATCATTTAAACATTATGGTATAATGTTAAAGCAATATTTTCATTCAACATTTTAAGAAGGTTATTACAAAACAGTTTTAGAATGTTTTTATAGAACGTTCTTCCAGAACATTCCGGGAACTTAAAGAAAACTTCCCGCTAAAAACATTATTAAAACATTATGGTATAATGTTATGGCAATATTTTCATTCAACATTTTAAGAAGGTTATTACAAAACAGTTTTAGAATGTTTTTATAGAACGTTCTTCCAGAACATTCCGGGAACTTAAAGAAAACTTCCCGCTAAAAACATTGTAACAACATTATAGGTAACATTTTTAGAACCAAAAATTGCTAGCTGGGATGCAGATCTCAACGGCCGAATTTAGCGTCAGTTTCTTCTCCTTTAAAAGCTGTGCACGGACAGCGTCACTGTGAATATCACAGACCAAACGATCTGTAATCAGTTCATCATGCAGTGTCCCGAAGTCACATTTCTTGGCCATGACCTTCAACGTGGAAACATATGACTGGATTGACTCGTGCCGTTTCTGGTCAGTCGTGTTGAATGCATGTCTGTCCATAATTACGTTCTTTACCGGCAGGCATAATTCCTCAAATTTCTTTACCAGCACAGCAGGGTCCTCGCGATCCTCGTCGGCCGCAAAATCAAACGTGTCGAGTTTATCCAACGCCTCCGGACCGGCGAGGTTGAGAAACGTGTAGGCTTGCACTTTCGTACTAGCCGTCGCTAGCCCGGCGTTGCTATAGACATGCCATTCCCGCTTGAACTTCTCCCAGTTGTGATATCCTCGTTAAAGACGAGCGGGTCGATCCGGCGGAGTCCTTGCGCCATCTTAGATTAGATTCGGCTCACTTCTGACACCATGTAGATGTGCATGAATGAGGAAGACAGCGAACGGTGTTACACCCACTAGCTTTATTAGCCCAGTTCAACAACCACGACCACCACCACCAACGCGCCCCAGCATGCCTTGCGTCCCCGTGACGTCAGCACGCCGTAGCAGTAACCATAGAGACTGTCAACATAGTCTACAGTCATCTGCATAACAATGGTAAGAGAATCCATGTGATATGATTTCAGAGCCTACTGATCTGCTGTATAGTGAGAACACAAGCGGTCCTAATACTGAGCCTTGAGGGACACCCGTGTCCAGAGAAAAGGGTTTGGACATAGAGCCATTCCATGTAACCTGAAAGGTGCGATTTGTCAGGTATGATGTGAACCAGGTTAGAGCAGAGTCAGTGATGCCAAGTTAAGCCAGGGTGGAGAGGAGGATTTGGTGGTTGACGGTGTCGAATGCAGCAGATAGGTCGAGGAGATTGAGAACGGAGGAGTGGGATGAGGCTCTGCCGTTTCACAGGGACTCAGTCACTGTGAGGAGGGCCGTCTAAGTGGAGTGAGCAGTCCTGAATCCTGATTGATTAGGGTCAAGGAGGTTGTTCTGTGAGAGATAGGATGACAGTTGGTTGTAGGCGGCACGTTCCAGGGTTTTAGAGAGGAATGAAAGAAGAGATACAGGTCTGTAGCTTCAGATGTCAGCAGCATCTAGGGTGGGTTTTTTTTTAGGAGGGGCTTCACTGTAGCCATCATAAAAGCCGCTGGAATGAGACCTGAGGTGAGGGAGGGGTTGATCAGGGTGGTGAGGAATGGCAAGATGTCATGTGAGATGTCTTGGAGAAGAGAGGAGGGAATCAGGTCAAGGGAGCAGGTGGTGGCACGGTTAGACGTATCAAGTTTGTGAACGTCTTCAGAGGTGAGAGGGCTAAAGCGGCTAAGGCCATCAGAGGTGAGAGTTGAGGGAGATGTTTTCTGGGAGGGAATAGAAGTGAATGAGGAGCGGATGTCTTTTACTTTCTTGGTAAATGAAGTTGCAAAGTCATCAGCAGTGAGGGAGGAAGGAGGAGGAGGGGTAGGAGGGGTGAGGAGGAAGGAGAACATGGAGAAGAGTTTCCTGGGGTTGGAGGCGGAAGAGTTGATCCTTGACAGGTAGAAGACAGATTTAGCTGCTGAAACAGTTGAGGTGAAATCAGAGAGGAGGTGGTGGTAGTGAGCAAGGTCCTCATCCTGGCCCGATTTCTTCCATTTCCTCTCTGCCGTTTGCAGAGAGAAATGTATCCATTTCAAGGTGTTTGGTGTTACTACTGTCGAAACCAGTGTAACAAAAACCAGTGTAACAAAAATATATATTGTGTCAAACTATGTATGAAAGGTGACTTATGAATGACGTTGCTATTTCAACATTGATTAGATTTGCAAAATCTAAACAAAATCCATTGGTTATCCAACACTGGCACCTGATTCAATGGTAGTCTGTAGGGCCACCTCTAGAGTGAAATCATTTGTCCTGCCCTGAAATGTTGCTTTCATGCTCCATATTGCTCTCACTGTCAACAAATACCATGAAGAGACCAAAACCTGTCTGTGACTGATGTCTACAACCATCTTGCCCATCCTCGCCTTCCAAACGCCATCCTGCTGGCCATCGGAGGCTGGAGTGTCGGCGGTCCGACTGACGGCATCAAGGCATACAACGTCTACATGAACAACTGGATCAACTTGACGCACAATCTGGAGCGTCCTCGTGCCTTCCATGGCAACGCCTTCCTCAACGGGAACGTCTACTGTGTTGGGGGCTTCGACGGGTTGGAGTATTTGAACAGCGTGTGCAGGTTCGACCTCAGCTCAAAAACCTGGCATGAGGTGTTGCCCATGTTTTTTCCACCGCTGCTTTGTGAGCGTCACTGCACTGAACGGGTGCATCTATGCTATGGAAGGTTATGACGGACATGCACAATACTCCACTGCAGAGCGCTTCAGTCCTGAGACAAACCAGTGGAGTCTCATTTCTTCCATGCAGGAGAGACGAAGTGATGCCAGCTCCGCGACGCTCCACAACAAGGTTGGTCTCATAACGCAACACATTTACGTTTTCGATTTTAATTGATTTTTTTTAAAACTACTAAAGACAAAATAATTATTTCACATGTTTTTATTTAAATGACAGAACATGAATTTCCTTACAAGGGAAAGAGTGACAAACTTTCAGTTTCACCATACCTCATTTGTAAAATATAAATAAAAGGTTGCTCTATTTTCTTAAACAAAGATAAATTAAAAAAGTGCAAAATTAGCTTTCCCTTTTTGAAAAATAAAGTGCCTCACTGCCTCTAGGGAGGAAAAAAAATGTATAGCATCTCTTAATAAAACTTTGCAAATAACACCGAACATATTTGCATGAAAAAATATAAATAAAATCATACATTAAGTCTATATTATATATGCAGCCTTTTCAACTGCATATATGGGAACCATATCTTTGGCAGGGTTGCCAACTTTGGGACTTTGGTTGGAGTGAGGCTCTGGAAAATGGTAGTGGGCGCACGCGCATGGCAATCTTTTTTGACAATTCTTTAGTCCAGGCACTGTTAAATTTGGAATTGTAAGCAGTGGCCCCTGATTTTGCCTTTTTCTTATTCTTGACTGTGAGCACTGTGCTTGTATCATTTACATTTACATTTACATTTAGGTCATTTAGCAGACGCTTTTGTCCAAAGCGACTTACAATAAGTACATTTGTCAAAAGAAGGAAACAAAGAAACCACAACGTATCATTGCCGATAAAGTAAGAGCTAAAAATAGAACAAGTGTTAGGTCCTCATCTGAGTAAAGTAGTGCTTCAAGAGCAACAGTGCTACGATCAGAGTGCTATAGGTACGTTTTTTTTTTTGGGGGGGGGGGGGGGGGGGGGGTTGAGGGAGGGTGTTAGTGGGTATCTTCCTCCTCTTCCTCCTGTGACATGACATCACAGGGGGAAGAGGACATGACATCTCCTTTAAAATTACATGTATGCCTAGACCTGCTAACATTGGTAAGACAAGTTCATATTTGAGTGAGGCATCTGGTGTAGGGCACACTGTCCATCTTTAATAAAGAGGTAGCCTAGGGTAACATTTTTCTTTTTGCTAACAAACAACTGAACATGAACCACTACGTGACCAGCTTACCTGCTGAAGCTCTACTTGATTCTCCTCCTCTCCATGTCCATCATCCGTTTTTCTTTGGAAATATTTCAGCAAGCTCATCTAACAAAACGTAATTTGCACCATGAGCCTTTTAGTCTTAGTGGCTACCTAGGCCTCATAATGCACGTGAGATAACGTTGACAATAATAAGGATCTTCATTGTCATCCAAACTTTCGAATGCGCATCAGTGGGCTCCGACCCCGAACCTATGTTTTGAACTTTTTTTCACAGACAACTGTGACATATCAGGTCCAGGGTTTTTAGCAATTCAACGATCAGAGAATACAGGTGCATGGTTTTTAGCGAATCCACGTTCAGAGAATACTCCGTGATGACGTTGTAGGCAGATGTTACAGCTGCTAGACATCAACAGAAAATGAACGAGAATTTTTTGTTGCCGTGACATTTCGTTCATGTGCGTGACAGCATGAGATTGATGGTGAAACCGTGAGTGTCACACCAGGAGCATGAGAGTTGGCAACCCTGTCTTTGGCGATGTGAAACACCACCGCATGGGTGATGTCTTTCCACTTCCTCCCTTTCGTTTCATATGGGGTACTATGTGCAGATGAAGCGGCTAACGTTCCCTGCTTCTTTATTGTTTTGAGGCTATTGTTATCCTTCGCAGCAGATTGCAGGGCAACACACTGCTCCCACTCAGCTGCATGCTTACGTCTAAGATGCTGGAACAGGTTCATTGTGGCGCTGCCTTTTGTTGCCACTGCATGAAAACAGAATTTACAGCGTACACTCGTTTGAAAAAATCCTTGCTGTTTTCTGCGCACGCTGCCATGTTGATATTGTCAGAGAACTAGTGGAGGGAGGGGAATGGAGCGGAGGGGAGCCGAGAGAGAGCAGTAAACTACCGTGGTTTTTACCCAAGTTAAAGGAAAAATCGATTTTTGATCGATCGATTTGGATTTAAAATCGATAAATCGCCCAGCCCTACATTGTCTCGTGGGCAAGTTATGACCCCACTCGGCATCCGCCGTCGCCGTTTGCCACATCCCCGGCGGTGGCGCACTTACCCGTGGGAAATTTTGAGAGTGAGAATTTTGAGTGCAAAATTTTGCATTAAAATGAATGGGACGAGCCAAAAAAACGAGCGAAAAAGAGAGATCATTGTAGTTTTTCAAACGTCTTCTGCTCAGGCATACTTTCACCTAGAAACTCCATTTAAACTTTAAGACACAAGTCTTGTGTATTGGTGTATCAATCCACGTTTCAATAGGTCATATAGTTTTTGATCAATCACTGTTCAATGACCATGATCGTTTTGGGAGAAATCATGAGATTATAATGGGTGTGTATTGCGCAGAACATTCCGTGCTAGAGTGCGTGACATCATCAGTCAGAGAGGGAGAGCAACAACTCCATCTCGTTTGAAATCTCTGAAGAATCTCATCATAATGTGTACACACTCCGGCAGTAGCCCCCGTTGCCCTTTCAAAATTTCCCCAGAGGGAATTTTCTAGTTTATGTTGCCATTTTGTTATTGGTGTATTTTTGGTAGCCTTCCATTACTATGTCATAGCCTATAGCATCAGCGCCTCCGTTTCAGTCTAGCTGGCTCTGAACGGAAGCCTCCTGAGGACTTACCCGTCCAATATCAATACATATAAGAAATGATTCGCTTACAAGGATGAATCAGATTATTGGCAGAGGTAATTATACACTTATGAGGACTTATTTATGAATGAAGATATTGATTTTAGCTTATAATTTACTTACGAAGCTACACACTGTCCCTTTAAGTTTGGCAGTTGCGTTGTGTAAAACCTTGCCGATTGAATGCTTTTGTTGTAGAGATGTCGCCACATTTCCAGACATTGGCAGTTACGATGCTGATGGCTGAAAGTAAGAATGTATTGCAACCAAGTCCTAATGTAATGAGACAGATCATCCGTTTAAGTTTACACAGGGCTACATTCTTTGCTGCAGAAAGAGAAATACAATTTTCTAGTTTTGATCTGGCAGGAACGTTATTATCAGGTATCTGACAGGCCAATATTGGCTCCAGGATATTGGTCTAAACCAAAAAGACTACAAGCCAGCAACCCTGACAGGATGTGCTCTCTCACTTATATTTCCCCCCCTTTTCTCTCTCACCCTTGCACCTCGCCAGCTGCCTCCCAACACGGTAATGACGGTTTTATCAGTTTAACCACGTTTGCCATCTCCAGGACTGGGCTGCTCTCCAGTCCTGTCTGCCGTGTGCTCAGCTCTGCTCAGCTAAAACCAGACACTAACAAGAGCCCCTTGTATATCCATTATGGAGCCCTAGCGGAGCTCCCAGCGTCGGCGTGCGGTGTGCTGCTGTACCGTGTATGTGTTGAAACCTGTCCAAGGTTGAACATATGGAACCCGCCTGCCAACACCTATTTCACTGACACTTGGTCTCTTCCAACTACAACCTGACTGTGATGTGTCCTGGGGCCGTGGAAGCTGTAGGTAGTGAAAGAAAATCACAATATAAATCACACAAGCGAGAAGCACGTTCGCCAGCCAGTCTGATAGATTGTCGAGAAACATCCAAGAAACATATGGTAACAGAAATGCTGTTGGCTTCAAACCCACTGTAAACAATCTGCGTCTGACAGTAGGAGGCTGAAAACCAAATATAGTTCAGGCCAATAAAGTGGAAACTCTAATAACAGTCTGATTATGTCTTGAAGTCATCACCAGATCTACACACCGCAGATCTAAATCTAATCTCCCTCCCACCTAAAGATAGACTCCAGCTCTTTTTATAGAAGGCCTGAGCTGCAGAATTGCATGTTCTATTTCAGACGGCCCGGGCTGCTCACATCATTGTTTGTTTTAGCAGGCTAACCTTCCCCCCTGTGTATTTATAGGTGTCGAGGCCAGGAGAAAGACCACAGCAGCTCCATAAATAAGCGGGCCTCCAAGCGAGCCCTCCCGACCAACAAAAAGCCCAGTCATTTCACAGGCCATTACCTGGAGATGCCTCACGAGGAGGCGGGTCTCCGAAGCGAGGGAGGGTCGCATGACTTTTGAGGACAAGTCGACTCGGTGGGAGGAAAGGAGCTGTTTGGATTAATAATAAATATGGTGATCCGTTTTCTGCGAAAGGGTGCGATGGGAGAAAATAACCAACTACTATGAGGCCGTTCATCGCCATTCTCACTGTCGCCCCACTCACCTTTCACTCTCTCCTCTCTGTCTGTCTGTCTGTCTGTCTGTCTGTCTGTCTGTCTGTCTGTCTGTCTGTCTGTCTCTGAACTTTTGGCCCCTGAATCTTGTTGGAACCCCCCCCTCCAGACACACAACATCAACCGATGATGTCATTTGTGTGTGTGTGTGTGTGCGTGCGTGTGTGTGTGCGTGTGCGTGTTGCTGCTTATCTCTGCCTCCACAGACGCTGTGGAGAAAGCCAGTCAGCAGAGGCCACGGCCAGCACGCTCCAGAGCCCCTCTGGCAGCCAGACCTCGCCGCGGCGAGGAAACTGCACCCTGCAACACAAACAAGCCCTCAGCCCAGCAGCGCTCCAGCGCCCGGCTGCTAATCCCGGTGCCTCCCTGTAAAACAGGTAGAGCGCTACAACACCCGCACAGCTTTTAGGAAATGGATGTCCTCTCCCCCCTTCTGGCTTTAATATGGCTCCTGGCTTCTTCTTTTTTTTTTTCAAAGTGATGAAATATTCAAAAGCATTGTTTCGCGGGGGCCATTCGACAATGGCATTTGTCCTAAATATTGCCGCGCTCATTTGCTGGGTGGCGACAGTGATGATTCCATAAAACATATGAATGGAGAGAGTTGTCACACGGATGTGGCTGAACACTGAAGGCTCATGATCTTAAATCAGCGGGGAGCGCCGCCGACTGGCACGGTGGGGGATCCGACGGAGCGACTGCAACTGCTAATTTGTCTCAGAATGGCCATTTACGGTTTCAAGGGCACCATAACTGTTAGATGAAGAGATGTTTTTTTTATCTTCCCGATTGTGTCCCGGCAGTATGCAGTGTGTGTGTGGTGAGGTGAGATAGTGGTATGAAAGTCATATCTTTGCCTGTTCTGGCAATATCTTCAGGAATACCCTCACTTGTAATGGACCCGCTTTCTGTGAATGCACGGTTAATGTGTATAAAGAAGACTTATATCGCAGGTGTCCTTGTAGAGGAACATCCTTCATTGGCCTGTTATGTAATGACCTCAATCTTGACTGTGCAACACCTTGTTAAACAACAAACTTTCTGTGGACACAAATGACAGAAATGGGAATCTGATTCATTAGAAGCAGGAGAAGACACTTCTGTAAGAGCAGGAGCACCTCAATGAGAGGGAAATCCTGAATGATTCATGCCATCCTGAGCCAATAATGGATCAAAGACTTAGGTAATTTTCAATTAGGTAGATGCAATATTTTTAGAACGTGTCTCTTCCCTATCTAATGTCTCTTGTTCCTAGAAATGAAAATGAGAATGAAATAGGCCTATCATTGTTATATTTATAATGCCTTTGCAATAGTAGTTATACAACTGACTACAGAATCACAACAAGCTTTTGCACAGTGTATATCACATGGCATACACTCATGATAGCCTAACTATTGATCTGAGAGTTCATTTGCACAAGGTTTTTTTATTATCCGCGCCACTCATTTCTTTCTCATCTCCACCACCTTTTTTCCGTTTCAACATTTTTTAGTTTTCTCTGTGTAACTTATATCTAGTCATAAACATGTGGACGATCATAATCTCACGAGATCAAAGCGGCTGCAGTTTTTAGTGCAAGGCACTGCAGTTGCTCTCAACCGACTGCAAGCCCCGGGGCATGATGGGAAACGCCTGGCTCTCACCTCATCTAAGAGCTAATTGGCTCTTAGTTTTGACAACAAACAGCACGTTTAGTAGCAAATTTCTAATATTTAACTTACTCTTACGATCAGTTCCTGTGTTTATATACAGGGACTGAATTATTAAAACACGTAGCAGCGCTCTTCTGGCTAGAACGGGATCCATTTTGCACTATAATAATAAGCTGTAAGTAGCTTGAATTAGCGGGAAGCGATTTCAATGGCAGCTGAATCCGCAAAGGCAACTCCCCCATAAACCAGACATGCCTTCCCTCGTCCGGCACCAGTCCGTCAACGGAAAGGTGCAGTCTGAACGCGCCCTTACCACTGTCTGCGGATGTGTTAAACGGCAGTGTTGCAGCGGAGGGTCATACCGTCACCTGTTTTAATCTGTCCATGATTGGAACATCTGAAATTAAAATCTGACCGATGGCCAGTCCAGTCGTGTTGCTGCCGTTAACTCCTTGACCAAGTAGCTGCAAGAAACAAACTTCCTTTAGTGCTTGTGCATGCTGCATGTGTGTGTAGGAAACCAGGGAAAGTGTGGACTTCTATTGCTTCGGGTATTTTCTTACTGATACAGTAGAACGGATTTGATCGTGAAGCAATGAAAAGAGCGCTGGACAGATTAGACCCGTCATGCACTAATATTTTTAACAGCAAAAGTGTGTGTGTGTGTGGGGGGGTACTTTTCTCAGTATATAATAATTGTTTGGCTGAACCAGCGGGGACAAACCGAAACTCCTAAATGTGCTCTCATTAGCGACCCAGAACTGAAATTCACCCCCCATGCAAAACGACTTCAAACATTATATGTAATGGTTAGAAATACCTGCTCATACCATTTGTTGATATTTTCCAGTTATTTGAGATTTATTTTAAGTAACTGTGGAAAGGTGAAAGAGAATAAAATATATGCTATGACTAAGGCAGGAGATGCTGAAAATAATCAATGTGGGAAGAAATCCTACACGGTGAAATTTCCGAGTAACCGGTGAAATTTTATTGAAACAGTGACCACAGAGTCTGAAATTTCCCTTCTGGCATTGAGAAAAATGTTCTCACATCTGTAATTTCTTTGCGAACACACACAACCTGCAGTATGTGGTTGTGTGGAGGAGATAGGGAGGTGATAGTTTCTCACACACACACACACACACACACACACACACACACACACACACACACACACACACACACACACACACACACATATGGCTTCAGAAATGCCAATCCGCCTCACACTTTTCTTTATAGAGCGAAACAACAGTCATTAGAAGATGTAATGGATTAGTCACGGATGGAGTGAAGGGAGACAGGAGAGGAGAGGGAAGAGGGGACAAAACCCAGATCGAAATGGAGATTGGCAGATGGGTAAAATGGATTGGATAGACCGCTCTACGGATGAGAAGACAGGACGGAGAGCTGATGCCTACCGCCGCGGCGAGAGATAATGGAAACTGATTACAAAGAATAAAAAAAATAAAATCAACAAGATTTCTCTCATTCCAGAAGCAATGCTCGAAAAATGTGCTGCAAGTAAAATGATTGGCGAGGTCCCGTATCGTGGTTAAAACTGATCGTCACAGAATTTGAATCTGCAGCATCAACAAGTTTTAAAATAAAGAAAAGAAAGAAGAAGAAAACAAAACAAAACATAAGAGCAAGGTGAAAGGGATGGGGGGGGGGGGGACTGAAAGGAAGTGCGGTTGTTTTTAGGAGTTCGTTGTGAGAGTTCCGTGCCGCCAAACTGCTTCTTCTGTTCTGTTTACTCCGCGCCTCCTTGGCTCATGTTCATCTGAGGGGAGCAGAGGAGCTGCAGGAGACAAACAGGATGTCTGTGGGAGGACGAATGAGAGGGGGGTGAGTCTGACGGGGAAGTGTGTGTGTATGTGTACGTGTGTGTGTGTGTTAATCCCAGGAAGGACTTCCTCTGAATATGAGCTGCTTGGGAGTTCTGTGGGAGTTCGTTGACACATAGGAAAAAAAGCAGAGGAAGAGAGAGAGAGAGAGAGAGAGAGAGAGTAGTGCTGTTGAATCCCACTTCTAAAAGAACACACACACTCACAGAGGAAAACCACCCACAGAGAGAGAGAGAGAGAGAGAGAGAGAGAGAGAGAGGTTGCGATAACGGTGGCGGTTCTGGCGTCATTACGAGCTGATGATGAAGATGGTGATGATGAACATAGGCCCACCTCAGTGACACGTAGCCTGAATCTAACGCTGTGCCTCAATCAAAGCTACTCCAAAACCTCGGACTGAACAAACGTGCCACGCCAGCTGGGACCAAACAGCACAATTAACCCTCGCGTTTGTTTTTAATCTTCTGGGTTTGGTGGGTGGGGGCGGGTCGCTGCGCAGCATGATACTTTGGGTTGGAATATTACAGTCGGCTTTTAAAATAGCGTGGCGGTGACATGTCCCGGCGTGGAGGTTGAAAAGATGTGCAGCCCAGCTGGAGCTCAAAGAAGGAAGTGTCATTAAAAGGCTAATAAATAAAACTTTGTGCCACACTAGCAGCTGCTGCCTGAGGGAAGGCAAGGTTTCATATATTATTGAAAGACCAGGTCTCAACAACTGTTGCATAGACTTCTGCTGCACTTGATCTGGATATTCATGGTTCCCAGAGGATGAATCCCAATGACTTTGGTGACCCCCTGTTCCTCTAGCGCCACCAGCATGTTGATATTTGTGGTTCAGAGTGAAAAATGTCTTACCAACCATTGGATGGACTTCTGTGGAATTTGATTTAGATAATCATGGTTGCCGGAGGGTGAACCCCGATGACGTTTTTAAGAAATTGAATTCGGAAACAATACTAGCAACCTGTTGGTGGCGCTAGAGGAACAGTCAGGGGGTCACCAACTATTAGATGGACTCCTGTGACATTTGATTCGGATATTCATGTTTCCCAGAGGATGAATCCCAAATATTTGGTGTTCCTCTAGCGCCACCAGCAGGTTGATGTTGTGGTTCTGACTGAAATGTCTTGGATGGATTGTCACGAGTTTTGTTTCAAACTAGCGATGCCCTGATATTTTCAGACCGAGTACACAAGTACTAACATGTGGGTACTTGCCGATACCGAGTACCAATATGAGTACTTAATAATGTCACAACAGGTCTTATAATTAATTTGAGAGAGAGAGAGAGAGAGAGAGAGAGAGAGAGCATTACGGTGAGTATGAAGTCAGCAACTCCTTTGCACTTAAATACGCCTATTTGCACAGAAGAGTGACACAGTTAGCCCTCACATTAGCAACAGAGAGCGTCAGTATCAGTATTGGTGCATTCCTAGATCAAACGTTTATGTCCCCCTCAGGATGAATTTTAACAGCTAACTAAATGAACCAGGCCTGCGGCAGCAAGGAAACATCTAGCCGGAGCTCAGACAGTGCTACCCTCGCACCTGGCAGGATTAGCGCAGTTTGAGTTATGTGTTTCCTAGATGCGTCAAAAGCATTTGATAAAGACAATCATGGCAAACTGTTTTCCAAATTCCAAGAGCGTGGTGTCCCACTTTACCTGATAAGGATCCCGCAGTTCTGGTACACACAACAGACCATGCAAATCAGATGGGGCAGTAGTATATCTGCACCCTTTCATCCATATATTATCACCTGTCCTCTTCAATATTTACATGGATGATCTTTCCATGAAGCTTAGTCAGTGTAAGACCGGATGTATGTAGGTGATAGTCTCATTAATCACCTCATATATGCTGATGATCTGGTCATCATGTCTCCATACAGTGCTGGGCTACAGCACTTACTTAAAGTGTGCTCTAGCTATGGAGCCCATGACATTATGTCTAACCCTAAGAAGAGTGTCATTCTGATGTTAAAACTAAGGAGGATCAGAAGCAAAAGTTTCCCTCATTTTTACTGTCTGACCGCCCTTTAGATGTTGTTAAGAGAGTACAGTACTTGGGTCACATCATCAATGAGGATCTGTGTGATGATGATGACATCCAGCGTCAGTGCTGTAAGCTCTATGCTCAGGCCAATATGCTGGCCCACAGATTCCATATTTGCACGGATGACGTTAAAGTTAGTCTCTTCAGAGCCTACTGTACTCCTAAATATACCACAGCAAAGCTAAAGAAGCTACAGGTAGCATATAATGATGCCTTCAGGATGCTCCTTAAGCTGCCAGGATGGACAAGTCCAAGCACTTTATTTTTTAATAGTAATGTCCCCACCTTCCATGCTGTGTTGAGGAATTTTATGTATACATTTATGTGTCGACTTCTTGAGTCAAAAAATAGCCTAATAACTGCACTCACTAACACTAAACAGAGTGATACAAGGTACACATCTGGACTGTGGAAACACTGGAACAGGTGCTTGCATGTATATTAATGTGTTGACCTGTATTTGTATTGTCTTATGTATTTTATGTGGAACCTCTGAATCTGTTATAAAGTATTCATTCATTCATTCATTATAATATCATCTGTGCCTCAGGATGGGACTCGACTATGGTTTGAAAAAGTCAGTGTTGGGTAAAAGACTGGTAGGGTTTGTGCTCATGCGTCTCTGATTGGCGGCAGCCCTGCAATGTAACTTGAGTGTAATTTGTTTTGCATTAAGTTTCTAGTAATTAAATGAAGTCATTTATCAAATTTAAAGTTGAGTTTTTTTTCCTGCAACATTGCAATCTTGATATAACAGTAACAGTCTTCTCTCCCTCGTGAAAGGCATCATGCCTACCTCAGAATTCCGATCCCTTCTGAGTTTGTCCCCCCCTGAGTCGCTCTGATTACCACGAGAATGTGACGTCATATTTACTTCTTTCCAGCCATACACATGGGGCTCAAAGATATGACAAAATAACCCATCTTCAGGCTTGGGGGTTCATTATATTTACAGTTTGACAATTAGTGAAGGTCTAGTGAAAGAGAAGCTTGATTCATATTAGGGGTTGAAGGTGAATATACTGTATCTCAACCTCTGCTATTTCAATTTTGATGTGCCTTTTTTTCTTCTTTTTTTAAATCTGCAACCTTTTGAAAGTGTGACACTTAAAATGAATTTGAGGGACTATCACTCTAGTTCTCACACCTCAAAGACTTATTGAACCTGTGAAGGTTTGCGAAATACATCATGAGTGCAGTTAAAAAAAAGGAAATAATGAAAAGCCTCAGGTGATTTTAACCTCCAGTACATCCTTTGAACTGGAAACATATCTATGGATAATTTCCCCAGGTGCGTCATGAGGAACAGATTCTTTCTTCGTCGGGAAGAGGTTACATAACTGGGAGAACCCACAGCTTGTCCTCCAATTAGACAAGGGGAAACGTTTGGCCTGTAAAACGCTTTGTAATATATATATATTTATATATATTCCAAAGTCCCTCATGGATCCTGCCTCTCAATTTCCTTGTGGCCATGTGTCAAGCAGAGCGCTGGATACCACACACATACCCACTCCATCATATGTGTGCTTACTCATCAGCACACAGCCACATCAGAGAGGACTCATACACAATACACTTGTCTGCCAGCCAAATGTGGGGAAACCACAGCAAGGAGACCAAAGAGACCAGGGAGGCCGACCCCCCAACCCCCTGCAATCCCAAACTAACCTCCTGAGTCATAATCTTTCAGTGCCTCAGAAGTTCTGGTTCAGAAACAAACCCTCTCTTGGCCCTGCTTGAAAGAATAGTGTCTCCACTCTGAATGCATCTGTCACGGCAAAGACAATCATAAAGGAATACACAAATTTAACACTTATCCGTGGTACAAAAAAAAAAGTAATATTTGATGCAGGGAAAGACGTTGAATGTCAGAGCTGCGTGGTTTGTGAGATGTGTGGAACTTTGACAAGGTTAATCAACGGCTGGCTACTCTCCCTCCCGGAACGTTTCAGGGCCCGCGTAAACAACATTTTACAAAACCAATTATCTCTTTTGAATAAAGGGTGTTCGCCTATCAAGAGCGCGGCCACTTAAACAGGGTCAAACACGATTCGCTATCACGCCACTTTCAAACAACATATCAAAGTGTTGTCACTTCCATTTACGACAGTAATGTGTACCTAGCAAATTGCGCTACTGCCTCTGACTGCTGACAACAGCTAATTGTAAATGTCAGAGTAATTCATGCGTCTCGCCGAGGAACGTGATTAAAAATCACCTATAGCTCTTTTTTTTTTCAAATTGAGAACATCTCGTGTGAGAGCTGTAAATACATATTGGAGTGGGAGATACGGCGCACCGGAGAAGAATTGCCGAGTATAAAAGAAGCAGATTGCACGTGGAGACTGGTGAGGAAACAGCAGCGGGACGATTGAGGCAAAGTTGCTCGCTTGTTAATCGTCCTCCTCACTTAGAACGTCCCAGCTGGAGATCTGGCAAGTGGACACCAAGACAGCAAGGATACACATTTGTATTTTTGCATTCACATTTTTTCTATGTTCTATTGTCACCAGCCACCCGATCTTTTTGCCATGCACCACAAGTGCGTGTGTGTGCGTCTGCCCACATGATTTGTTTTCTCTCATGACCACGATTACGGGTTGTCAGCCATGCTTTTACTCGAGCTGATGGGTAATTTCACTCCTTAACATGGTTTAGACTTGACAGATAGATTGGCACACATGTGCACACGCCTATGCACATATACCGCACACACACTCGAGCACCCAAGGGCACACGTAGCATGCGCACACACACACTGACACACACACACACACACACACACACACACAGCGATAGACTAACAAATCAAGTACCATGTCCATTAGAGTGGACTAATCAAAAAGGCCTACATGTTCTGTCACAACTCACACAATAACATTATGTATAATTTGTGTCTATAACATTGCATGCAATTATTCCTGCATACATTCCTGTGTGCATGGCATTTAATGAGCCAGGCTAATTAAATATGGAAATTAATGAGATACAAAGGAAATAGGGAAAAGCCCAGTCCTGATGCATTTGAAGGAGTTGCTAAAAGGCTTTTATTACATTAGGGACGGGGAGGGAAATGTGCCTTCCTCTAAGGAGGCTATTAACAAACACAGTGATTAGCCCGAGCTAAAACACCACAAACCAGCGCATTGTGTGTTATTCTCAATCTTGTGTATTCCAAACATGAAATATTTCAAAACTAAGGTGCATTCATTCACCCGCTTTCATTTGGAGTTTTTTGACAATTCATCTTGTCGTATAGCTGGTAAATCATTTGTAAACAGACAAAAATGTTTCTTGCAGTTTCCCATTGGTGGAGTACTTTCATTGCCAGCTATGAAGTGATCAAAAAGCTTAAGTAGTGTGAATTGATATTGTACAATAGCCCTTTTTCACACACCATTTCCTTCAGCGAGCATTGCATGAAATGATGGGAAGCCCCCCCCCCCCCCAAATCAAAGGGGCCTTTCACTGAGAAGCAAGTCACAACATCATGCTTTAAGCACTGTGTATCCCACTGTGTGTGTGTGTGTGTGTGTTTGTGAGAGAGAGTTCATGGGGAGAGCCCTCAGATACATGGGGTCATACACAGTTTACAGGCGGGCCGACTCCACCCCCCCCCCAAAAAAAAACAAAAAAAACATGGGACCGCCGTAGTGTTTAAGATTGGTTGAAGCGGTTAAAGTTCATCTAAAAATTTGCCTCACCCCTGGGGAAGTACCCCGACAGGCTGCCCTGAGGACGCCCACAAGCACAGGTCACATCAAAATAAGACTCTCCGCTGACGCTAAATTCAGATCTCCATCGCCTCTTGCTCTTTTTTTTCTGTGAAAACAAAGTATGATCTCTGACCCCTCTTCCACCTGATGTGACCATGATGTCACTCCTTCCCCCTTCAAGTCCGCTGCTCTTATTAATCTCCCTTCTCGTCATCTCACCCTGGAAAGAGAGGCGATGGAGGGAAGGAGCAATGAGGACGAGGAGGAGGCTGGAGGGGTTCTCTCCCATAGGGCTTACCTCATCCTTCTTTCCGTTCCCATCCCTTCCACCTCCTTCTCTCTGCCTTTCTTTATTTATCCTTTTTCCCCTTTCAGCAGAACTCTTGGCTGCACAGTTGATGGCAGTGATGTAGTGGTACATGAGAAGGGATTCATCCCCGAACTTCATCATCAGGACCATGCTCACACCAGCATTTCACATGAATCAATTCAATCCAATGGATTCACTGCAACTAGATTTGATCATGGGCCAAAGTCAATCCACAGAAACTTTGGTGAACTTTGCCCCACAAACCAATGACAAGCTGTCTCCGTGGTGCTGAGCCTGACAAAGAGTCCAAAATGGATGAAGCTATCCAACTTATTAACTGTGTGTTACCATCCAGTTTTACAACAGAGTAATGGTTTCAATACAGTTGGGAGATGATGGGACGTAGACTGTGTGTGTTCTGTTATTGACCAAGCAAATGAGCTGGCTAACTGAATTTTGTTAGCTTGCTTACTACTTGTAGTTCAGGGAGGCTAATATGAGCGACATGCTCGCGCATAAAAAACGTTCTCATCCCAACGGGATCCTCCCACAGCAAACACGCAGTTCATGTTGTGAATTCAAACAAAAACACTTGCTTGGGTTTCGGCACCAACTAATTTAATCAGGTTTTTTCAACCATATTTGGGTTTAGAAAATAAGTACGTAGAGTAAGACAAACTGAAGCAGTGTAAATTCAAAATGAGTCGACAACCAGGGTTCCAGTTATGATTTCATCTCTGTGGTGGTCTCAAAAAAAAACTATGGATGCCCAAGTAAATATAGGCTATAATTAAATAGGGTACGCCTTTAGTGACGGCTATGTGTGGCTGCGTGTGACACTTGACACGCATGCACACTGTTAAAATAATTACCCGATGGTTTAGAACTGGAGGAAGGAGATCAGAGTCAGCTCAAGGTCCAAACAGGGATTTAATCTTGATCAAGAGGAGAATTCACAGAGCAACATGCTGGTCTGTTACAAAGTGTAGACTCAACGTGCTGTGAGACAAACATGGTATTTATCCATCTTCTGTGGGTGTGTTTTCACTCAGTTCACAGGGATGGAAGTCGTAAACTCAAATGTTCAACTAAACCTTGCATGGGTCACAAACCCCACCTGGTCATAAACCACACCTATGTCGCAAAGCACACATGGGTTGCAAAACACACCCAAATGGCCACAGGTCACAGGTCACTGGACACATTTACATTCACACCAAACCTTCTCATGTGTAAGTCTTCAGTTCAGATATCTCTCATCAAGAAGTACAAAATTTCCATATCACACACACACACACACACACACACACACACACACACACACACACACACACACACACACACACACACATTGTATGCATAGAATGTATGCATGATCTTTTTATTTTTTGTTGAAAATATTGTTTGTGGCTACAGGCTTGCTGTAGTGCAGCCATGCAGCATTCACAATGCTTTACTACACGTTTAGGCTACTGTTATTACTTGTCATGTCAAACTATCTTTAACGTCAATATTACTCTCTATGTGGAAGGGAAGATAGCTTTATTTGTAATTTAAATAATATGCTGCTGTATTTTCAGAGACCCCCACAGATATTGGACTGTGTTCATGGGAGCTCAGCTCCCACTGGGTCCCACCTAACTCCAACACTGTCGACAACACAACCCATCTCAAACAGTTGACAGTTCTGTGTTTGTTTGACCCATCCACCTCCCAAAATGTGACAAAACGTCAGTATTTGTGAACGGCTTGGCGATAGCATGTCCTGGTTTATGAGCCTAGCTCGTGCAGTGCCACGTTGTGGTGTGAGGAGGCCTTTCAGCAACAACAGCAGAAAGTCTGTAACAGGCTCATATACTTTATATTTGCTCTGCCCTTGCTCAATCACTTCATATGTAATTTACTCAACTTTGACATACAAGAAATGGTTAATGTGAGTTCAGGTGGGTTTTTTCTGGTACTACGTTCCTTGATGACACTGTGATAGTAATAAGAGAACTGCTTGGATACGTTTAGCTAGTGGTTGAGGAGCTACATTATCAGCCTTCAAAGAAAATGACAACTACAAACATGAAAAAGAAAAAGCATCATTAGGATCTTCCCCCCCTCCAACAATCATTAGGGTGTTTCTCAATCTCTCTCTTTCACCATGTTTGCAAGACTTGGCTTTTTCTTCCCTGCCACTGCTGTAGAAGGTATGTTGAACATCTCTGCCCAAGTCTCCTTTACGCTCACAAACACACTTGCTAACTGATTAAAACCATCACAAAACTACTCACATTTGCATAGATAACAAAAACAAGTGGTATGAAAGGAAAAGTTATTGCTGCTATAGCTTTCACCCTGACAAAACCTGGAACGCTATATATGCTAATTAGCCATTTAATATGAATGTCTAATTAATGGTATGCAAATGAGACACTGCCATTATTGGACCTGTTTGATATGGGGATGGACGCACAGCGTTGAAAATCCCTGGGAAAACAAGACATCCGATGCTGCCGCTCAACATAAGCAGGTAATCAATTTGGTTAATTGTCAAATATGCAAACATGTAAATTGAAGGCGTGCGTCGCTGTGGCCGAGGCACCTAACCATTGTCCCTGGAGCACACACACACATACACACGTTCCTCTTATCTCATCAGCCTTTTAATGACTTGGTATTCAGTGGTCTGTCCTCTGACACAATGCATGCCACTAATTACCAATTCCCATGATAAGAGCATTGCCCATAGACTACATGATGGAAGATGAAGGGTCTGCCTGCTAGGCCACAGCTATTGAGCATTCCGACTAAACGCCACTTTGAAAATTGACTTTCAATCAACATAGTGAGGACTGTTTAATTCTGCCCGAGTTAAGAACCCGTGCTGTCTTTTTCCCGCAAAGGCCCTCCTCAAACCAGCTGCCACCCAGCCTCCGCAGACGAGCTAATGGCAGAGGACAAATACCTGACGTCTCCTTCGTGAAGCGCATTCTCATTCACCCCGCGTAAAGATGTCTGGCTGCGCTCTGAACCGCATCACCTTGCAGTAGAACCATAAAGCATTCATCAACAAGCCCAAAAGGGAGAAAGTCACCGCAACGTCGGCACTATCCTCCACTCACCGTGACTAAGATGAAGATGAAACGCAGGAAGGGTCGACATCACACAGAAGACTTGTTTTCTTTCCGTCTCTCTTTTTTCTTCTTCATTTTGCAATGAAAGTTAATTGAATTTGTATGTTAATGAGGCCTGTGCATAGCTAACGAGCTCAGTGTGCGACCCATTAACACGTTGAATGATTGTTATGCCCGGGGCAAGAATCACCTATAGGAGCTCCAAACACGGAGACAAAGAGCCAATCTGAATGCATTATGGATTAATTTACATGTTCATCCACATCACATGCATGTTACACTGATATTTGTCCCACAGTTCAGATTGTCGAGACCTGAATTAAAAGACCTTTGTGGGCTGAGAGTGCAAATGGAAAAGAAGGTAATGTGAGGAAAAAGGGGAAACAGTGCTCATTCAGAAATCCACAGAACAGTCTGCTCCTTACTCATTGAGTGTTTTAGCTCAATGACAAGTTCTCACCTTGTTGGAGATGACGAATCAGTGTGATCCCCCCCCCATCAACATGACAATGTGTGAAGCACAGTGAGATCTCTCACATATTACGATGAAAGCAACACTTCTTCAAATAGCCGCTCACTGCAAGTATGAAGGAAAAACAAATGCATTGCTATGCGTAGTCACTGCATCTTATTACCACTGTTCTAATCCACAGCAGTAAGGCCTCAACCACACGTACCAAAACTATCTTTCTTCCCCAGTTTTCCTTGCCATTGTTTCAAGAAAATCTGCGAAATCCTAACGAAATGTAAACAACTCAGCACGCTGTAGTACATATTCCAGGCCTCTTTGTGGCGCTGTTTCTGCTACAAAAATACACCAAAAACGCAGAAGAGGAGACGGAGCATGCGCATAAAGCTTGCGCGGTGTATACAAACTGTTCGTAATCCTTTAGCTCAGCGTAGTGGCAGAGGAGCAGAATATGTTGCCATAGTAACCCAAATAGGCTGAATATCTGCTGCAGCACGATCACAAGCATGCCACCATTGTTGTTGTGGGATAAGAAGTCAAAGGCTTGAGGGTCGAGGGGCAGGGCGATGATATCATCATATGTGTATGGATGCCCTCCCCTGATGATGGCACACTACTTGTCGTCCTCTTGACTTCAACATCCACCCAGGAAAGCTGCTCTCATCTGGACACTCTCTGTCCCCCTACCTCACGACCAGCGCCATCATCCCCCTTCCCTCCCTGGCTTTCCGAACCTCTGCGAACCAACAGATCATTGTTGCGAGCGGCAGAGAGAAAATGGAAGAAATCGGGCCAGGATGAGGACCTTGTTCACTACCACCACCTCCTCTCTGATTTCACCTCAACTGTTTCGGCAGCTAAACTGCCTTCTACCTGTCAAGGATCAACTCTTCCGCCTCCGCTTTAGCCCCCTCACCTCTGAAGACGTTCACACACTTGTTACGTCTAACCGTGCCACCACCTGCTCCCTTGACCCGATTCCCTCCTCTCTTCTCTAAGACATCTCACACGACATCTTGCCATTCCTCACCACCCTGATCAACTCCTCCCTCACCTCAGGTGTCATTCCAGTGGCTTTTAAGACTGCTACAGCCCCTCCTTAAAAAACCCACCCTAGACGCTGCTGACATCCAAAACTCCAGACCTGTATCTCTTCTTCCATTCCTCTCTAAAACCTTGGAACATATTTTCAATAATTAAAAACAGTGCAGACATTAAAAGATTTAGCAGAAAGCTATGGTGAACATAAAAGTTTTCAGTCTAGTTTTAAAAGTGGTCAGAGTTGGGGCAAGTCTTCCATCTTCAGGAAGTTTATTCCAGCTATTTGTTGCATAGTGACTAAATTATACTCTCCCGTGATTGTTGTTTACTCTGGGAATCACTAACAGATTGGTCTCAGAAGATCTTAGTGGTCTAGAAGGCTTATGTAGTGGGAGCATATCAGTGATATACTTCTGCCCTAGACCATGTAGTGATTTATATGTGAGCAGGAGGATTTTGAAATCAATTCTCTGACATACAGGGAGCCAA
This sequence comes from Eutrigla gurnardus, assembly GCF_963514095.1. Taxonomy (NCBI): domain Eukaryota; kingdom Metazoa; phylum Chordata; class Actinopteri; order Perciformes; family Triglidae; genus Eutrigla; species Eutrigla gurnardus. The sequence goes on from NC_139928.1 coordinate 2,558,621, forward strand.
TGTAAGGATTTAAGAATTGGTGTAATGTGCTCACATTTTTTGGTCTTTGTAAGAACTCTAGCAGCAGCGTTCTGAACAAGCTGTAGCTGCCTGACAGTTTTTTTTCGGAAGACCTGCAAGGAGACCATTACAGTAGTCTAGCCTACTAGTAATAAAGGCATGTACAAGTTTTTCTAAGTCTTGAGCTGACATGAGCCCTCTAAGTCTTGCTACATTTTTGAGGTGATATTAGTCCGATTTTGTTACTGATTTAATGTGACTTTTGAAATGTAAATCAGAATCCATGATAACCCCAAGATTTCTGGCTTTGTTTGAGGTTTTCAGGGACAGGGAGTGAAGGTGTTGAATTACTTTAAACCTTTCTTTTTTAGCACCAAAAACAATTATCTCAGTTTTGTCCTCATTTAGTTGTAGGAAGTTTTGGCACATCCAGTCTTTGACTTGCTCAATGCACTGGCACAGAAGATCTATGGGGCGATAGTCGTTTGGTGATAGTGCTACATAGATTTGGGTGTCATCAGCATAGCAATGGTGGTCAATGTTATTATTTTGTATGATTTGTCCTAGTGGGAGCATGTAGATGTTGAATAAAGTCGGCCCCAAGATTGAACCTTGGGGGACTCCATGTTACATTGGTAGGTTCTGATACAAAGTCGCCAATGGAAACAAAATAGTTCCTATCTTGTAGATATGACTTGAACCAGCTTAAGACTGTGCCTGAGAGCCCCACCCACTTTTCCAACCTGTCCAAAAGTATTGAGTGGTCGATTGTGTCAAATGCAGCACTGAGGTCTAATAGCATTAATATTGAAGTTTTGCCAGAGTCTGTGTTAAGACGGATGTCATTTACAACTTTAATAAGGGCCGTCTCGGTGCTATGAAAAGGTTGAAATCCTTCCTGACTGGAAGTTGTTGTGGCAGCCAGTTGAAGCCAGAAAGTGATTTAGTTGTTGGAGGACAACTTTCTCAATTATTTTACTTATGAAGGGTAGATTTGAAATTGGTCTGTAGTTGTTGATAATAGAGGCATCTAGGCTCCGCTTTTTTAGAAGAGGTTTAATGACTGCAGTTTTGAAGGCCTTTGGGAAATTGCCTGATTGAATGGAGTTATTAACTATTTGCAACACGTCTATTGATAGGCAGTCAAAAACATTCTTAAAAAAGTTGGTAAAGTAGGTAAAGCATCAAGGCAGCAGGTAGATGATTTTAGATTTGTCACCGTTTCCACTAGAGCTTTAGAGTCTATGGCATTAAAGCTTGCCATCATTGCTGTGTTACTTTTGCCTGAACAGGGTGGTGATCCAACTTTTTTGTTTGAGATATTGATGGCGCGTCTGATGCCTTCAATTTTATCTCTCACAGAACAACCTCCTTGACCCTATCAGGATTCAGGACTCCCTGCGCCAGAGCCTCATCCCACTCCTCCGTTCTTATTCTCACTGACTCTGCTCTAACCTGGTTCACATCATACCTGACAAATCGCACCTTTCAGGTCACATGGAATGGCTCTATGTCCAAACCCTGTTCTCTGGAAATGGGTGTCCCTCTCTTTACCCCCAACCTCCAACACAGACATTGCAGCGTATCCAGAACGCTGCAGCACGCCTTCTCTTCAATCTTCCCAAATTCTCCCATGTGACCCCCCTCCTCCGTGACCTCCACTCCCTGTTGCAGCCCGCATCCAATTCAAGACTATGGCATTGGCCTTCAAGGCCACCAATGGAACGGCACCCATCTACCTTCAAACACTGGTCAAACCACACGCCCCGACGCGAGCACTTCGCTCCTCTACTTCATCTGGCCGACTGGTACCACCATCGCTGAAATCAAACAAATGTCGCTCAGCAAAGTCCAGACTCTTCTCTGTTCTGGTCCTCAGTGGTGGAACGAACTCCCGACCAACGTCAGGACAGCAGGGTCACTTGCCATCTTCCACAAAAGACTCAAGACTCACCTGTTCAGACTTCACCTCGACTCTGCATAGCATGACCCACTTCCACACAAAAAAATGCACTTCTATGTTCTTACCTGCTGCAGCACTTTGATCATAGCACTGTTGTTCTTAAGGTATCCTTGCTGAACAGCTACTACTTTACTCAGACGAGGACCTAACACTTGTTTCTATTATTTTGCTGTTAGTTTATCAGCAATGATATGTTGTGGTTTCTTTCATTTGACAAATGTTCTTATTAAAAAGCTTTGGTCAAGGTCACTTAACGGTCAAAGATGAAAACCTAATTTTTCATCAGCCTTTTATGGGCCATTTGCTGTGAGAAATGCTGAATGACAGTGATTCTTCTGACATCAAAGAACAAGCGCCTATAGTGTAGCTGATTTGTTTGTAAATGAATCTATGGGGCAATGAAATGACGTTTATTTAATAGAATACACATTTGCAAGCTTCCTCCTTTATTTATAGGAATTACTGTAATATGTGCAGGTGCAGTGAATTCATATCGAGAAGGTAAACGGATAATGTGCAGGGCTATATCCAGCAACATTATCTCTTCCACTCTGTTCACTCCACCCTCGTTCTGCCCGTCTGACAACTTGATTGGGATTTGACTGCTGCTATTGGACTGTTGCATAAGGCCACTGCAGCAGTCAGATTGAAGTGAATATGAGCCTCCTCGTACAGTAGTTGCTGTACAGGAAGATGATAAAGCTTCCTCTCTGAATAAGTCTAGACATCCCTGCTCCCCTGGGGTCTTATTCATATCGCAGAGACATAGGCAGGCTAATCACCACAGGCTTTCATAATGCACACACTCAAAGCACATCAAAAGGAAAGAGTACACGGAAAGTTCAGCTCAACCTGGATGTATCATGCATTCCTCTCTCTCTCACACACACACACACACTCCCTCGCTGCCTCAGCTGTTATATAAATTTACTGTGCATCCAGTGGCTCTGCCTGCCTCCCTCCCAGCTCTCGCTTTTCAAGCTTAATGGCCGAGTGTGTATGTATTGACACAACTCCTCAAAGCCACAGCAGTGTGAGGGCAGCGCAGTCCAGCTGGGGGTCAGCTTAATGATAAGGTTAATGAGGGTGGCTGGGACTCAGACATGCCTCCGTGAGCTATTACAGGAAGGAGAGAAGAGGGGAGGATATGAGAGGAGGGGGAGGAGAGGAAAGGAAATGAGAGGAACGAAAAGGAACAGAAATGTGGAGAGGAGCAGAAGAAAGTGAAGAAGAAGGAGAGGAAGGGGAAATAAGGAGAAATTAGATGAGAGGGGGAGAAGTAAGGAAATAGAAAGGGGAGCAGGATGAAGGATATGAAGGGAGACAAGACAACAGGGATGAAATATAGGGAGTGATGGAAAGGACAGCCAGGGACAGGGAAAAGAAAGAAGAGGAAAGGAAATGTGGAAGAGAAGAAAGAATAACAAATGAAACAGGGAAGGAGATGTGGCGGGAAAGGTAAGGTGTTAAGTGGGGACAGGGAAGGAAGGAAAAGGAATATCACAATGATGGGAGGAAGGAGGAAAGGAAAGAAGTGGACAAACACATACACACACAGGCTTAATCATTCACCGTCAAGAAATCCCCCCACTATGCCTTCCATGCTCTCTGCTTGTGGTTCATTTTACTGGATGGACAATGGAGGGAAGTTAATGAGCATGTGTCACTTAATCATCAGCCCAGTTGCTGGTAAAGAAGCAGTCATGCTTCCAGTCACATCATCATGTACACACACACACACAATCACGCACACATGCACGCACAAGCACACACACGCACACACACACAGACGCGCTCACACACACCCCATCAGTGCACAAGCTCCTCTCCATACAGAGCATATGCCCAGACAGCCTTGTAGGTGTAAATCCTCAGCTGACAGGCAGATTGTAGGTGTCCGGCCAGAGATTAGCCCATTTCCTTCTTTAGTCTGGGAACAAAAATCCTGAATCAGCTTTCGAATACTGCTGATGCTCATCTCTAATATCCTAATCTGCACTAAACTCTCATGGTGTGTCTGTGTGTGTGTGTCTGTGTGTCATCTCTTTTTTTTATTAGATTAACACAACGTGTCAGTGAGGAGTTATGGATGTGCGCTTCACTTTGGAGCAACATCTCAAAACGGATCAGACCAAAACAAAGCATTCAGGGATTTTCTGGTTTTCATGCATTCATTTCTGTTTACAGTTTTGGGAATTCAGCTGATGTTGTCATCCGGTGTGTCACACACTCACATTTCCCGAAAAGTTACAAGCAAACAAACGAGGGTTCAGGACACGAGTGCCCTCAGAAAATTCCACAAGGTAGAAATAGCTGACTTTCTGTTAAATAAGAGTAAAGTAAAGAATAAAGGACTTGTGTGAACCAGTGCCGTATAGCAGAAATAACAGTGTGGGAATCAGGTGGGCCTAGCTGGTCCAGCAGCAATCACAGGCTACTTGGGTGAGACTAGTGGTCTGCTGATCGATACTGAAATATCGATACTTCTGATACCAGAAATGTATTTCCTAGAATCGATTTTCTAAAAATATCGGTATTTTAGTCATTTGTGGTAAATGAGTTTGTTGTAAGCAAAACAATTGTGTACAAAGTATCGGATCAGTATCGACTTTATCGGATCGGAAAGAAAATCAGTAGTATCACACACACACGGCAGACAGAACAACATCAGTTTTAATGGTCCCATATTATGAAAAACAGGTTTTCTCTGGTCTCTACACCTATAAACTGGTCCTCCCTGAGCCTGTCAACTCCCAGGATGAGGAAAACAAACAATTCCTGCATGGTCTCTGCGGTAAAACGGTGCTCCTGCAGGCTGTTCAGATTCAGCTCCTTTTGTTACGTAACGAGGAGTCATTTGCATAGATCAAACTCCTCTGATGATAGGACACATCCGAGAGGGGGCGTTTGGCAATACAGCGGGGAGAGTCAGCCCGAGCAGCGTGGATGGAGAGCCGACAGTGCGGACAGAGAGAGTGCAGACGGAGAGCGCGCGCGGACTGACAGCGCTGACAGAGAGCAAGGACCGACAGCGCTCCAGAGAGTGCAGCCCGACTTACCGGTTGTGGTGCTAGGTGATCCAGCTGGTTCTCCGTGAATAGATCCCGCTGCGGGTGAAGCTGGAGACAATCCTCCCTCTGTCTCACGCACTCTGGTGCCCTTCACTGCTGCCTCTGGTCGGACAGAACCCGGGGGCGCGTGTCCGACGGTCCGGGTCTGGTCTCTTGCGTTTCATTTTTACGGCTACGGTTCGTGTTAGCTTGTATGTGTGTGCTAACCACTTTACATCGGACTGCTTTTATAATAACAATGCCGCTCTCTGCAAAATCCGCTGCCCGCTCGTGGCCACTTGTGTTATTAAGCTGACGAACGGTTGACGTTCTTCTTGCATGTGATGATACTTCAGCTGCGCGGCTCGCGAAGTTGCGCAAGTTGTATTTTGGAACAATCACAGCAGAGTAATCGCTCTGATCCTCAGACACGGGACTAGCCGACTGTGAGCACTCCATAAAAGCGGCTATGGCCGTGGTGGCCGTGGTGAAAAATTCCCACCCTGGTGCAGACACAGAAGCAGCCTGTTCTCAGCAGAGCTCATTTGTGCAACTTTTAGACAGCTGAAATTCAGGACCAAGGGTGGGTTTGGGGCAATGCATATCGAAAACAGTGTTGTTGGACCTCTGACAGCTGTGTGGAATTGATGAAAAACAGTATAATATGGGACCTTTAAATCCAATTGTAAGTTCAACAAAAACTACACCCAAAACTACACTGCCCCCCCCCCCCTCCCCCAACTGACAGCTGAAAAGTCTTTGAACAGTGCTTATTATGGGTGGTGAGGGGCCACATACATGTCACTATGACTTGTTTGAGAATGACAGCTGAACTTGAGAAGAAGTCTCTTCCTCCTGCAACTCTTATTTTTTGTGACAATTCACAACAAAATAAAAAATACATGTGTTTGCCTCTTCCTTTAGTGCTATTTATAAATCTAGACGTTTGGTGTGGCTTGCCTGGTTTTGGAGACCTCTTCCATAGAGATGTCTGCCTTCTTGTCATAGTAACGGGACTATATGGCCCCTGGCTGGTGGTGCTCAAAGCGTCAAAGAATTAAATAAAAAAAGTCAACAGCTTTGTCTCTTTGTGCAAATCACGACTCAAGATCCACAGACTGAGCAGTTTCATGTAGGAACTATTTTCTTTCAACTTCAATTACAACTTTGGGGTTAACTGTCTCTTTAAGTGAACTGCTTTGTTGTTCATTTTTCCATTTTGTTTGTATTTGAACCTGCCTTCCAAGCAGGCAGTGGAAGGTAGGCGTCTGTCCACGCGCCAGTCTTGTGGTTTTACGAGTGACCGTGTTATCTGGTGACTTTCAGCATAACACATCCATTTGATTGTCGTAACGTTTATTTCATGGTTGGCGTAAGATAAACACAGCGGAGTCTTTTTTTAAATTGACGAGGTAAACTTGAAGGCTTTCCTTTCGCTTTTTCAACACACCAGTTAACATGGTCACTTGTTAAAGCGAAACACTGGCAGAGGAGGAGTGGCTCCCTGATCTGCCTTTTGCATAATGCACTGGAAGTCACTTTCATGTATTAGTGGTTGTATAAGATAATTAAAACAGCTTCATTGACTGCTATTTACCGGATGATCCATGGAAAGAGGAAGCCTCCTGATTGGGTGGGCTTGAGAGCCAAGTTGGTGGATACATTTTGAAAATATTTCATAGCCTATCGTGGCATTTGGAGTGTAACAGGCTGCTGTTACCGGAGTACCCATTATAAGTACAGATCATTTGTGTACCTGTACTGTTCTCTCTGTGTGTTTTGCTCTTGCGTGAACACAGATACACAGCCAGCCAAACTCCTTATTCAAGAGCCAGGGGCGTGAGCGCCTTGCTCCTTTAATGTCTTCTCACACATAAGTCAGCATTTCTGACTGCATTGAATTTGGTGTAAAACTAGAAAAGAAAGATACAAAAATGTCTTAATAAACAGCCATGTAAATATCAGTATCAATGTATCAACTGCTTAATAATAACTCAACAGGTATTAGCACATTAGGCTAGAAAACAAGGCAAATTAGCGGACAGTATACACACTGCTGTCCCACAAGCATTATTTTCAAAATAAAAGCGCAGCAAATACATATAACGATAGAAAAATAGTAGATCAACATTTTAACGTCATTTTGAACATATTAATACATTAAACATATTGAGGGCAGAACACTCCCCATCTGGCATTTACTGATGCCACTTAAGACTTAATTGTCCTGATTTGACCTCTGGCTTTCCTTTGCCAGGAGTAAGACCACGTCAGTGATAGGCCTTAAGAATGTCTTTACTTTGTCATGTGATGTTGTCCTGACCTCAACTTTGCGGACTTATCCATCACCGCTTGGACTGGTAGATGTGACCAGACCCATTGGCCACTCATTGCGGGGGGAATCACTCTGTTTAAGTAGCACAATGTCTCCGACTTCCAGGTTGCGACATGCTGTGTGCCACTTACGCCTTGGCTGAAGGGTGTGGAGGTATTCAGTTCTCCATCGACTCCAAAACTCATTAGCAAGTGCCTGCACTTGTCTCCACTGACACTTGAAAAGACCCTTTTTCTCGAAACTGCCGTGTGGAGGAGACACACCTGGTTTTTGGGTCAAGAGCATAGCAGGGGTCAGCAGCATTGGAGAGGAGGGATCGGAGGAGACCGGGACTAAAGGTCTGGCGTTGATTATAGCACACACCTCTGCCATTAAAGTGCAGAGCACATCATGAGTCAGGTGAGTATGCTTGGTTCGCAGCAACATGGCATCGAGTATCCTCCGGGTCACGCCAATCATGCGCTCCCACACCCCTCCCATGTGGGATGCATGCGGGGGGTTGAATTCCCATGTATAACCATTCTCGTGTAAGTACTTTAAAGTGCTGGTTTGCTTTGGATCATCTGGTCTCATGCACAGTTCAGAACTGGCTCCGATAAAGTTTGTGCCCCGATCTGATCTCAGCTGCTTTGCTGGCCCTCTTAAAGCGAAAAACCTTCGGAGGGCGTTAATGCAGCTGGCTGCATCCATCGACTCTATGACTTCTACATGCACAGCTCTGGTGCTCATGCATGTAAAAAGTATGGCCCAGCGCTTGCTCTGAGCTGCGCCACCTCTGGTGCGTCGGGTGAGAACCTCCCAGGGGCCAAAAACTTCTAATCCTACAAAGGTGAATGGCGCTGATGAGCTCAGACGCTCTGGAGGGAGGTCGGCCATCTTTTGGACCTCAAATCTTCCCCTCAGCTTGTGGCAGGTGACACAACGATGAAGGACTGAACTTATCAACCTCTTGCCGGCAACAATCCACAGGCCTGCAGCTCTGATTGCACCTTTGGTGAATTGTCGTCCTTGGTGTTCAACTTTCATGTGGTAATGATTCACCAGTAGTGTTGTGACATGACTTTGTTTTGGGAGAATGGTTGGATTTCTCACCTCTGGACTGATCGATGCATGTCTCAGACGTCCTCCGATCCGTAGGAGGCCATCATTCATGGAAGGATTGAGGTTCAGGATTGCACTTGTTCTTGAAATTGCTCTGTCTTCTTGCAGTGCAGTGTACTCTTCTGGATATGCATCCCTTTGAACAGACTTAAGTATGACTCGCTTGGCTGCTGTCAGCTCTTCTGGAGTACAAAGTCTGCTGCATCGATGCCATCCTTTACATGTAGCTGGTGAGTCAGATCTGAACGAACAAGTTTGATGGATCAAAAAGGAAACTGCCCTCAGCAAAGACCCCCAAGTGGAGAAGCATTGGAAACGTCCCGAGGTAAGTTTACATTCACTAATGCTGCTAGCAAGGGTGGTCAGTTGAGGTCTCAGATCTGCATCTGTTTCGGGATCCACCAACCTAAAGGTCTCCTGTGTTTCAGCCAGAACTGGTTTGTGGAGGAACTCTGGCCCTGTAAACCACATGCTGTTGGTAAGTTGAGACGCTGGTACAGATCTGGTGGCCAGATCTGCTGGATTTTGACCTGTAGGCACATAATGCCACTGTTGAGGGGAAGTTGTCTTGCGTATACGGTGAACACGGTTGTGTACATACACAAAGAATCACTTTGATTCATTGTATATATAACCAAGGACAACTTTACTGTCACAATAGAACCTCACTGCATCTGGTTTGTGGTCAAGCTCGTCGAGGACCAGTTCAGCCATCTCGACGGCCAGCACAGCTCCACACAGTTCGAGGCGAGGGATGGTGGGCTCAGGTTGAGGAGCCAGCTTAGCCTTTCCAAGCACAAAGCCGACTCTGCACTGCCCATCTGTCATGACAACTCTGAGGTAAGCTACTGCCCCTATTGCCCAGTTTGAAGCATCGGAAAAAAGACATAACTCTGTGTATGTGGCACTGGAGAGAGATCGTTGTATGTATGAGCGGGGAAGATGTAGGGCACTCAGGTCCTTTAATGATTCTTTCCAATGTTTCCCATTTGTTTAACTTGTCTGCAGGAAGTTCGGTGTCCCACTCGTGGGTGTTGGCAGAAAGTTCTCTGAGCAAGGCTCGCCCTTTGATGGTCACTGGCGCAACCAAGCCCAATGGGTCAAAGAGGCTATTGACGGTGGATAGCACTCCACGGCGGGTGAATGGCTTGTCATTGACTGCCACTTTAAATGTGAAAGTGTCAGAGTCTATGTTCCAGCACAAACCAAGACTTCTTTGCACTGGAAGCTCTTCTTTGTCGAGGACCAGGTCTCTCAGGCCTGCAGCCAGGTCTTCAGGTGTGAAGGCTTGCATCACTGTGACACTGTTAGAGGCGATTTTATGCAGTTTCAGGTTTGATTCTGCCAGCGAAGCTTGAGTGCGCTTGAGCAGATCAATGGCTTCAGTCTCAGATGGGAGGGAGATGAGCCCATCATCCACATAAAAGTGTCGCTCTACAAAGTGGCGAGAGTCAGAGCCATACTTTTGTTCATCTTCTTGGGCAGCTCTCCGGAGGCCATATATAGCAACTGCCGGGGAGGGGCTGTTCCCGAACACATGCACTCGCATCCTGAACTCCATTACCTCCTTAGTCAGATCGTTATCCTTGTGCCAGAGGAATCTTAAGTAGTCTCTGTGGTCTTCTCTCACCAAGAATCCATAGAACATTTGTTGGATGTCGGCAGTCAGTGCAACAAGCTCCTTTCTGAATCTGAGCAGCACTCCCAGGAGCGAGTTATTTAAGTCAGGGCCTGAAAGCAGGACATTGTTGAGAGAGATGCCACCTTCTTATGCGCTCGAATCAAATACAACTCGTTTCTGACCCGGCTTTTGGGGGTGGTACACTCCGAAAATGGGTAAGTGCCAGCACTCTGCACTCTCAGGAAGAAGGGGAGCTTCTTCAGCATGTCCATTTAGAAAAAGTTTCTCCATAAAGGCAACAAACTGTTCCTTCATTTCAGGATTTTTGCTCAGTGTGCGCCGCAAGGAGTGGAGACGGGAGAGGGCTTGAGCATGGTTATTTGGAAGGCGTGGCCTGGGGGACCTGAAGGGTAGGGGAGCGGTCCAGCTGTTCTTTTCATCTCTGTGGAACTCCTTTTCCATGACCTTCAGAAACGTTTCATCCTCGAAAGACAAGGCAGGTTTGTCATCATTCTCTGTTCTCATGAACACACTGCTTCCAAGTTTGTCTTGAGCTGCCACACCGTTGCCAGAATAGCTGGAGAGATGAGCAGAGGTGCCGGGTCTGTGCTCCCCGCCGTAGCTCACTTTTTCTTTGACGCTGATGTGTTTCTGACATGGCGTTAGATAGGATGGACGTCCGTTCTGCAGGACGTTGGTCTTAAAGACGGCTACAGTGGGTTTGTGAGCACTATCAATACAAACTTCCTCCACTATCACCCACCCTAAATCCAAACGCTGGGCAAAAGGTGCATCGTGGGGCCCATTGATTTGTTGTCTCACCTTGTGGACGCGTATGAGGTCTCTCCCTAGTAAGATCAGGATCTGCGCCTCAGGATCAGGCTCTGGGATGTAAGGCGCCACGGGTCTCAGGTGAGCGTGGGAAAGAGCGACCTCTGGTGAGGGGATTTCTGCTCGATTGCTCTTGATCTCATTGCATTCAATGAGTGGCGGTAAGTCTAAACACACTTCACCATTTATTGCTTGTACCTGGAAAACCTGCCTTCCTTCCAGTCATTTCAACAGTGCCGGCGCAAGTTCTCATCAGGTAGGGTGAAGGGTTGCCTTGGATACCAAAGAGCTGGAAAAACTCAGCTCTAGCCAGCGAGCGATTGCTTTGGTCGTCAAGGATGGCATACATCTTGACTGAGCGGTCCTTTTGTCCTTGTGGGAAAACTTAAACCAAGCATATCTTTGCACAAGATCGTGCTGGGAGGCCTTCTCCACAGACCTCAGTGCACCTTGACGTCACCTCTGAAGGTGTGTTGTTTTGCTGTTCTGTGTCTGGCTCAGTCACATATGACACTGCTGGTGAGAGGTGTATGTCTGGATGCATGGCTGTGCAGTGTTGATCACTCTCACACTCGTAGCATTTCAGCTCCACAGAACAGTCTTTGGCCATGTGAGTAGCAGAGCAGCACCTAAAACATAAACGTCTGTGATCTCTTAGCAATCTTTTGCGTTCTGTCAGCAGCTTCATTTTAAAGGCTTTGCACTTTTCCAGAGGATGAGGTTTATTGTGAAGTGGGCAGTATTTAGCTGGATCACCACTGTTTTTCTTCTCCATCTCTGCTCTATACATTGAGTTTGAACCTGCTGCTGCTGACAAGTCTGTCTTATGGACGGCTATAGTCGTTCTCACACCATCATGCTTTGCTATGGGCCTCTCATTACGGAAATGAGTGCGGCTGTTGTTCATCAAGACAAAGCTGGGGTCATTTCTAGCTTTTGCCTCGCCGTTGACAAAGTCGGCAAAAAAGGAGAACGGGGGGTAACTTACAGCATAATGTTCATATCTTGACCCAGTAGACAGCCATTTTTCTTGTAGGTTTATTGGCAGCTTTTCGACGATGGGGTTAATGCCCCGAGGTTTGTCAAGGTAACTGAGTCCAGGTAAGTATCCATCGATGTTTGGCTGAGAGCAGCTCCATGAGCAGGTCACTAAGTTCTCTTAGTTTAATGTTCTCCCTTGAAGTGAGACGAGGAAAATTGTCCAACCGCTTGAATAGAGCACTCTCGTTGCGTTGGTGTTGTGGGTGAACCATCATGGCGTTGGATGGGGCTTAATTCAGGGGGCTCATGCCTTGTCAGTGATCGTGTCTCTTTGATTTGGGGAGGGGACAGTGTGTCTGGGGCAGGTGTGTTAGGACTGAAGCTGGTCTGAGCTTGATGGTCCAGGTATGCCTCCGTTCGCTGTTGAATTACCTGTGGTGAGACGTCCCTCCTGATGACACTGCCTATATCCTCATATTCTGATCGTGCTGCAGCTTCTAAAATCTCAGCCTCTGCGTTAGCAGCAGCAGCTGCTTTTTCAAGCTCTAGTGCTTCTAGGTCCGCTTCTAGCGTAGCTTTTTCCAAGTCCAATTTGGCTCTCTGCTTTTTAAATTCCAACTGTTTTTGTCCATATGTGACTCTGGTGCGTGCAGCTTCAGCTGCGGCTCTGGCCTTAGCAGCAGCGCTAGCCACTGAATGCTTGGAGGAAGATGTGCGCTTTGAGCTGGCTACTGACGCTGCCTTTTCATCCTTTTGTTTTGTCTGGCCTTCCATAACTGCAGCAGGCGAATCCCTCTGATGATATGTTTTTTTACTGTACTGTTCTCTCTGTGTGTTTTACTCTTGCGTGAACACAGATACACAGCCAGCCAAACTCCTTATTCAAGAGCCAGGGACGTGAGTGCCTTGCTCCTTTAATGTCTTCTCACACATAAGTCAGCATTTCTGACTGCATTGAATTCGGTGTGAAACTAGAAAAGAAAGATACAAAAATGTCTTAATAAACAGCCATGTAAATATCAGTATCAATGTATCAACTGCTTAATAATAACTCAACAGGTATTAGCACAGCAGGCTAGAAAACAAGGCAAATTAGCGGACAGTATACACACTGCTGTCCCAGCGGTTGGCATTCTGTTTACTGGAAGTGCTGCTCACTCTGAGCACATGTTGTTGCATGTGCAGTACATTATACTGTTACTTTTATACACAAAATACCCATAAAGTTCATTAAGACATCTTATCAAACTGTAAACAATGTGTAACACTTACAACCATTGCTTTCTGAAAGATTAACTACATTGATGCGGCCGTGAGACGATGCACACACACGTTTTTCGTCTTCAAAATAAAAGCGCAGCAAATACATATAACGATAGAAAAATAGTAGATCAACATTTTAACGTCATTTTGAACATATTAATACATTAAACATATTGAGGGCAGAACAGTACCCAATTGTAAACAGGAAGGAAAAAAGTGAATTAAGAATTTATTGTAATAAACTCAGTGGCCTCTGACAGTGGAGATGAGTGAAGCTTGTCCCCAAGTAACACACCTACACGCACGTGTACGCCTCAAAAATGGTTTCTATTAATTCACTGTCACTTCTTAGACTGACTCACTTGACAAAAAGTCAATAGCTCAAAATTTCATTTTGAAATATCCTTCGCTATCTTTTACAGGCGTGGTATTGAACTGTCAGTGCATTCCTCAGACAGAAACGACTCCTCGTTTATCTGTAAGGTTACACTGCTGATAAAGGTTCCAGCTGATTCCGTTTGGAAAATACCCACACTGATAAAACCGAAAGTACGACAGTGTTCCTGACAAATTGAATTATGTGAGGGTAAGACAGTGAATCGTTTCTACAGTGTTTGTCTTATCCCTTCATTTGTGTTTTCATCTTGGACCATGATGAATTTTCAACACGACAATCCAGCCTTTTCTCCTCTGTGCTAATTGGCCCAAAAGGACCCTAGACAATTGCAGGTCAAATGAAGGTGACATATTTTTGCTGATTGGCCCAGAGGGGGATTGTATCACATACGGGGGATGACATGTTTGCCGTTGCCACAGTCATGTATGTGAGTCATGTTCCTGGAGGAGTTTAGCAAATTATTTGGGTGTGAAGCCTGAAAGCATGATATTGGGTTTGTGCAGTTAGCGTTGGAGGAATTTCTCCAGGATGTTCTTGAGGCTGGTGTTCTCACACCAGTCTCCAGACGGACATGAGCTGTCCTTGCCTTTGGTCATATCAGTGTTGTCATGTAGAGAGCTCCAATATGGGTGTTCTTAAATACGAGATGAAGGATCATATTATGTGCAACATTCCTGAAAAAGCTACATTTTGGAGATTATGTTTTTTTACTGGGGCTGCACGGTGGTGTAGTGGGTAGCACTCTCGCCTCACAGCAAGAGGGTCCTGGGTTCGATCCCCGGGTCGGCCCGGGTTCCTTCTGTGTGGAGTTTGCATGTTCTCCCCGTGTAAGCGTGGGTTCTCTCCGGGTTCTCCGGCTTCCTCCCACAGTCCAAAGACATGCATGGGGATAGGTTAATTGATGACTCTAAATTGCCCGTAGGTGTGAATGTGAGCGTGAATGGTTGTTTGTCTCTACATGTCGGCCCTGCGATAGACTGGCGTCCTGTCCAGGGTGTACCCTGCCTTCGCCCAATGACAGCTGGGATCGGCTCCAGCCCCCCCGCGACCCTGAATACAGGATAAGCGGTAGAAAATGGATGGATGGATGGATGTTTTTTACTAACAGAGATTGAAAAAAAAAGTAAATTGTTTGAAGTTTGTTTATTTAGGATAAACCCCTTGAGATACACTATATTGCCAAAAGTATTCACTTACCCATTCACATACACTCAACAAAAATATAAACGCAACACTTTTGTTTTTGCTCCCATTTTTCATGAGATGGACTTAAAGATCTAAAATTCATTCCAGATACACAATATTACCATTTCTCTCAAACATTGTTCACAAATCAGTCTAAATGTGTGATAGTGAGCACTTCTGCTTTGCTGAGATAATCCATCCCACCTCACAGGTGTGCCACATCAAGATGCTGATCTGACATCATGATTAGTGCACAGGTGTGCCTTAGACTGTCCACAATAAAAGGCCACCCTGAAATGTGCATTTTTTTGCTTTATTGGGGGTCTGGGGACTCAGAACCAGTCAGTATCTGGTGTGACCACCATTTGCCTCATGCAGTGCAACACATCTTCTTCGCATAGAGTTTATCAGATTGTCAATTGTGGCCTGTGGAATGTTGGTCCACTCCTCTTCAATGGCTGTGCGAAGTTGCTGGATATTAGTGGGAACTGGTACACGCTGTCGTATACGCCGGTCAAGCACATCCCAAACATGCTCAATGGGTGACATGTCCGGTGAGTATGCTGGCCATGCAAGAACTGGGACATTTTCAGCTTTCAAGAATTGTGTACAGATCCTTGCAACATGGGGCCGTGCATTATCTTGCTGAAACATGAGGTGATGTTCATGGATGACTGTGCATTCAAAATGCCATCAATAAAATGCACCTGTGTTCTTCGTCCATAACAGATGCCTGCCCATACCATAACCCCACCACCACCATGGGCCACTCGATCCACAACATTGACATCAGCAAAGCGCTCACCCACACGACGCCACACACGCTGTCTGCCATCTGCCCTGAACAATGTAAACCGAGATTCATCCGTGAAGAGAACACCTCTCCAACGTGCCAGACGCCATCGAATGTGAGCATTTGCCCACTCAAGTCTGTTACGGCGACGAGCTGGAGTCAGGTCAAGACCCCGATGAGGACGACGAGCATGCAGTTGAGCTTCCCTGAGACGGTTTCTGACAGTTTGTGCAGAAATTGTTTGGTTATGCAAACCAATTGTTTCAGCAGCTGTCTGAGTGGCTGGTCTCAGACGATCTTGGAGGTGAACCTGCTGGATGTGGAGGTCCTGGGCTGGTGTGGTTACACGTGGTCTGCGGTTGTGAGGCCGGTTGGATGTACTGCCATATTCTCTGAAACGCCTTTGGAGACGGCTTATGGTGGAGAAATGAACATTCAATGCACGAGCAACAGATCTGGTTGACATTCCTGCTGTCAGCATGCCAATTGCACGCTCCCTCAATGCTTGTGGCATCTGTGGCATTTTGCTGTGAGACAAAACTGCACATTTCAGAGTGGCCTTTTATTGTGGGCAGTATAAGGTACACCTGCGCACTAATCATGATGTCAGATCAGCATCTTGATGTGGCACACCTGTGAGGTGGGATGGATTATCTCAGCAAAGCAGAAGTGCTCACTATTACACATTTAGACAGATTTGTGAACAATGTTTGAGAGAAATGGTAATATTGTGTATCTGGAATGAATTTTAGATCTTTAAGTCCATCTCATGAAAAATGGGAGCAAAAACAAAAGTGTTGCGTTTATATTTTTGTTGAGTGTAATTGAAATCAGGTGTTCCAATCACTTCCATGGCCACAGGTATAAAAACAGCACCTAGGCATGCAGACTGTTTCTACAAACATTAGTGAAAGAACGGGTCGCTCTCAGGAGCTCAGTGAATTCCAGCGTGGTACTGTGATAGGATGCCACCTGTGCAACAAGTCCAGTCGTGAAATGTCCTCCCTCCTAAATATTCCAGTCAACTGTCAGTGGGATTATAACAAAGTGGAAGAGATTGGGAACGACAGCAACTCAGCCAAGAAGTGGTAGACCACGTAAAATGATGGAGCAGAGGTCACCAACTTTCAATGAGTCAATCGCTACAGACCTCCAAACTTCATGTGGCCTTCAGATTAGCTCAAGAACAGTGTAGAGAGCTTCATGGAATGGGTTTCCATGGCGAGCAGCCACAGTTTGGGGATGGCCCCTTCCTGTTCCAACATGACTGTGCACCAGTGCACAAAGCAAGGTCCATAAAGACATGGATGAGAGAGTTCATCATGCATATTCATTTTAAATTTGATGTGTTAATAATGTTATTGCAGGCCTTATCGGTGCCTGTAACTTTAAGAGCTGTGTGTTTGGATGAACCAAAAGTGCTGGTGTGCACCTTAGAACGAGAGTTGATATATTTGGAAAGGTGGATGCACGCGTTTTTTCTTACCGTGTTTACCTGTATCATTTCGTACCAGTTTGTGGACCTTATTTTGCTTAAAAAAACGTGGGTGGATTTGTTCTGTAAATAGTTAAAAAATAAACCTTCAAAAGGGAAGACAGTTTTTATTGGACAACCTCACCAGAACACGCGTCAGCCAAAAGACCCCTTTCTTCGTTTTTAGTCTGATTTTTATTAAGCTTGGAATTCCCTACACCAATTTGAAAATTCTCAGCTGGTTTCGAAAATCTTGTCACGAAGGGAAAGTTCATAAGAAACCCTGCTCCATGCTCTCACCAGACACTTGCAAGTGAGTCGTTGAGCAAGGCACTTAACCCCCAATTTCCGCATGCGAGCATGTGACCAGAAATCAAAACGCACCGGGAAGCTGTTAGGTGTGAATGTGCAGAAACGTGGCATTGCTAAAAAAAAAAAAACAAGAAGAAAAAAGATCATGCATGCCTAAGTACTCACCGTTATATACATTTACTTGGAGAAAAAAAAAGAACT
This sequence comes from Eutrigla gurnardus, assembly GCF_963514095.1. Lineage (NCBI taxonomy): Eukaryota > Metazoa > Chordata > Actinopteri > Perciformes > Triglidae > Eutrigla > Eutrigla gurnardus. The sequence goes on from NC_139928.1 coordinate 2,576,128, forward strand.
TTGATCGGACCATTTGCCATGTTCCAAATGTGTGCACAAGCCTGACTGACCAGCCTTAATGCCCAGGCGCTGGATTACACACACCACTAGTCTGCTGGCTCCACATCTCCAGTCGGGGCCTATTGAGCAGATAATTGAGTGTGAGTACATAGACCCCTTTACGGTGACACTTCGTATGAACAAACACAAAGTCTGATCAAACGTGAACAAGGCAATACAGACTGCTGAATCTTCTGTGTTGCGAAGCTCTCCATATCATGGCTCTTCATGCTTTGTACGTGTTAACGGGATCCGCTGATCAAATATGCTCTGATGGCTGGCAACGATATGAGGGTGACATAAAGTCAATTGACCCTCATACATCACGGTGTATTCTGCCATCTAGACATGCGGGGAGGTAATACATTTTTTCTTTTACTTTATTCACTGAGGGAAGATTGCCTATTGCTATTGTTTTTTTGTCCAGGAAAATCGGATCCTCTTCCAGTGTCTGTAGCGCCTTGCTTTAGAGCAGAACTGGATTTCATCTTCTCTACACTTTTTGTGTAAGAAGATACTATAATGGGAATTTTGGATGTTTGTACTTTATAATCAGAATATTTGTCAGGCCAGACATCGATCCGCATCTCCTCATCTGACTGTTATGCTATGACGAAAATGAATGCCTGTTTGTAGATGATATGAACATGAGTGCCACATTGACATAAGATAATTTCAGGACTATGACGCCTGTGTTCTGTAAATCTTGACCTTGCCTGTACATCTTGTCTTTGTAAGATAGGACATGATCCGTCCTTTGGTTCCTCCTCCTTAAAAGGGAGACTGTTGTTGGACTCAGGGTCGTTCCTGCTGAGTCTGAACCTTTGCATCAGAAGGCAGGGGTGACCAGTCCCTCCTCTGCAGATGAGAATACTTAGTGGAATAAACCTCGGAGAAAAAGCAGATCCTGGTTGTTGATCTTTATTGGGCAGATTCATTTTGCCACAACAATACAGAACGTCATGATGATACTGCAGGTATTGTGCCTATTTTATAATTATTTTGATTCATTATGATTAAGCTGTAAGAGTTTCTAGCTCTTTCATGGGTCCAGATGTGGTGATAACAAATGACCAGATGTCAAAATTCCCCAGTTAACAACTGGTCACATACCGACTGCTTAGTCAAATCCCTTTGTGTCACTTTCTGACGCACTGGTTGACGTTGTGAATTCAAACAAATCTCATCCTACAAAAGAAATCCTGGTTGGGCTATGTTACAAACATCACTAACGCAACTGCAAAATAATTCAACTCCTGTCCCGAACACCGGTCTCCTGGTTGAAAGTTCTATGTTTGTTTGCTCCTCCCATTTTTAGTTGAAATAGAGGGGCCTTGCCTCAGTATCGGGCCCTGAGGGGGGGGGGGTGGCAAAGCGGTCTCAAAAAGCATGGAACTAAACAGCTAACAGCGTAGGCCCACAACTAATTAACGGTTAGCTGTTGGAATTGAAATAACATTTTCAGATTCTGAAGTGAAAATGTATTTTAATGTCAGTTTGATTTCAAGCAACTGTGTTTAATGTCTTGAATGATCGCTATGTGGTAGCTGTGGAGGACATCATTAGCATCTTCCTGCAGTTTTGGGGTTTAAAATCGGTGACGGTGAAGGCTGAAAATAAACTAATAAAACTAAAGGATGAATTCAAACATCCTTCCTGGTTTGGAAGCAGCCGTGTTTTTGTCAGGACAGGATATGACATCAGGAACCTGTCGTGTGAAACCGATCCTGAGCAGTAAGGGCCAGATGAGTGAGCTGGATAAATATTTATGGCTCCGTGACTGGGCCTATATCCTGCTCACTGGCTGTCAGCTGATGGAGGGTGAGAGAGTCTGATGTGAGTGGAAACGGAAGTAAAAAAAAAATTATTAGAGTTCCCAGTCCAAAAAAAAAGTCTGGATCTGATAGAGTCGGCTGTTAAAGTTTGAGGGGAGGAGAGTTGGAGCATCCAGGGGACTTCAGGAGGGAAAAGAAAGAAAAACAACACAACATAACAGTCTGAACACGGCAGTAGAGATAGAGATAGATGAGTGTGAGAGAGAGAGACTTCATCATCTTAATGCAGTTTGAAATTCAGCAGTACAGTATTGACTGGTGTACGCTGGCTTTTGAAATCCTCGGTTCCGCTCACTGTTTTGGCAGTGGTGTTTCTGATTAAAACACATGCCAATATAGAGCCTGAATAAATCCATACAAGAGATACCGAAGACACAAGGTTATTCCAAAATACATACACGCAATATAGCCAAACATATGTAGACAACTCTTTTTCACAAAATCGTTCTATGGGCCTCTTGCTTCCAATTAAGGGACCTCTTAAAGAGACAGTGTGTAGGATTTGAGTCACCACCTCTGTCATGTAAAGTTTCCATGGTTATGGGTGTCGATTGCAAGGTTGGTTGAAGAAGTTTGAAACAAGCTGTCAGCTACAGTCTGAAAAGTAGTACATGTTCAGGGCATGGGGCAATGGAGGCTTCACATTTCCACATTGCACTTGACCTTGACTGGCTTCCAAACTTGTGATGATGAGAAATCGTGGCGGTACGAACACGTCTTCAAGAGAGATTTAAGCTGAGGACAGAGAAACTATCCCCGTTGGAGCGTCCAGAGAACTTCAGGAGGGACAAAGAAAGAAAGAAAAACAACACAGCATAACAGTCTGAACACGGCAGTAGAGATAGAGATAGATGAGTGTGAGGGAGAGAGAGAGAGAGAGAGAGAGAGAGAGAAGGAGGTGATGAATGGTGTTGTTTTTCTCTGTAAGGAGGATAACTGTATCCTCCTCTGGGAGCGGCGGAGCCAGAGAGCGTCTGTGAACAGCGGTCATGTGTCTCGGAGACAGCCAATGGAAACACGGAAATTTGGTTCATACGCAAGTTTACTGGGTCAGAGTCAGAGCGGCGGAGGAAGGCAGCGGCCAATCGGAATGCGCAGCAGCGTCTGGAGGATTAGCCAATGGGGTTGGAGTCTGGTGTCTGGTACCGGTTGATGTCTGACAGTTAGACAGACTGTATCTAATTACCACAGCCGAGGCTCAGCATGGGTCTGTGTTGCGTGTGTGTGTGTGTGTAACTGAGGAGAGGGTGAGTGAGAATTAGAAAAGGAAGAAGGTGGTTCTGATGTTTTTTAGCAAAAATTGAACAAGGCAAGGCTGATGTGCCAATATGCACAAGCGTGGCTATGAATATGCGAGTAATTTTTAAATTAGGTACATTAGGTAGCGATACGTCCCATCGCTTGCCGTACCTATTTTTTTATGAAACTCAGTTCTGGTGTGAACAAAGTGTGTCGGGGCTGGATGCGTGGGTTAAAGTGTGTGGATTTCTGTATATTTCTCTGTTTCCTGTATGAATGAATGGGGCCCTGAGAAGAGAGTCCAGTTTCCCACAGTGCAATGGTCTATCATTGTCTCTTAACACAATGTGCTTCTCACTCGCAGACAGCTTTACCCCATTCAGCCACTCTATTAATGACTGGACAAGACAGGGACGCCCAGGTGTTTCATGGCACACACACACACACATGCAGCACACACACATACATGTTCGTATGCACACTGGTGTGCTCTGCCAGAGGTGAGCGGGGGTGACAGACGAGAGCAGCTGGTTGGTGGGGTTTTTCCTGTTTTGACGGCTTCTGTCTGAGTTTTACACACACACACACACACACACACACACACACACACACTGCTACTCAAATGTCACACAATGGCGTCACACAGAGCTGCCTGTTTTTTAACAGTTTTTAAGTTGTGGAGGGATGTGACGTTGCAGGGAGATTAAACAAGCTCATTTAAAGGTGCTATTGACAACATTGATACCATCCAGCCACTAGATGTCGCACTCGCGCTCCCCCCTTCCATCACATTCACGTCACAACACAGCTGTTGCTCGAAGCGCATGCGCCCTCAATGGGTTGCCAGTGTTCGTGTTAGCTAGCTAGCTTTAACGATATCTTACCGGTCATGATGAAAAGTGGCCACCTCGGCGCTGCTTTTCAGTCCTTGAAACTCCTTCAGCTGACTCCAACAATCAAACTGGGACCAAAATGCCACCCGCTTACCGTCAAGCCATCAAGCCTCAGCCATTTTTCCCTTTTTTCCACATTAACTGGCAACCCCAAAGACTCTTGACCCCAGACTACGCAGAGATACCACGTGATACCAACGTTGTTATTCTATTGGCTCACAAGCCTTGCTAGAAGCTGCAGACACATGTCACACATCTACATGTAAACTAAACATTCATTACGGGCCGACACATTTTTTACAATCAAAACATTTTTTTTCACAAGAAGTGATACTTTTGATTCCTTTCTAAAAGCTCTGTGGATGTATTTTTTTATACAATTATTTGTTTACATAAAAATGTTATCAATATGACCTTTAAGTGAAATTATTAACATTTTCAGACACTTATTTGCTTTTCTACTGAGAGTTACATGAGAAGATTGATACCACTCTCATTTCTGTCTGCTGAATACAAAGCCAGCAGCCACGTAGCTTACCGGTAGTTTAGCACTAAGGGGGGAGGGAAACTACTTGCCTGGCTCTGGCCAGTTAACACAAATGAACACACTATATGTCGTTTGTTTAAACCGTTCAAAAAAACCAACGTGTAAAAATAATACATAGCGGTTTTACACGGGTTGCAAGCCAGATGTTTTCTTATCCGACTGCGGCGGCCAAATATGTCAGTAGGCTGATTCTCAGTAGCCTTCGTACGAGCTCGCCTTCTTGTGCTAGAAGAGGATGAATAATGAAGAAAGATGTGACAATGGCGTCCTTGGAATACTGATGAAATGCTGTACAGCCAAAAGGGAGAAAACACAACGTGCAACGTGTCTTTATTCTTTCCCTGAAGTTATGAGTTTAACACTGCAAACATTTTTAAAATGTGCGTAAAGATGATTATGAGAGAAACTAATAGCTCATTTGTACAAGCTGACCTCCCTTCAAAATATGTCAATTTTAAATATCAATGCACATATAACTAGAAATTATGGGATTTCCATTGCTGTTATGACATCATTTCTAACTACAGACTAGTCTGCTGATTGGTGAAATATCGACCATTGAAGGGATGATCAGTGATTGTTTTTTCCTCTGATGATATTAAGGTGAATTTAACAACAACAACAAAAAAAGATGATGAGCTTTATGATAAGCGCCCTTCTTTACATGAACCATAATATCTCTTCTATGGATCCAACATCGCCTGTTTTCCATGCAACTGCTCACCGAAACATTACTCAGTGCTCCATCATTCATAAACGTTGTTGCTCTATCCAATGTCATTTTCTTCATCACAAGTTTTCACCAAGGTTTTTCAAACACAGCTTCAAATGTCTGATATCCTACTTTAGGATGTCATCAACCTAAAATCATTAGGTTAACGTGATTTTGGGTTATTGTGGTGATATAAATGTAATTTATGGCACCGTTAGTTAGCCGCTAGACCAGCCCATTAATGCAGGTGCGGGATTCCATCCGGATACTGTGTATCATCTGTGCACATTATTGGCTTTTCATGTGCCATTCATACGGCACTTATTTATGTTTAGAAAAAAGCATCACGATTGGGCTTACGTCAGCTAACAACGTAACATAAGTACGGAAAAATGTCACGAATGTAACTTAAAAAATATGCTTGGAGCGCTGGTCTTGCACACATCTCCATGTATAGCAGTTACACAGACTACATGGTGTACACATGGCATGCCAAAAGCAAGAAAGGAGTTCTTGATGCACGTTAAACAACACATTGTCATTCATACACTGATTGGTGAGAGCGAACTGGGGCAAACGTCTATCTCAATAATCAGTTTCCACTGAAATGTCTTTATTTGAACATTTCTCAACCATACTCCGATAACAGACATAACTGACATCCAGAGAGGTCTATTGGATAACACAGCAGCTCACACAGAGGACAGTAGTCGCAGCAGCTTAACTCATAGCAGTCCCTGTTCTGTTTCCCACCTTTATGCTAAGCTACGCTAACTAGCTGATGGTGATATCAGCATTCTCTCAACAAGAAAGCGATAAAGTGTATTTCCCAAAATGTTAAACTACTAAACTTGTATTTGTGCAAAGTAAAACCTAAACTGATGTCTCCAGGGTAGTCTTGACAATAACTGGTGTAACTAGAGGGGCCACTACATTCAGACGAGAGAGGGGGGAAAAAGCCCACGAGCATGTGTTCATTTGTCTTCCTCTGCGTGTTCAGACTTTGATCACTGACAGTGTACAGAAGCCCCGTCCTAGCATGACAATACTCAATTTGTTGTGGTGAAGCGTAATTATAAACAAGCTTGTCTTTTTGCTCACGCGGGCCAACGCTGGCATCAACACGGAGGGTTTGAATCCATCTGGCCGAAGACCTTCGTTTTTACCTTGTCTGCCCTCTCCCCCTCTCTCTAGGTTCTCTCTCTCTCTTCCTGAATAGAAACTTGGACCATTACACCAAAGGGCGAAAAAAAAACCCTGATTGAGGATCACTATTAGAGAGATGAAATAATAATCCTGTGTTATCCGGAGTGAGTCGAGAACTTCGGTACTGGTAGTGCTCCAACCCGGTGAAGGGCTGTTGTTGTTATTCTTTGATCAGACCAGCGGGAATAACAATCTATAATTCATAACACTCAGTCTAGTCTGGGAACACCAAGCACTGCACCTTTAATTATTGATCAAACAGAACAGATTTAATATCAATCACTGAAGCAAAGGCAGAAGTGAGCAAAGTAGGAGGAATGGAGGAATCTCTGGGGCGCTACCATCTAACCCTCTGATGAAAAAAAAAAGAAATACAGTGCAGTCAATGAGGCAGTGGAGGTGTGAACAGGAACTCAGGCTGAGCTTGGACACTGATTGGACACTCTGGCTCACAGGACAGGCACTCTTTAAAGGCTGATGCTCACAGTTCGGGAGCTGGAGCTGCCAATATGCTTCTTTACAAATCAGACTACATTATTCAATGTTTTCCATGAATTTGATTCCAAGAGAGACGGGAGCTCAGAGGCTACTGCTACCCACTGAAAACAAATGTAATGCAACTACTTAAACTACTGCCAGTGATTCTGCAGCTACTACTGCTACTATAACTATCACTACTAGCACTTCTACTACTCCTAATGCTACTATAACCAAGGCTACTACACAACTAGCACTACTTATTCGACCACCACTGCTACTTTCGCAGTACTACTGTTACACCTACTGCTACTAGTAGACTTGGGCTGGTTTGAAAATATTCAAACCGGTTTGATATACGGACTGGACCGGTATACCGACTTTTACCACTAAGCGTCACACTTGGAATTGAGGTGGCGGTAATGCCAAACCACCAAACACTCAACAAGAAGAAGAAGCAAAGTGAAGCGGCTCCACAATCAGCAGATGCATGCAACTTAGCCGTATTACCACCTTTTGCCATGATTTTCTTCCTGCAGTATATACACATTGCCTCGTAGCATGGTGGCTGCAATTTGCATACTGGCGACCTCAGAAGCTTGCGGCGTCTCCATTAGTCCATTTATAAATGAACACAATATTATGTTCACTACACATTATTGATGCTTATTAATTTAATTATGTTTTTAATTTTCCAGAACGTGTTATGAAGACAAATGCCTGCTCAATCGGTTTGGATGAATTAAACTGGTTCAGCCCCATGCACCAAACCGGACTAGTAAAACTGGAAATCGTCCCAACTTAGTTACTGGTACTACTTCTACTACTACAACAGTTGTTATAACTCATTGTAGTAGTGTTTCGCCACTACTGCTGCTACTACCACGACGACCTCTACCCCGTCTTGACTGCAATTACTACTCCTTAACTGTTACTACTACTACTACTACTACTAATTAAAACTACTACACTGTCTGTACTACAAACTTCATGTGTACCTTTTGTCGTATCCAAAGAAGGCGTTTTATATGAATAATTCACATTGAAGGCTTTGGTGTATATCATCTGTAATATAGACAATAAAAGACAATAATGATAGGCAAAACCGTTTTGGGGGATTAAAGTGAATTAATTTATGTGTAATCAACATAAAACAACAGTGTTCCAGTGTGCTGCTTTGATTCTAAATTGAGACATAAGTAAGGAAAGTAGCGAGGCAACATGGCTTTAGACCACTGAGTGGGAGAACTGTGCAGCTGAAGTGTACTGATTACACCAGGCCTGTAAGGGGCTCGCAGCTGTAGAAGCCATTGAGCACACACACACACACACACACACAATGCAAAAAAACACCCGACATCTTTGCAGCTTCCTGCCTTTTACTGTCTATTGTTGAATTTAGTGACACCGCTCTCACAAACCACATTCAACACTCGGCGAGCAATTTGAAAAATGGACAGATATTTTCTTACACTCGCTCACACAGTTTGACACACAAACACAGCAGAATTCCTGCAGCATGAAGGGGCCCTTGCCCTCTCCTCGGGACAGGAATGCAAGGAGAGCGAGAGAGCAAGAGAGAGAGAGAGAGACTGGGACTTTCCCCAGGATCCCAGAAAAAGGAGGGAGAGAGGAAGCAGACAGTGGGAGCGATGGACGACAGGAACAAATACAGGAGGAGGGAAAATGGATGGGTTGTGTATGGGCCTGTTTCTTTTTCCCACAGTGGAAATGACCTAGTTATTACTGCGCTGAGTGAAGGAGAGGCCTTACAGAACGAAACACAAGAAGGTGAAGATAAAAATCCACGACAAATGAATCGGAGAGATCGTATGACAATCTTCCCTCCACTGCACTGAAAAAGACGGGGAAGTGTCTCACTCCCCTCGCTGTCCGTCTCCTTCCCTGTCTCCCCCCCTCTCTCTCTCTCTCTCTCTCTCTCTCTCTCTCTCTCTCTCTCTCTCTCTCTCTCAGTGTCTGCATGTGTCTCTGTCAAGGTTAATGGTGTGTCTCCAGAGCTTAGTGCAGTTGCCACCGGTGTTCCCATTGATCCCACACACAGCCACAAATGCTGCTCCCCATATGGCACCACTGAGGGTGTGTGCGATAGGGATCAGAAGTCTTGATTGTGACTCAGTTTGCCGCATGCATGTGTGTGTGTGTGTGAGGGAGTTTGTATGTGGTCTTCTCACTGAGCCAGCTGCTGACATTCAGGGTTGCATGTGTATGTGTGTGTGTGTGGGTGTGTGTGTGTGTGTGTACACGCGCATGTAATAGTAGAAGAAAACCTCTCTGACATTAGCAAAGTTGCCATGTCATCTCAATCCAAGGAGGCCTCACTGTGATAAAAGAACAAGGAACACTTTCACCCTAGTGTGTGTGTGTGTGCATGTGTGCGTGTGTGTGTGTGTGTGTGTGGGTGTATGTGTGTGCCTATCCACATTAGTGTGTAAACATAAATGTGTGCACATCAGTACACTTGTGTGTGCATAGTTTTGTGTCTATATGCATATTTTGTCGTGTGTCCACATGTTTTGGAGTGTGCGTGTGCAGGTGTGTCTATGTGCCTATGCATGTCTGTATGGCAGCATGTGTGCCTTCGTGAGGGTGGTCTTCACCTGTGGATTACACTGTATAGGCCTGTATGCAGTTGCGGGAGATGGGGGCTTTAATTTTCGTCCAGAACACACAGTTCCCCCCACTACATAAATGTCCAAACAGCTTAAGCTAACCTATGGCAGGGAAAAACCCCTTCGTTCCACACAAGCAAGAATACATTTTTTTCATCCTATTTGACAACTATAACTGATTATAAATCAACTGATTCACGCAGGAATGTGTGGCCTAGCGAGGGCGAGTGTATATGAGAATGGGATACTGTGTTCCACGATGGTGTCCCTTCATTCGAGTTGAAGTCGATCACCACCGTTTGCTCCAGAATACTTTCTGGTTCAGCTCAGCGTTGCGGCACTCATTAGCGTTAGCATTCCCCGGCCCTGCCAACGTAGACTTTACATTGTGACGATTTCACTGACATCAATGTGAGCTTTACGATGACTAAATCTTGTGCTTATTGGCCTAGTTTCCGGACAGAGTAATAATAAGGGTTGCACCGTTCCAACTTCTTCAGTACGATACTGATACCCAAAGGGTATAGAGTACCGAGCCAATACCATCCATCCACTATCTGTAACCACTTATCCTATTCAGGGTCTTGGGGGGCTGGAGACAATCCCAGCTGGGGGAAAGCAGGGTCCACCCTGGATCCGGTATCAGTGTCTCATTAATAAACTGTAGTGCTCACTGTGTGGATCATCCTTTAATGTGTAAGGCAACATCTGTCCTGACTAAAACACCGCTTTCCTGTCTTTATAAGACCAAATCTAACTCATACATAAATAAACATATTCACTGAATTGTTATTTATTAATAAAATAATACATTTTGTATCAGCAACTTGGTGAAAAATCTTTAAAATTAACAATTTAAGTGTAAACCTTTTAAATGCTGCTAAAAACAAATTCAGTAGATCGGCCCCATTGTCACTAATGCTAATGACCTGTGAATCCATGGTAATAATTTGCGCTTCAAGGTTTTCTGTCAATAGGCATTTATGAAGGCTGTCTTTGTGGAAAAAAGCGTTTGGGGCCAAAGAGGATACTTTTTCTTGTTAAAATAAAAATATTTATCACTGAGACTAGGGCTGAAGATTTGAGTAAAATATCGAATGTGATTCTTCTGCGATTTGAATTGGAATTTAACCCATTTTTGACACGCTTCAGTCACTACCGCTTTGTTGTTGGTGGGAATGAATGCAGTTGCTTTGAGCCATGATTGGTGAGCGTCTTTTACACGAGGAGCAAGGCACTGCTGATTGGTTAGCACGGCTATCACAAATGGGGGAAAGCATGAACATCGGTCAGACAGACACGCTGCATAAAGGCTCTCTTAAACCACAGCTTTTGCGGCATCTCTTTGAATTTGTTCTTCTTTTGTTTGTAAAGGCCACACCGCAAGGCTATTTCTCTCCTTTCAAGAGTATCAAATGTAATCCTACGTAGTTGTACATGAAACAGTGGAGTGCTTGAAATCTGCAATACAGCATACAGTTTTCATTGTTGAGGAGACCCCCTCTTTGCGTGTCTTTGTTACATAATGACTCATAGACTAGTCCACTACTATTTTGAAAAAAATTGTCGACTAGTTCAAATGAGTAGTCGTAAAACCCTGAACCTACTCCTCATAATACTTTTATACTCCTTTTTCCGTACATTGTTTACATCGATGTTGGCTAGCTGATGTTTGTGAGTGTATTAGCACTATATACACACTTTATACTTTATTTCCAGAAGGCAGAAATGTGTATCGCCATGTCTTGTACAAATACAATACACACTCTTAAAAACATTACTCCATGGCGCTTCTAGTGGTTCAACCCACTTATGAGCTCTACCAGCTGGAAGTAATAGATCAAATAAAATAAAATAGAATCATTCTAAGAGATGCAATTACATTGAGTAATACAATATATAGGAACAAAACACTAACTGAGAGTAGCCAAAGGTTTGAGTTCAACTGAGAAAATCAAAATGATGTGATCATCAATGATCGTGGTGTGTATATTTTGGCGTAGACTTTTAGTATTTTCTTTCTATGTCAGAAATGCCTTGTAGTGTGGGAGTATTAACCCTGCCTTCAGAGAGGCTAAACTTCCTGTAGGAGCTGCATCAGTACCGTAGCTGTATAATGAATCTTTTGACATTGAAACTGTTACATTAGAAGACTGAAAAATAATCTAAAAAATATCAGTATTGGCCTTCAAAAACTCATATCTTTCTATCCCCAGCTGGCGTGTGAGGGGAAAAAAAAGGAGGAGACTGCAAACCACATCTTAGCCTGCCAAAAATCACATTTCCCCTCTACAGTATAGCTGGTTTACATTAACTCTCACACATGCATGGCAAAGCCCGAGTCCACCCACTTCACATTTCATTACCAAAAAAAGCTAAAACTGTTATACCAGCCTCTCCAACACAGCACACATCTCTAATGCAATTCATCAGAATTTAAGATGAAAAAGAACTGTAAAAAGTGGTGGTTAAGTGGTGGGGAGAAGGTATAGCAGGGAGCGAACCACTACAGATTCCTCCCGTGGGATTAGGAGCTATGGAAACTGGAGAATCTGGGGGTCAAACATGGCCTATACATGTGTGATCTATTGGCTAGAGCAGCGCAATAATGGCCAGGGAATAGCCACATATCACATGCCTCTACTACCATGTTACAGTACGTTCACTCATTCTGTAGGTTCTCTGTAGAGAGAAATGGATAATCCCATTGAACCATGTTGAGAGGGTCCAAGTTCAGGTATTTGTTAAGACCCTAATGGTGTATTTTGTATTTAGCCATGTTAAGGCTGTATGTTGCACTATATGATCAGTCAGTTTGGGCAGATCGTGGTTTGTGTGCCCTGACAAGAACATGTTATTTACTTATTCTTAATTAAAAGGGTAAGCGGAATGGTATCACGTGTGGTAATGGGGGCGATTATACTACATTATTATTGCAGTGGTATTTGCAGTAATTTGGGAACAAACTGTTAAATACCATAAAGAAGATCCACCAGATGAAGATCCACCAGATTTTCAGAGTTTACGAGAATCAATTACCCTGTTTGTGACCCTGGCTTGATTATTTATTTGAATTTGAAATATGTGACACCCCAAATAACTGAACACGTGGATGGTTTTTAACAAGGTATTTCAAAATTTTTACTGTATGATCTTCAAAAGTCAATAACAAAGTGCGTCCAGATGGAGTATTGGTGTTATGCATTGTAATGCACAGCCTCCACAGGGGGGCGACTACGAGTGGTGGGGACAAAGGGCCCTAGTTTCGTAGACCAGGCGCAGTCAGCTTTCAGCGCACCTGCGCCGCGCCGACGGGGTGTGTCCGCCTGGACTTTGCAAGTTTCGTGCACCGCGCAGGCTCGCGCAGGCACACCTCCCGACTCGCCCACCGGCGCAAGTGGGAAAGAGGGAGGAGAAGAAGGCGTGAGTGGGAGACGAGGAGGAGACGAGGCGTGGACTGGGATAAACACAGCCGATTCAGATCTTCACCAATCAAATGAGCTCCTCTCCTCTCCTTTAATGCGTTAGGGGAGGTTCAGTGCAAGTTCCGTCACTTGACAACCCGATGACAGAAGCAGCGCCGCCGCTGTGCGCGCGTATCATAATAATAACAATGCCGATATTATAGAAAACAGGAGAGAGAGAGGGAGATGTTTTGGTCCGAGAGGCTGAGTTTCCGTTACGCGTGCCATCCGCCTTTGATCTGACGTCAGATGTGACGGGACAATCTATATAGATATAAATTCACGTGTTGATTCAGTTAGTTGCATTAAATAGTGTTTGTTGTGATTATTTATTGCATGTAAATGTGCCTGGAACTGTGGAAACCTGCCTGTGAGATCTCGGTGACGTGTGCGCTGCGCGCCGTCAGCCAAACTTCCGATCCGCCAGCTGTGATTCGCATTGAATGAATGGACTTTATTTACGCCTTACGCCTTGCGCCGAGAGTAGACCAGGTTGGAGCTGGCGAGCTTTCAGCGCAGTCTCGGCGAGGCTTTTTGCCACGAAACTTCCGCTACGCCAAGCTGAATCTGTGACGCCTCCCCCTGCTGCGCCGCCACACCCATCTTGGCGCAGGCGATCCACCAAACTGCCAAACTGACGGTGCGCAAGGCTGCGCGGGTCGAAACTTGCACTGCGCCGGCTGCGCCACCCTGCGCCGGTCTACGAAACTAGGGCCCAAAGTTACTGGACTAAAAAAAAAATGGCCCTGTTTGGGGTATTTTGGATCTTTCACCAACTGCAAAAGCAGTAATGAGGCACTGATGTGTCAGGACATGAGCATGTTCACATGACAGGCATAGTTGTGACCGTGGTGGTGCATAAAAAGCATAACCCAGGAGAATGTCAGGAAGATACAAAAAAAAAGGCATGAAAACATTTTTTTTGGACATTGACCCAGACCACAGACTAAAAGTCTCAATTTGCTCAGTATTTTGGCCTCTGTGGCTTCAAATTGGGTAAAAGTATGATGTTTCCCCACCTCGAAGAAACCCTCCACTCTACGATGTGTTCCACTTGTCATTTAACATGGATGTTTGACCTTCACTGTGCAGGGTTTGAAACTACAAGGTTGTTTTCACATTCATCTTCTGAAAAACGGGGATAGTTTTTCTGTCCTCAGCTTAAATCTCTCTTGAAGACGTGTTTGTACCGCCACGATTTCTCATCATCACAAGTTTGGAAGCCAGTCAAGGTCAAGTGCGATGTGGAAATGTGAAGCCTCCATTGCCCCATGCCCTGAACATGTACTACTTTTCAGACTCTAGCTGACAGCTTGTTTCAAACTTCTTCAACCAACCTTGCAATCGACACCCATAACCATGGAAACTTTACATGACAGAGGTGGTGACTCAAATCCTACACACTGTCTCTTTAAGAGGTCCCTTAATTGGAAGCAAGAGGCCCATAGAACGATTTTGTGAAAAAGAGTTGTCTACATATGTTTGGCTATATTGCGTGTATGTATTTTGGAATAACCTTGTGTCTTCGGTATCTCTTGTATGGATTTATTCAGGCTCTATATTGGCATGTGTTTTAATCAGAAACACCACTGCCAAAACAGTGAGCGGAACCGAGGATTTCAAAAGCCAGCGTACACCAGTCAATACTGTACTGCTGAATTTCAAACTGCATTAAGATGATGAAGTCTCTCTCTCTCTTTCTGTCTCTCTCTCTCTCTCTCTCTCTCTCTCTCAAACCCCATATGGATCAGTTTAAACACACCCGAGTTTGGCCCACTTTCAGAATGTCACAGGACATTTATCTTTATTCCCTTCTTCCTCTCCGTACCGTATAGAAATGGCTTTTACAGATGTGCTCTCTGTACACGCTCTGTGCACTCATATACCTCTCTCTCTCTCTTTCTCTCTCTCTCTCTCTCTCTCTCTCTTCCACTTTACTTACATGGTCCTCATGCTAGCACCATGCCTGTCTACACTTATAGAGCTTTCCATCTGGAAAATATATCCTTCCACTCAATGTATAGAAGCATAGGAGGAGAGGCCTTTCTTCTTCTCTTTCCTCCTGCTTGCCTCCTCTTCCTCTTCCTAATCACACATAGGGCCCTAGTTTCGTGGCGCAGCGCAGGGCGGCGCAGGGTGGCGGAGCCGGAACAATGCAAGTTTCGACCCGCGCAGCCTTGCAGTCAGTTTGGCAGTTTGGTGGATCGCCTGCGCCAAGATGGGTGTGGCGGCGCAGCAGGGGGAGGCGTCACAGATTCAGCTTGGCATAGTGGAAGTTTCGTGGCAAAAAGCCTCGCCGAGACTGCGCTGAAAGCTCGCCAGCTCCGACCTGGTCTACTTTCGGCGCAAGGCGCAAGGCGTAAATAAAGTCCATTCATTCAGCTGGCGGAGTGGAAGTTTGGCTGACTGCGCGCAGTGCACACACGTCACCGATACCTCACAGGCAGGTTTCCACAGTTCCAGGCACATTTAAATGCAATAAATAATCACAACAAACACTATTTAATGCAACTAATTGAATCAACACATGAATTTATATCTATATAGGTTGTCCCGTCACATCTGACGTCAGATCAAAGGCGGATGGCACGCGTAACGGAAACTCAGCCTCTCGGACCAAAACATCTCCCTCTCTCTCACCTGTTTTTTATAATATGGGCATTGTTATTATTATGATACGCGCACACAGCGCGTGATGAGCGTGGCGGGAGCGGCAGCGCCGCTTCTGTCATTGGGTTGTCAAGTGACGGATCTTACACTGAACCTCCCCTAACGCATTAAAGGAGAGGAGAGGAGCTCATTTGATTGGTGAAGATCTGAATCGGCTGTATTAATCCCAGTCCACGCCTCGTCTCCTCCTCGTCTCCCACTCACGCCTTCTTCTCCTCCCTCTTTCCCACTTGCGCCGGTGGGCGAGACGGGAGGACTGCCTGCGCGAGCCTGCGCGGTGCACGAAACTTGTCCAGGCGGACACACCCCGTCGGCGCGGCGCAGGTGCGCTGAAAGCTGACTGCGCCTGGTCTACGAAACTAGGGCCCATACTGTGTACGGGAAGGTAAAGCAACTGAACCCTTTTCACCAGCGTTTGGGTTTAGAAGATCGCACCCAGCTATAACAACATATCATGATGAGACATGTTGAATGAAATCACATGTGGCCTGAGATGTTTCTATATATTCATGTTCTATTAAAGCAAAGTGTAAGGATTTTTTTTATTGCTTAAGTGGGAAATACCGAAATTTCTATAAACAAATCCAATCTCTGCCAACAATAAAACGTCTTTGTTAAAAACATCTGACTCAGAAAAAGTGATGTTTGACTCCAGGAGAAGCAGCAACAATAGTTCGTCCAAAATGAATGAAGAGTAACGCCTACAGAAAGGTAGTAATGAACATGTTACAGTTAGGAAATTTAAACCAAATCACGATCATCTACAAAACCTAAGTAGTTTTCTTGCCTGAGGTAAGTGACACAAAGGGATCCTGGGTAATTGTTCATATGCGACGAGTTTGGAATTAGAACAGGTTGATTTAGTTTATCGTGTCAAGTTGCCAGAGAGCTGATAATTTGCTAAATGCTGGAGTCCCGACTAGCATTTCACTAGAAACAGTCAATAAAAGAAGTGATCATTCACAAAGTTGACAAACCGAAGCACTTATTAAGCGTGTGTGTTGCAAATTTTATGAGTGATCAAGTTTTTAGGCTCCAAATTTGCACACACTTAAAAGATTAAACTATAATTATAAATGAATCTCATCTTGACACAAGAACTTTGAATTCAATAGAACTGGAAAAGTGAAGTGGAAAAAATGATTGGTGTGATGTAACAGAGCAAAAACCATAACCTAAAAAGGCCAAAAGGCATTACAAAGGGATGTAATGGTAACATGGAAGCACAAAGAAGATGATAGTGGGATAAACACAGTTGAATTGTCTTTGATTGGCAGTTGTATGCCTTGTGATGATTTGCTGTAGGTCACACACTTTACCTGCTCATACTCAACCCCAATGCATCTTGTATTCCTTCTTAACTCTAAAATACAAACTTGAGAAAAACACAGATTTTTCACATACATTTCGCCAATATTCAACCCGGATCTGCGTCTAGACGAGCCGTGACACACAAACAAAACCAGAGTGCTTCTCCTGAGTGCACTGTATCAGATGTAATGACCCCGCCTGCCTCCAGTCCACTTATATAAGGAAAGATTACACAAGCCAAAAAAAACAACAACGCTAGGAGCGGACGAATATAGCTCGGCGAATCTCTGTGTATATCTGATCAAGTGTGCAAGCTACAGTATATGCGAGGGGAGCAGCAGAGTGTGTTTGAAAGAAAGGAGGATGAGTCTTTATGTCAGAGAGGGGTGGAGGCAGACGGGCAGAGATGTAGGGGAAGAAAGGAGGCAGGGGGGTTCAAACATTCTCTGGTATAGGGAGCAATTTATCATCTCGGCACGACTGTTTGGGCTGCTGGAAAATTTTAATTTTATTCAACTACTTTGGCAGTATTGTTTCAGACAAAAGTCACAGCAGTCAAGTTAATGCATTGAATTAGTGTGAGAACAAAAAAGGGAGCTGGGAGGAAACGGGAGACAGGGAGAAGAGGAGGAGTAGGAGGAGTAGGAGGTGTGGGGTGGACTTAAACAGCAGAAGGGCTGCTGGAGCTGCTTCCACACTTCAAGGGCTTTAGTGACAGGGAAGCTGCTCTATTCGGCACCGTCAGCAGTTTTGCTCATGCATGTGTGTGTGTGTGTGTGTGTGTGTGTGCGTGGTACATGTGTGCCTATCCACGGGGAATGAAAACTCCCGGTGTTGTTGTTCCATAAAGCAAGGACACTTTCCTACATAGGCTTAAAGGACAAGTGCATGCGTACTATAAGGCCACGTTCTATTCAGTGCACCGATATAATCCCTGAGTTTATCTGCTGTATAGATCTGGGCCTTTTATTAACATTCAGATTTCAGCCACATTTTTATTCACCTTAAAGTGTACACGATTGGAAATATACTGTTTCAATATTTGATGATAAAAGCCCTTTTTAATTTAATTTATTCCCAAGCAACATATTGATTGCATTATATAAATATGTATTATTATTCAATACAGTTCCATTGCATTGAAAAAGTAAGCAAAAGCAAGAAAGTAAGTTAAATTGTGTTTGTATAGCACCCGACAAAACCTAGGCTATGGCCTCATGAAACGATAAATGATTAAGAAATCCAATATTAGTACAACACATGCATTACAACAGGAGAACATAGTACACAAACAACAAAAACAGAAGCAAAACTAAAAGCTAAACAAATAGGGCATATGACTCAAGAACAAACAGAAAAAATATGTTTTACATTTACATTTACATTTACATTTACATTTAGGTCATTTAGCAGACGCTTTTGTCCAAAGCGACTTACAATAAGTACATTTGTCAAAAGAAGGAAACAAGGAAACCACAACAAATCATTGCCGATAAGGTAAGAGCTAAAAATGGAACAAGTGTTAGGGTTTTTTTTTTTGGGGGGGGGGGGGGGGGGGGGGGTGTTAGTGGGTCATGCTAGTCGAGGTGAAGTCTGAACAGGTGAGTCTTGAGCCTTTTTCGGAAAATGGCAAATGACTCAGCTGTCCTGACATTAGTCGGGAGTTCGTTCCACCACTGAGGTGCCAGAACAGAGAAGAGTCTGGACTTTGCTGAGCGACATTTGTTTGATTTCAGCGATGGTGGTACCAGCCGGCCAGCTGAAGTAGAGGAGCGAAGTGCTCGCTTCGGGGCATGAGGTTTGACCAGTGTTTGAAGGTAGATGGGTGCCGTTCCATTGATGGCCCTGAAGACCAGTGTCATCGTCTTGAATTGGATGCGTGCTGCAACAGGGAGCCAGTGGAGGTCACGGAGGAGGGGGGTCACATGGGAGAATTTGGGTAGATTGAAGATAAGGCGTGCTGCAGCGTTCTGGATACGCTGCAATGGTTTAATCGCAGAGGCCGGGAGTCCGGCCAGGAGAGAGTTGCAGTAGTCAAGGCGGGAGATGACCAGTGCTTGGACCAAGAGTTGCGTTGCATCCATTGTGAGGAAGGTCCGAATCCTGCGGATGTTGTAGAGGGCAAATCTGCAGGATGTTCATCTTTGACTTAAAACAGTGAGTCTGCTCACCTGACTCGCAGGGCAGCACATGTACAGTCGCCTCTTGTTTCCAGTCTTAAACTTAGACTTAGACTTGGACTTAAACCAGGTACAGTTAGCAAGCCTGGTTGAGGACCAGAGGGCCGTGCACTTGTGCACAACATTAGTAGTAATATATTTTGGAGAATATTCAAATCCTTATAGAGGAGGAGGATCTTGAATTGAATGGGAAGTCAATGAAATGACAACAGAATAGGGGATGTGTAGAGTTTGACGGGTGACAGCGTCTCGGCTGGCAGGAGTAAAGAGCAGTATGGTAGTCTAGTCTATCGGGAGGACACAAAAACTAACAATCTCCAATTACTGGGAAGCTAACATTGCTAACATCCAATCTGCTGTCATTTAATTGAAATTCTGAGGGAACCAATTTCTAAACTTGGCCCAACTCTTAGGCCGCGTTCAGACTGCAGGCAAATCCGATTCAAATCTGATTCCTTCTCATATCCGATTTTTAGGGCTGACTGTCCACACTGTTTTAGCAAGTGTCCAAATCGCATTTGGCTCTGTTCAGACTGGGCCACATCAAGTGACCCATCTGACTGGTTGCTGTAGCAACGACGTCGGAGCGGAGGCGTGTATTGTGTGACGTCATGTTATAGCGACGAGAAAAACAACAAACAAGATGGAGGCAGCTCACATGAGTATATTGTCCTTATCGCTGTCCAGTAGGGGTGCAGAACAAGTCAGACGCACCAGGCACATTCAACGCCGTAGGAGGCTGGTCGGGTCATACACAGCAATGCTTCGTGCTGCACTCACTGCAGGCGTTGTTGTGCAGCGACAAGTGTGGTGCCACCCGAAGAGCTACGACTGGTGGGAAAATGTAGTCCTTGGCAGTTTTGATGACGACCAATGGCTCGCTAATTTCAGAATGTGCCGAGCAACATTTGACATGCTGACGGATCGCCTACGAGCAACGCTCACACGCCAGGACACGCACCTCAGGCGGGCAATCGCGGTGGACAAACGTGTCGCGGTCACCTTGTGGTGGTTAGCCACAGGGTCAGGGTACCGCACCCTTGCCCACCTGTTTGGAATAGGCAAGGCAACGGTGTGCGTGGTTGTTGGCGAGGTCTGTACTGCCTTAATTGCCCTGCAGAAGGATTACATCAAGCTCCCAGTGGGAGATCACCTGCAGCGCATCGCCCGGGGCTTCCAAACGCGGTGGGGCTACCCTCGCTGCGGGGGATGCATAGATGGGTCACATATCCCAGTGATCGCACCCCAACAGAACCACACCGAGTACTTTAATAGGAAAGGATGGCATTCGGTGATCCTCCAAGCTGTGTGTGATCACCAGTCAAGGTAACAGTTGTTGTTTTTTTACTACTACTGAGCAATGGGCTCTATGCACAGCTGCAGCTCTTTTATTTCCTGTCTTACATTATTGGACAAATTGATTAATCCAGGTGTGTCTGACCATTGTGCCTGCTCAGACACACCTGGCTTAGTTTGTTCAATAATGTAAGAGGAAATAGGAAGTACTGGAGCTGCATAGAGCCCATAGGATGCTAATCTGGGAAAAATGTCATGTTTAGCCACTTTTCAAATAGGTGTGTGTGGGGGGTGGGGTGGGGGGGATCAGACAAGATATCCTTGGTTTGATTTTGAGTCTTTGCAGTAAAAACACTGTCATTTATATCCATCTTTAGTATGCAGCATAATAGTTATGATTATTATTATTATAACTACATCTTTCTTTCTCTATCCATGTTATTTTATCATTGCAACAGGTTCACAAACATCAATGTGGGATATCCAGGGAGTGTCCACGACTGCAGGGTGTTGCGGAACTCTGACCTTTACAGAAGAGGTGAGGAGGGAACTCTCTTCCCACAAGTAAGTGCTAATGCTGCTTCTTGGTAAACATCATTCATGTGGAGCAGTCACAGTACACATCAATTTCCATATTGTTCTATCACCTTAGGACACCGAAGTCATTTGTGGCACAGCAGTGCCCATCATGCTCCTCGGTGATCCAGCCTATCCTCTACGTAGCTGGATCATGAAGGGATACCCAGAGGGTGGGCTGTCAGAGGACCAACGCCACTTCAACTATAGCCTAAGCAGAGCCAGAATGACGATCGAGTGTTCATTTGGAAGGCTTAAGAGCAGATGGCGGTGCTTGAGCAAGCAGCTGGACGTGGACATCATGAACGTGCCTTATGTCATCACAGGTACCTATTGATAAGTAACTTACTGTATGTCATTCATTTAAAAACAGGCGAGGTTAGCATTCTGTTTGACACAATGCAGGGCGCTGAAGGTGCAGGTCATGTGGATGTGTCAAACATAGAAAGTGCATCTCAGACAGCATGTGAACATAAGAAAAACACAAACTAACAACCTCCACATCAATAAAGTCTAATAATTATAATGTCACTTTAACTTTACAGCTTGCTGTGTTCTACACAACATGTGTGAAGTCCAAGGGGATGTTTGTGAAGACCAGGATGTCTTTGAGGACAACCAGGACAATGCACCAGAACCAGAACCAATCACAGAGTTCAGTGGCAACGCTGAGAACCTCGTCGGGCCACAGAGAGTGAGGGAAGCACTTACACGCTATTTCCGTGAAGTGTCTAACTAGAGTTACTTTATGAGGACTACAGACACCTTGCCTTCCGTTATCTAAATATGTTTCTGCATTATTTTAACCTTTATAAATACCCACTTGAGAGGAAAAGAGGAACAGACTAGCATTTCTTTTTTTCTTTTTTTTTACTTGCCTTTATTAAAGTGCAACTTGAACATTTAAAGTGCATTCACAGTTAACTTCCCTGTTGTTCAGTGGCAGTGAAAAACATTTTTTCTGTAAACAAAATGACATTTATGTAATAAAATTGAACTGAATACTTGAATACATTTTTAGTATTATTTAACAAGTTTGCATTCTGTTTGCTTCACTTTAAAGCTTCAACTAAAAAACAGAAACTGCCTAGTTGTTTGGCTGACCTATGTTTGGCTATCATGAGGAAAAGTAAGTTGGTCGTCTAGGTCTTGCAAATAAGATGTTTGAGGTCGGGTATGTAGAGGCTGAGGCATCCTTGGCAGATATGTGTGCTGCTGGGTGCGAGACCCCTGTTGATAAGGTGGCAATAATGGCTGGAACTCTGGTGGTTGGTGTGATGCTCCTGGGGGAAAGGAAGAGTGGTGGCTGGGAGGAACTGGGGGACAGCGCTGAGATTGTCCATCCTTGATGAGCTGGCCAAGAAAGTTCATCATCGCCATTTCATGTTGGTGCTGTGCGGCCTGCATCTGGAGTAACACATGATTGTCCTTTTCCAGCACCTCACCCATTTTTTTGGCGAAAACATCCAAAGCTGCCTCCATCTTGTTCTTCCGCTTACGGCTTGTTGTGGTCCCTGAAGAGGATATACATGTTATAGACCAATTTTGCTTCTTTTTTTAACCCTTCTGTTGTCTTTCTGTCTACCCCTCCTACTGTGTCTACAATATATCTACCAATTGTGTCTGTCGATCTGTCTGTCTACCCTGGTGTCTGTGTAGTTACCCCTCCTTGTATCTGTATTTCAGTCTGTCTGTCTACCCCTCCTAAAGTGTCTCTCTGTCTGTATCCCCCTGCAAGTGTTGGTTAGTTATGAACATAAATCCATGGTTTGTGAACCTACAGCAGGTTTTACTTTACGTTAATAAAATAGCTTGAGTGCAGCATATTATGTCATGAAGGTAATCATAACCCACATCCCCATCAGCAATCCAGCAATCAAAGTTGCAGCTACTAGACTATCACAAATTGTCACTTGATAATTAAACAATAGCTACTAATTGATCTGATGCATCATAACATGTTTATGAATACGACTTACCACGTTCTGAAGTAGTTTCAGAGGAGTTTCCACTTCCAGGGGCGATGGAGGGAGTTCCAGGGTTGGTTGAGGAGTGTCCACTCCCAGAGGGAGCTGGACTTGGACTTCTGATGCTTGACACTGATGCATCAGCAGACTCAGATTGTGTGGGCACATCTAAGGAAAACATGGATAGATACCAGAGTTCAAGTTACCAAGTGAAATGGGCTTTAACAATTGTATTAGCTAATAGTTGTAACATAACTTTGTGATAGCAGTAACACGACACTGAAGTTATTTTCCAGCTTCCATCAGGAATGTCAAACCAAGGCTGGATTACAAAGTAGACTCCATAGTTTAATAAAAACACACTTTCAGATTTGTGAAACCTTTATTCTTCTTGTCAATATGCAAAAAGGGACATTTCACAGTTTTCCCCTAGACTTTTCCCCAAATGTCCCTTTTTTAAGCTTTCACGACTAGAATAATGGTTTAACAAATCTGAAGGTGTGTTTTTATGAAACTGTGGAGTCTCCTTTGACACCTAGTGCTGGATTGACGGGTCGTTAACGTTATTGGTTGTCAAAGCTGGAAACAAACGTGCTAACTTCAGCGTCGCTAACAGTAATTAGCACTAGCTGCAGCTAACATGCGAAGTATGTTAGGTTACATTAGCCAGCTAACTACCGTTACTCACCTGCGTTGCCGCTATTCGGATCCTCCTCCTCGCCTTCTTCGGTGGGAGCGGAGCTGTCAAGCACCATCAGTGGGCGAACACTGGGCTTGTCCCCAAGGATGCTATCTAATAAATCATAAAAGGGGAAATTGTTTCGCCCTGCACCACTTTTGTTGTTGCAATCCTTGATCTCTTTATATTTTGTTTTTAAACTTTTTATCTTCCTCTGGCACTGCAGCCACGTCCGCCGGAATCCCCTTTCTCTCAAAGAACGCGAAAGACTTTCGAAAATAGATTTATTCCGATACATGCCCTCGAGCTTCCCTTGAACGGACCTATCTCCCCACAGATTAACAAGGCATTTTGTTTCTTCCTCTGTCCAAGGACTGATGTTTTCGGCCTCTTCCGACTGCTCCATACCGGTAACGTAGCTCCACAACTTGAAACAGGCGGGTGGTTTGGCGCATTGGGTCAGGTCTGGCGTCGCGTAGAGTGACCTCACGGACAGTCAAATCCGATCTGAGTGTTTGGAGCTGTTCAGACTGAGACGCATCTGTCCAAATGCGATCTGAAACTACCTCCCGGAGGTGGTTTCGATCCGTTTCGCAAAAATCGGATTTCATGTGACTTGGGACTGTTCAGACTTCAAAAGAGTCATCCGGTTCCAATCTGGATGGGCTAAAAATCGGATTTCTGCTGGCAGTCTGAACGCGGCCTTAGAATAGTTACATTAAGGGGTCACCGGAAGTAAGTAGAGTACTAACTACGTTAGATACGTAGAGTTGCGGAGCACAGCACCAAAATTGACGGACCATTCGATCTAAGGGGAGCATATATAAAGAGAGAATAAAATGTGCGGGAGAATTGACAACTGAGGGCACCCCGCAAGTTAAATCCACCAAAACTGTCCAGTTGGATAAAAAAAAGGAAAACCAACCCATTTTTCCAGCTGATCTAATAACATGACCAATTGTGTCGACACAGACAAATCAAGAAGAACTAAAGGGAAATTTCACCATGGTCTAACCGCATGAGAATGGCATTCGTGACCCTTAGCAGCGCTGTCTATTTTTCTGACAAAGGCCTGATTGGGATTAGATCAAGCATGTTGATTTCTTTAACCATTTTCTTGCAGAATGATTTTCTAAAAATGTTGGATACAAAAGGTAACTTAGAAATAAGTCTATATTTTGTTGGTGTGCCAGGATCTAGGTGTGGTATCTTTAGAAGGGGATGAACTGCAGCCATGGTCTGATGAGTGGACTCGTTGATAATAGCAAGCAGACATGGTCCAATACTGTTCATAGCCTACTTTAGTATCATTTTGCCCTAGTTTTGATGATATGGTTTGAAGAGATTTTGAACAGCAAATTGTAATGTAATTACTGTTTTGTGATGAAGTATAAAAAATCGTCAAACTTGACCCACATGCACATGATGAAGGTTAAATGAACTTGACATGTTTTGTATAGAGCTGAGGAGCGTGGGACTCTTTGTCATTCCCCATTAAGTGCCAGTTAACATGTTGCACAGCAGTGTGTTGTGAGTGCAATTTGATATCAACCGCCGTGCTGTTTCACAACGAGACACGCGACCACCAGGAGCAACTCCCCACCGTGTGTTGTTGTCAGACCCACAGCGAATGTTACTAAACGATAGCAAAGCAACCATAAAAGAAGACTTTGTGTCGCTCAGGAGGCTGAGGAAAGAAAAACTGCACGTCAAAAACATGCGCCGGAGTCGGAGAGCGTCCGTCGCACGGCGGCACGGTGGCACGGTGGCACCAGGCAGTAAAGTGCAGCCATCCCTGGCTGGCACATAGGACACCCATTCACTCTGTGACAGGGTGTCACACCACATGATTTATGATGGGTAATTATGGTTATGGAGGTGACATCATATCCTACTCTCTGGCTCCCTCATGTATCCACGGTGTGTATGTGTGTCTGTTCGTGTGTGTGTGTGTGTGTGTGTGTGTTCGTGACTAATTAGTTATGCTGTCTGGATCCAGCAGCGACCGTCTTTGTTTTTCTACAGAACGGAAGACAAGTCATGTCACAACAACACATCTCGCGGTTCCTCCAGACGAACAGCAACGCACACGCATTCATACACGCACATCCAACGCTCGAGCACGCCACATTAGCACATACAGTATAGATCCACGAACGATGCCTGGACTTTGCTTTCTTGCTCAGATTTGTAATTCTCAGATTGGTCTTTTTTTATTTTATTTGAGGACAGGCCAAAAAGACGGGAACAGGAACGATCACGCATGTTTCTTGACAGATGTAACCGTTGCTTTACCACGGTTTGGTATCGGTGAGAAGCACACAATTAGAAATCATTACCCTGCACCTAACCGCTGCTGACAGGCATGGACACGACAAATGAGAAAATGGAAAGATTATAACACAATTTCTCTCCATCACATCTGCTTATTCACTTGCCAGTTCTAAATAAATGCATTCATTTCAAAATGATTTGACAAACCGTGCTTGCCTCTTGGATTGGAGACAGCGAGGCTGCTGAAAAACAATGTTATATATTTGTAGGAGGCTTTGCACGGTTAAGCTGAATCCATCATCAACCTGGAGTTTTCCCCAAACTTGACAGAGCACTTTTATGTTGTTTGTTGCTGCAAAACTCTGCACAGGTCACTGACTGCAGATAATGTGCAGAGGTCACTGTGGGACACACGATTGTCCTTAATAAGCCAATTTGGATGGAACAAAATAAAGTAAAGGAAAAAGGAAAACAAAAAAAGATCAGACCCACCGTTAGTCACCAGGATGAGTAGCATTACTTCTGTTTTGCTGTTGAGTGGACTCATTTCAGTATCCACTCAGAAGTAGGGCCATAGCCACAGGGGCATCATCTGGGAATGGGCTTGAAAAGTCCACATTTGAACTATAAACGGCTACAGAGGCAGCAGCAAATATCAAAACCGTGCATTCCTCTCCAAAGTCACAACAGATCAGCATTTAGATGCCATATATATATAGCATATATGACCTTTTGCAGATTTACCCCCTTGTCTCTCACTGATGAAAACTTCACAAACCCTCTGGCCCTCACTACTTGTTTAGTTTTTTTCAGCCATGCAAGTTAAATAAAGCAAGGCCATGTAAAAACATCAGTTTGTGTGGCTTACTCTCTACTCTTCCGCTGCCTTGCTCTTGTTCCTTGAGCCTGACGGCCACCTCTGTGACATTACAGAGCATTAGCAATGGACGATTTTTGCTTCATGCGCCACTGGGCAACTTTCATGAACCACGCCATATCCAGTTCTCTTTATACATCCACAAAGGCAACCCGCAACTTGCTAAATTCCCGCGAGATTGTTGATGTAAAGCAATGACCTTTGGTTAAGGTTAGGCACAGACCTTGAATGGTTACCCTTAGGGTGGGTCATCGGGGAGCGAGTCTCCCAGGAGTTGCACAAGTCTATGGTAACCATGTGGGCATGACCATCGTAGACCACAGCGTCCAAGCCTTTGCACAGGTGGGCGCTCTGGCTGTTCATGGCCACCTGGTGGTTATATTGAATGGCAGACACCAACAAACCTTTTATCAGTCTCTTCAGCTTGCCTAGATGGATCTGTGGATAAAGCACTGTGGGCATTTTACATGTACCTGCCTGTAAAGCATGGGGTTCTTCAGTCATATATGAACATTTGTTTATATTTATATTCAATGTTATTGGGAGATTCATGATTCATGATTCATGATTCATTGAAATTTAGATAGTATACTAGACAAGGATAAAACATCTTTAATTTCATCCATTTACTCTAGAATGTAATAGAAATAGATTTCCTGGGAATGGGTTTATAATAGATTCATATTCCATACATATACATATGGGTATGAGTATTATGGTTAAACAGCTATTCCTTGATATATTTCGTTATTTATTTAGCTTTTTTAGGCAGGTTTACCAGGGCTACGGTTTAAGAGGTTAAATGCATCACAGAGATGTTTTGCTCTTTTTCTCCCACTGCTGCCAGCGCATCAGACTGTCTCCTGCAATGCAGCCACCAAGCAGTACACTTTCATGGATGGCAGGAACTCAACAATTATTGGTCCGTTTAACAACTCACTTGAAGTGGCACTCTTAAGGCACGCCAAGGATATGCAGATCATTATGGAAAGCACACAATATCATACTACTAATTATGATTTTTAAACATGCTATTGTTCTGTATTGTATTGAAATGTGGGCTGTGTTGCATTACCAGGAGGTGAACTGTCTCTAGCCAAGGGGGAAGAATTCTAACTTAAAAAACCTGCAGGAAACATAGAGGACTGACATGAAAGAAAGTGCCTGCTCATCATCCCTCGCAGATGAACGGCTCAGCGATGAACTCAGCTGGGTCTGGAATGTTTTGATAGTCCACCCATCATCACTCAAATAGCATGAGAACATCGCCTAAAACCCACCAAAGGCTTTCCTTCCCAAGGACCCCGCAGGTAGCTCAGAGCTTCACAACGGATTCTTAGTTTACTAATCAAAAGCATCTTCACAACCCGATCCATCCTGTCTGCCTCTGCGCTGAGCCTCGCTGCATTGCTGCTCAGTCGGCAGTCGGCTGAAGGAGAGCAGAGAGATTGTCATCAAGTCTCCCATTGCTGTATTTCACGGTGAAACTTTCATCTGACAGACAGCGCTGATCCACTGAGAGGAAAACAAACCCCAACACCTGAACAGTTTGCTCAGGTGTTAGTCTGTCTGCTCCGTCTGGTATCGACAGCCTTGCAACCGCCTCCGGCCCCTACGGAGCAGTAATCCTACTACTGGAGCTGTTTAGCATATCCTACTTATTAGTAGTCTGCTTTCACACCTTTCTTCCTTCTGCTGAATTGCTGCCTATATCCCAGCTTCTCTTCTTCTCAGGATGTGACTCATAGCCTATATCCTGCAACTACTTGAGTCGACGACAGAATTAATCTCTGCGTGTTATTGTCCAGTCAAATATATGTACCTCAATTTGGTGAATTAAACATTTAAGATTGCTTCAACAATAGCAGGACCGAATTTCATACTAAAGCAATTTACTTTATAATATAACCAAATTATTTTTCTAACTCAAAGTGCTGAAACCTCATTAGCTTGTGGATGTTAGCCCCATCTCAGACACGAGATTTGTATTGTTTTCACATTATTTTATTTTTGCATATTTTGTTTTCACAACCATTTTTGAAATATTTAAGTATACATATAAAACTGTAAGATAGACTTGTAAAAATGTTAACCCATAGAAATAAAATAGGAGTAGAACAATAAGTTCCATTCAAATCAACCTAGCAGGATGGTCAGAACAGCAGCCATTTTCATTTGTACCATTGTGGGCTAACTTCTGGAAACCAAACAGACTTCTAGGAGCAAATTCAGAGCTGAGGTTTTACAGTGATGATTAAAACAATGGATCTGTAAAGTTAGAACACATAGTGTAACTGTCAAAACCGAGGAGATCAGCTGATGGCTCAGCTGACCCCCCCCCCGTGCCCGCTTCCTATGATGGCTCATGAAGGGCAGGAAGGTGTGCTCTTCCTGCCTCAGGCTTTGGACGCAAGCGCGTGGAAGAGCAGGGAGTCCCAGAACAGTACCATACCGCCAAATGAAACTTGTGCAAATAAATAAAGATTCTTTTTGACAAAGTGGTCCTGACTGAACTGACACGTGTTGTCACCTTCACAACTAACAATCACTCACAGTTTACTTTTGTACTAATCAAATTACAATGACAGCAGAATATAAATATTGTTAGGTACACAAATGCAACACGTCAGCAGAGATAAGGTAAAAAGACAATAAAATATAAATAAATCAAATAAAAATAAATAAAAAGTTAAAACGGGCAACATCATATAAAAGCAAGTCTGTAAAAGTGTGTTTTAAGAAGTGATTTAAAAGAGGTAATTTATTCAGCAAGCCGTAGCTCCTCAGGCAGGTCAGTCCAAACCCGAGGGGCCCTGGTGGAGGAAGGGCCCTGGTGGAGGAGGGGCCCTGGTGGTGAAGGGGCCCTGGTGGAGGAGGGGCCCTGGTGGAGGAGGGACCCTGGTGGAGGAAGGGCCCTGGTGGAGGAGGGGCCCTGGTGGAGGAGGGACCCTGGTGGAGGAGGGACCCTGGTGGAGGAGGGGCCCTGGTGGTGATGGGGCCCTGGTGGAG
This sequence comes from Eutrigla gurnardus, assembly GCF_963514095.1. NCBI lineage: Eukaryota > Metazoa > Chordata > Actinopteri > Perciformes > Triglidae > Eutrigla > Eutrigla gurnardus. The sequence continues at coordinate 2,606,009 of NC_139928.1, forward strand.
GAGGGGCCCTGGTGGTGAAGGGGCCCTGGTGGAGGAGGGGCCCTGGTGGTGAAGGGGCCCTGGTGGAGGAAGGGCCCTGGTGGAGGAGGGGCCCTGGTGGAGGAGGGACCCTGGTGGAGGAGGGGCCCTGGTGGTGAAGGGGCCCTGGTGGAGAAGGCATGATCACCTCTGGTTTCGCGCCTTGACTTTGGGACAGTTAGAATTTGAGGATCTGAGGCTGTGAATCGTATGGGGTCAACATTTCTAAAATAGAGTCGGGGGAGAGACCCTGACGAGCCTTAGAAGTGATCCTCTAAGGTCAATGAACAATAAAAAGACCCGCTGATTTACCTTGAAATGAATCGTGCCAAAGCTATAAGCAGGGCTGTTTGTTCCAAGCTTGCAAGGTTGACGTGTTGGAGATATGTGGTTTTCACATGGTGGCGACGCCTGCCGCCTCCGTTACACAAGGTGTAACCTGCTGCTTCTTTTGCCTGCAGGTGAAGAGCTTAACCAGGTCACATTGACAAACACTGCAACTGCATTCCATGGAGGTACAGACAAGCTGGATGAACCACAGGCAATGAGACGTTCCACCCCACCCTCATCAGCATTTTGTTTTTTTTTAATTATTATTATTATTTCATTATTCCTTTCACTGTCCTCACACAAGCCCAAGTGCCGAAACAGCGACAACTGTCCAAGGAGATGATGTAATTCAGGTTGTGTCACAGTAACAATGACACATTCCAGATTGGGCATTTAAATTGACGCTGCATGTAGGTCGCCAAGCAATCCAGATCACAGCTGAAAGAAAAAAAAGGTGCCTTGTCTGTGTCGATGTCTGAGCAGATAAAGAGATGCAGGATCCGACTGCAGTGTCAGTGTTACCTTACACAAACCATGTTTGCACGCTGTTCCAGTCCGTACCAACCAGACTGCACACTCACTGCCACGTAAGCCTTCAGAAATGATGATCCAAAGCCTGAGTGTTCTCAGAACCTGTCCCCATCTTTTCAAGCATGCAGTACGTCACTCAGAATGCCTCTGTCATGCTAAACTCAGCACTTAACAATGTGTTCTCTATGTGCGGGTACACCGTGTGACTGCACACAGGGTGATACCGTCTCTGGACTGTGAGCACACGCTGCTATGCTATCGCCCCTGTGTGGACTCACGACTCCTCTCCTCCTCGCACTCATGTCAGCCTACGCAAACTGGGAGGAGCTTAATGAACTTGAAAACAAAGTAATTCACAGCCTGATGCGTGAGAATTAAGGAGGGGAGATGAGGTGAGAAAAGAAGGTTTATGCTGAAGGGAGGGCAAGTTTTTTTTTCTTTTGTTTTCTCACCCATAGTTCACGTTTTCATTTCTTTTCTTTTCCCTTGTGAAATGAAAATACTTTGACAAACATAGAACACACGGATGCAAGTGATTCACAAAAAGGAAAAATGTTCAATTCTATCATTTTTACACGTTTGGCTCAGGTCTGCAATAATCCAGGTTCTCTGGCTTCCTCCCACCGTCCATGCAGGACCTGTCTGTCTCTACATGTCAGCCCTGTGATAGTCTAGTTACCTGTCTGTCTCTACATGTCAGCCCTGTGATAGACTGGTTACCTGTCTGTCTCTACATGTCAGCCCTGTGATAGTCTAGTTACCTGTCTGTCTCTACATGTCAGCCCTGTGATAGACTGGTTACCTGTCTGTCTCTACATGTCAGCCCTGTGATAGTCTAGTTACCTGTCTGTCTCTACATGTCAGCCCTGTGATAGACTAGTTACCTGTCTGTCTCTACATGTCAGCCCTGTGATAGACTGGTTACCTGTCTGTCTCTACATGTCAGCCCTGTGATATACTGGTTACCTGTCTGTCTCTACATGTCAGCCCTGTGATAGTCTAGTTACCTGTCTGTCTCTACATGTCAGCCCTGTGATAGACTGGTTACCTGTCTGTCTCTACATGTCAGCCCTGTGATAGACTGGTTACCTGTCTGTCTCTACATGTCAGCCCTGTGATAGACTGGTTACCTGTCTGTCTCTACATGTCTCCCTGTGATAGACTGGTTACCTGTCTGTCTCTACATGTCTCCCTGTGATAGACTGGTTACCTGTCTGTCTCTACATGTCAGCCCTGTGATATATTGGTTACCTGTCTGTCTCTGTCAGCCCTGTGATAGACTGGTTACCTGTCTGTCTCTACATGTCTCCCTGTGATAGACTGGTTACCTGTCTGTCTCTACATGTCGGCCCTGTGATAGGCTGGTTACCTGTCTGTCTCTACATGTCGGCCCTGTGATAGACTGGTTACCTGTCTGTCTCTACATGTCGGCCCTGTGATAGACGGGTTACCTGTCTTTCTCTACATGTCAGCCCTGTGATAGTCTGGTTACCTGTCTGTCTCTACATGTCAGCCCTGTGATAGACTGGTTACCTGTCTGTCTCTACATGTCAGCCCTGTGATAGACTGGTTATCTGTCTGTCTCTACATGTCGGCCCTGTGATAGACTGGTTACCTGTCTGTCTCTACATGTCGGCCCAGTGATAGACTGGTTACCTGTCTGTCTCTACATGTCTCCCTGTGATAGACTGGTTACCTGTCTGTCTCTACATGTCAGCCCTGCTATAGACGGGTTACCTGTCGGTCTCTACATGTCTCCCTGTGATAGACTGGTTACCTGTCTGTCTCTACATGTCGGCCCTGTGATAGACTGGTTACCTGTCTGTCTCTACATGTCGGCCCTGTGATAGACTGGTTACCTGTCTGTCTCTACATGTCAGCCCTGTGATAGACTGGTTACCTGTCTGTCTCTACATGTCTCCCTGTGATAGACTGGTTACCTGTCTGTCTCTACATGTCGGCCCAGTGATAGACTGGTTACCTGTCTGTCTCTACATGTCAGCCCTGTGATAGATTGGTTACCTGTCTGTCTCTACATGTCTCCCTGTGATAGACTGGTTACCTGTCTGTCTCTACATGTCAGCCCTGTGATAGACTGGTTACCTGTCTGTCTCTACATGTCTCCCTGTGATAGACTGGTTACCTTGCAGCCCTGTCCAGGGTGAACCCTGACTTCGACCAGCTGAACTAAGGGGACAGGTGAGAGCTGGACTAACGAGGGACAGGTAAGAGGAGGACTAAGGGGGACAGGTGAGAGGGCGACTAACGAGGGACAGGTTACAGCACGTCTAACGAGGGACAGGTGAGTGCTGGACTAACGAGGGACAGGTGAGTGTTGGACTAACGAGGGACAGGTGATTGCTGGACTAACGAGGGACAAGTGAGTGCTGGACTAACGAGGGACAGGTGAGTGTTGGACTAACGAGGGACAGGTGAGTGCTGGACTAACGAGGGACAGGTAAGAGGAGGACTAACGAGGGACAGGTTACAGCACGTCTAACGAGGGACAGGTGAGTGCTGGACTAACGAGGGACAGGTGAGTGTTGGACTAACGAGGGACAGGTGAGTGCTGGACTAACGAGGGGCAGGTAAGAGGAGGACTAACGAGGGACAGGTGAGTGTTGGACTAACGAGGGACAGGTGAGTGCTGGACTAATGAGGGGCAGGTAAGAGGAGGACTAACGAGGGACAGGTTACAGCACGTCTAACGAGGGACAGGTGAGTGCTGGACTAACGAGGGACAGGTGAGTGCTGGACTAACGAGGGACAGGTGAGAGGGGGACTAAGGGGGACAGGTGAGAGGAAGTTGGCTGATATCAAGATGTCATCATGGAAATCCCCGATAGCTTACATTAAGACAATTATTAGTATTTTTTCTTGAAATATGCATATGAGGAAGCATCGTATTTAACATGAGCTAATTTGCATATGTTTCCAGAACAGAAATCTATGTAGCCAGGTTATACATTCTTGTATCATTGTGTTGACATATTAAAGTCACACCTTTTTACAAAGGCAATGTTCATTATATCTTTGTATCACTCCACAGATCAGCCATGAAAGAAATCTTATTTAGGCTTATCTTTAGGCATAAAGTGTTAAATCAGGCTGTGAATGATATGAACAAACCTGTCTGTAAAAACAGTCAGGTAGGAGTGAAAGTGTAAACTTTGGTGGATGTAGGTGCTGAAGTGGAGATATCTGACTCAGAGTCTGATACAAAACTCCTTTTGAGAAAACAGCCTTCAAAGATCTGGATTGTAAAGTTTCATACATTTTGAAGACACCAGGTGAATAGAGTAAAATCTTTAGCTAATGGATATCATCATGAAACTTCCCCAGCTGATTATTGACATTAAAGGCAGAGTAATTTGACAGAAAAAGTCCCGCCCCCTTCGATCAGACCTGTGTTCAAAGCCGCTCCCCTAGAACTCCAAACGAGTGCTCGGGATCGGCAGAGTGCCAATCAGGAAGTAAGTGTTGACAGACAGGCAGGTCGTCCAATTATTTTCTCTGCCCTGACTCTTTTGATTGGACGGACTTTTTACAGTCCACAGCCACAGATGACATTTTTTTATTTTTTTATTTCAGAGCATTTCATTTATTAATTGTTATTAGTACATTACTAGGATTTCAAGTAATATAACAGAAAGTGTTCCTGAATAGAATCACCTCCTCAACCTTCAATACAATTATTTTTTGTATTACAAGATTTCTGAAATGCACATATGCAAATGTACAGGACATGTCAACTATACTGGATTGTGCTGTAATGTGTCCACTCAAGTCCCCACCCTTCAAATAGGTTAGACAAACAAAATCATTACTCCACGCACACGCACACACACACACACACACACACACACACACACATGCTCATCACTCCAGACAGCCGCTTTCCAGCCCTTGCTGTGCTGAAAGTGGGCAGCCAGCAGGCACTTCCAAAAACAGCGTTTAATAGTCACAATAATTAACTTTGAGACTCCTCAGACATCCAACACTCTACCCTTTTACCCCACACTTTGTTTTTTAAGCAAAAAATAAAGTTTTCTATTAGAAGAAACGTGACGCTGAAAATAAAGCAGAACGTGTAATGACAGTTTTCTCTGTTCCAGCCTACCTACCAAAGTCATGCTCTCCTCCAGGTCTCTTCCAGCTCTCTTCTTCCTGCTCTCTTCCTGCTCTCTTCCAGGTCTCTTCCAGCTCTCTTCCTGCTCTCTTCCAGGTCTCTTCCAGCTCTCTTCCTGCTCTCTTCCTGCTCTCTTCCAGCTCTCTTCCTGCTCTCTTCTTCCTGCTCTCTTCCAGGTCTCTTCCAGGTCTCTTCCAGCTCTCTTCCTGCTCTCTTCCAGGTCTCTTTCTGGTCTCTTCCTGCTCTCTTCTTCCAGCTCTCTTCCTGCTCTCTTCCAGCTCTCTTCTTCCTGCTCTCTTCCAGGTCTCTTCCAGGTCTCTTCCAGCTCTCTTCTTCCTGCTCTCTTTCAGGTCTCTTCCAGGTCTCTTCCAGCTCTCTTCTTCCAGGTCTCTTCCAGCTCTCTTCTTCCTGCTCTCTTCCAGGTCTCTTCCAGCTCTTTTTCAGGTCTCTTCCTGCTCTTTTCCAGTTCTCTTCCTGCTCTCTTCCTGCTCTCTTCCAGCTCTCTTCTTCCTGCTCTCTTCCAGCTCTCTTCTTGCTCTCTTCCTGCTCTCTTCCAGTTCTCTTCCTGCTCTCTTCCTGCTCTCTTCCTGCTCTCTTCCTGCTCTCTTCCAGCTCTCTTCCTGCTCTTGCTGGATTCATTTTCTTTTTTGGAATTGAACATCTGCATCAACTCCGCTCCCTTCTGTCTCCGCTCACGGCACTAACACATGACTGTGGGATAAAAGTTTACGCAAACTTTTTTGTTTTGGTCTCGAGACTTTGAACTGATAAATCAGAAGCGGACCCTCGGAGCCGTGGAGACCACAGGACGCACAAGTGCCCCGTGAATCAGTGAGACGAAGGGTGCAGTCGAATAGTCTTTTTTGCTTAGGAAGGTTCCTAACTGAAGAAGTGACCCGGAAGTAAACAAGTGGCCGCCATGATAAGAGCTATTCGAATTCTCTAAATGCATAGGAAAGGAGCTCCAATGCTTCCTTTCAGAGCTCCTTTAGCATAGGATGCAACGGACCTTCCTATGCCATAGGAAAGGAGATTACGCCGACCCACAATTCTTTGCGAGAGCAACATTTAAAGTGCCGCACACCTCGGCCGTTCATGAAAACAAACGATAGGTGCATTTACATATTTAACAAGGACTTTCATGCAGACAGAGTAATTGGAATAGTGATGATAAATGTGTGGACAGTGATAATAATTTAATGTTTTTTTTTTATTTATTTCAATCATGTTACAAATGTTTGACAAAAACGAAACTAAAACCACAAATGAAAAGTAAATAAAACAACGGTCAAACAGAAAGGAGGAGCTGCTGGACCTGAAGCCGGTCAGTGAACCAGCTGTTGATAAAACCAACATGTGGAGAAGTGGAAGATGCGCTTTTTGTAGTCCATTATTGTAGTTTCTCCAGCGCAGACGCACGTCAATCGCCGGTGCCGATCATCAGCTGTCAATCATCAGCGGCCGCGTTTTAATGACGTAGCTTAGTGAAAGTCCGGTCGGATTCTCTGAACACCGCGGTCGACTATTCCTAAGTCCTTTTGAGTTCTCCTATCGCCTTTCCTTGACCCCGTGACGTTTTCCCCAGAGGTCAAGGAATAGGAGATAGGAATAGGAGTTAGGACCTTATTTTTTGACTATTCGACTGCACCCGAAGTTGGGCTGCGTGCCATGACAGCGGGTATATGCATATTTGTGCATGTGCCTTATGTCACCGTGTCCCGCCTTCAACTTCACTTCCAAATTAGTTATTACCGGAGGGGCCCTGAACGCGTCTGTGCCGCGTTTATATAGGGCTTAATGGTGTTTGTATCTCATATAAAATCAATATCATCTTCCACATTATTCCTATAATATTCCCGTTGGGGGTTATGATGTAGCAGCTCGAGCTCAGCAGTCACTTTATGGGATGTTTATCTTCTGTGGGAGCACTGTAATAGTCCTGTGGACTTCCACAGCTACTTCAGTATACATAAAACAGGTTCCTCCTCTCCGTAGTGGAAATACACTAGGAAAGTAACACAAAGAAGTATCACATACTCATTGATGGAGTGGTTTCTTAAGTACAAGTAGAAATGCAACAATCTTGAAATACTCCATTGCAAGTAACACCCTGAATTTAAAGTGCTTTCTAATAAGTATTCTCAGCGAAACATACATATCAAAAATTATGCAGGAAACGTATTCCCCTGTGACTGGTTTATTGAAGTAGTAAAGTATGCTGTTGCTACTTTTATGTGCTTTGTTAACGCTTACAAACACTTCAGTGTGCAGGTTGCCAAGGGGGGGTCAGATGCCTCCGACGGTACACGATCTATATGGAGGGTCATGAGATGATTAATGAGGTAAAAGAGGGTGTTTCTCTAAACTGTACTTGTTTTTGTGAAACACTGGATAATTTAACCTGGTTGTGGCTCATTCATATACTTTAGTGTGTAAATCTCTCCTTGGTGGAGCTGTTAACAACTCATAGATATGTCAGGGCTCTGCATCGTATTTTAAAGGTCATCGTATATTTTTGCTAGAAAATCTCAATCTAAAGAGTTGTCATTTAAATGTTGTGAGGGGGAATTACAATACTCCCCTCTGAAATGTAGCGGAGTGGATGCAGGAAAGGGTAATACAAGTGTGCGTACTTCAAATGTGTACTTAAGTACAGCACTTAAGCGAATGTACCTTCATCACTGGTGAAGCTAAACACACCATCAGTGTAAGAGATATTAGATGTTTCTTGTAAAGCAGATTTCATTTGGTATTAAACCTCAAACAATGACAGTTTTTATGGCGTTAAATAGCCGGATTGTGCTACAGAGTTCAACCACGATGGCGCGGCTCGCGGATCTGAGCGTGGCTCGCATTCGAAGCAGACACGTTGACTCAGATGTCATGAGGGTCAAGTGACGGGCGCATCTGTTTACACTCACGCACGCGCGTCCTCATGTGGGTCAGCGTGTCAACGTGTGTGTGTGTGAGGAGAGCATCGACGTTCATCTCCCAGTACCAGGGACACCTCTCACACTATTGCCTTTGTGATGGCGAGCTTATTTGCAGACATCTGGGGGGCGGCGTCTCCTCTTTGGGATGGTGTGTGTAATGACCATGCCGTATCTTTCTCATTACCCAGCCGACATGTCAGAGGAAAGCTGGAGACGACCTGACAGGGCGAGAGAGGGAGAGAGGGAGGGAGAGAGAGAGAGAGAGAGAGAGAGGGAGAGAGAGAGAAAGAGAGAGAGAGAGAGAGAGAGAGAGAGAGAGAGAGAGATGGAAATAATTACCAATGTCTCTTGTGGAAGGGGCGTAAATTGATACACACTAAATACTGTACCTTAGGGGTCTCTCTCTCTCTCTTCAGATGCACTAGACAAATGAATGCATCCAGAAGGAATTAATTGGATTTTGGAGCAGTCTCCTGCACGATCCACCAGGACAGACAAACACCCCCTTCTGCACCTTCCCCTCCCTCCCTCCCTCCCTTCCATTGGCACACTCACTGCACAGACACACACACGCCTCCTCCTCCTCCTCCTTTATTCCAGTCATGCCTTGCAGAAATGTCTGACGCCCTCACCCACCCCTACCTCACACACACACACACACACACACACACACACACACACACACACACACACACACAGCGTATTGCAGCATCTCTCTTGGATACAGTGTTTCCATGGCAGCCACGTTTTCTGCACGTGTAGAATCAGACGGAGTAAGCGAGGGAGAAGGAGACCACTCCTATTGATTGGCTGGCTGGCTATTGATTCATGGACACGTCTGCTGCACACTTAACCTGCAGCAGGACACATATTCACATCCACGCATGCACGGAGAGTCAACATCCGACGACAGGCTGGATCTTTTTGTGAACGAGGCTCAGCTGTGGAATGTGACAATGAAGGGCCACCTTTTCTTCAGCATGCTGGGGGGGGGTCAATATGTGTGTAACTACTTAGTTTAGCTTGATTACTATGATGGGAAAGAAAAAACACAAGGAATAAACACTTTGTACTTTTCAGTTCCAGCTGATTTTATTTCCTTCTTGGAAGAAAAGAAAAACAAATAATAATAATAAAAAAAAACGACAATCTGTACAGAGGTCTGAGAGGCAGTGATTGACCCAAACATTGGCTGGTTTTGAGCTATAAACATCAAATGATATTGGCATGATTGGACAAAACATGATCATACACAGCATATTGCACAAATGAAAAAAGAAAAAGGACAAAAGAAAAGATGTCTCAAAGGTAAAAAAAGAAAAGAAAAAGAAACTCCTGGACCACAATCATCTTAAACATAAGGATGTCCAAAGATGGCTGTCCTAGTGCCTGTCGTTGATCATCATCATACATAAAACACACAATCTTTGCTTATAGTACAGTCAGTTTACATAAATATCTTCATGTTATTATTCTTTTAAAAATCTTAAACACAACAGCTATAGCTACATATACCTGAATCTGAAATACAAATGCTATTTGCCATGCCATAATATAGGAAAACAATTAGCCTGCTATACTTAGCAAACAGGTACAGAAAGGTTAAATACTATTTTTGATGCAATTTGCGCAATAACAGATGAAGCACTTCATACATCTCCCTCCCTCCGAAGTCTAGGCAAAGTGGAATGAGTGTGAAATTCCATCCAGTGGTTGAAATAAAACTTATCTTGATACAAAAAAAATAAAAAATAAAAAAAGCACACAGAGGTATTAGCTCTATCCAAACAGTGACTCTCTGGGATCTTACACTCATATACTTTAGGTCTATGTGTCCTGGAAACAGTCACCACTCAGACTGGGAGCCACAGTGGTGCTTTGTTTACTTGGCTGGTGAAAACTGGAGTCACTGTGCCATTAAGAAGCATGTGGGTAAATACTGTAAACACTGTGTGAGGTCAGATTGTGCCAAACAAACGCCCCTCTGCACGTCTAAACACCAATGTAGATCCCAACAACAATGTTGTAGGCTACCCACCGCTGGAAACCCCTTTTTCTATAGATTTTGTACAAAAATACAAGTAGAAAATCATGACACACTCAAATCTCCTTAAAAGTGAGAGACGTCAGACATTTTAAATAAGATACACTTCTAGCCCTTCCGCGCTGGATACAGACAGGTGTATGTGCACAAACACAAACGAGACCTGTACGAGAACAATACTTCTATGTATAAAAAAGTTTGGCCGGTATAAATACATCGATATAAAAAAAACGTCATCTGACACAGAGGAACTACAAAGTTGAAGCACTAGGCAGAAAGGATGCGCGTCGGGGACATTGGTCCTGAATTGTGCACTGAGTGTTTAAAAAGGTTCAGAAAAAGGGGTTTCTGAAGTTTTGAGTCAGTCTTTGTTTGTTTAAGTCCTGCCGTTGAAAGAGAAGCTGGTGATAGTGAATTGTGTCCTATGGTTCACACAAATTGCGTCATTACGCAGCAATGATCTTTTCTTTTCTTTTTTTTACGCATTTAACAACAACAAAATCCTCCGGGAGGGCATGCGTGTTGATATTGAAACCGTTATTGAGTTTAAAAAAAAAAAAACTACACCTGAATAGCAACTTGATGGTCAATGTGAATCGGTTGTATCTTTAACAAAAGCCAACATGACGAGCTGTCCAGTAAACTGTCCCTTTCTCGACCCCCAAAAACAACATCAAGATTGAAAGCTCGCTCTTCGTCCTCGTCCTCCGCGGCTTGAACATCTGAGCTGCAGTCCGTGTGTCTCACTGCTCTCTCCTTACATTCACTCCTCCTCTCTGTCCAAATGCAAACTAAGCACCCCCCCCCCCCCGCCCCTCGTCTGCGCGTTCCTGTCGCGCTGCCCGAGTCTGTGAGCGGCGCGTCCCCGGGCTTCACCGCGCACACACGCCACCCTTTCTTTCCTGTTTTCACTCTCCCTTATTTAGTGAAAGAATAGTCTGGTGTGTACGTGCGCGCCTGTCTAGGGGAGGTTGAACAGTTCAAAGCGTCGTGTTGGGGGAGGGGGGGGCGTCGCGTGCTCCTTTTCAGTAGGTGAACACCAGGTTGGAGATGGTGGACTCCAGCCAGTCTCCTGAGATCATCTCGCTGACCTCCGGGGTGCAGTAGTCGGGGAAGTCGAAGTGAGATCCCGCCCCGCACTCCCCGAAGCTCCAGTCCAAGTCCCGGTCCAGCTCCGCGTCGGAGAAGCCCATGCCGCCCAGTGACATGCTCTCGAACCCCGGGCTCGGATTCGGATCGAGCCGCTCGTCTTCAAACTCCTCGTCTGACGAGGAGGACGAGACGGACGAGGACGAGTGGGAGGCTGACGGCGTCGGGGAGGAGGCGCGAGCGTACCTGAGGCGCGCGGTGTGCGAGGACTCGCTGGCCGCCGGGCTCTGCTCCTCGTACAGGCTGAGCGGGTCGCTGGACTCCGCCGAGCTGCTCAGGGTGGGACTGGCCGGGACTCCCACGGAGGGAGGCCCGCTGTCCAGGCTGCCTGCCCCGCCGAACATGTGGCCGCGCCTCGCCTCTCCGGCGCGCTTCTCCGGGATTTGTCTCGCCCCAGACACTGACCTGGTTTTGAAGAGCGCCTGGTGGTCACCGGGAGACGCGTAGTCCTGCCCCGGAGCGCTCTTCGTGCCCCCGTGTTTGTGCGTCCTGCTCACTCCTTTGGACGCGGGGCTCCTTTTCACACCGACTTTGGCGCTGCGCTCCCCGCTCTTCTCCCCACGGTCCGCCTGCTTCCCCGCTCCGCTCCCCGACTTCACCTTCTTCCTGGGCCGGTACTTGTAGTCTGGGTAGTCGGCCATGTGTTTCAGTCTGAGCCGCTCCGCCTCGCGGATGAACGGGATCTTGTCCGTGTCTTTCAGCAGCTTCCAGCGCTTCCCCAGCCGCTTGGAGATCTCCGCGTTGTGCATGTCCGGCGACTGCTCCATAATCTTCCTCCTCTCGATCTGCGACCAGACCATGAACGCGTTCATGGGTCTCTTGATGTGCCCCGTCGGAGTTTTGCACCACGCCAAGTCGCTCCGCACCCCGGAGGAAGGAGACTCGGGGGTCGGAGACACATCCATCTCCAAGTCCATGTCTCCCGTGTCCGTGGAGTCCCCGCCGGGAGAGTGAGCGTGGGCGCTCTCTGTCTGGCTCATGTGCTGCACCATCCTGTCCTCCAAGTGTCTGGAAACACCGCTCACTTCTTCCACACAAGTTCAAGTGCGCAAAAAAAAAATGCCTATAAGTCTTTCAGCCCACAAAAATACTCCCTCACTTGTTCTTACTTCAAACTGCTTGAAAACTAGACCACTGATGCATACAGGTCTGAAAAGTTCATCCAAGTCTGTTCTTTCTGTTTTGTTTTGTTTTTAAAATTCAGCCCGTTTACAGACGGCCGTCTTTCAACAGTGCGCTTCACGGAAACAACAAAAAATAAATCCGTAACTATTCAACAGCACCTTTCAACTGCCTGTGCGGCTAAAAACGCGCCCTGCGAGCCTCAAAACGCGCCGCTGTGGCCAGCAGCAGTGCAAGTCCCTTATGCGAGCCCGGCTGTCTGCAGCGCAGCTTGTCTGTGCGGTGGAGGAACCATGTGGTTGAATGGAGCAGCTGCGCGTTCTCATAGTCTCCCTGTTTCCTGAGCGCTCTGTAATATTACTGTAAACACAACAACGAGAACCTCGCCGCTTTATACCCTCATCGCGAGATATAGAAGCCAATCGGCGTCTGTCTCCATCCTGATTTTTCAGTCAGGCCACTCCCCCTGGCCTCCCATTGGCCGAATAAAAAAACCGGGTAATAATAATAATAATGTGCAATGAGGATCGGTGTGTCTGACCTCATTCCTGTCAGACTCCACTGAAGGAAAGACGAACTTGCCTGTGTGTGTGTGTGTGTGTGTGTGTGTGTGTGTGTGTGTGTGTGTGTGTGTGTGTGTGTGTGTCTGTGTCTGTGTGTCTGTGTGTGTGTTAAAGGAACACTGTGTCCTTTACCCTGCTGCAAGGGGGAGCTCGCACGGATAAACTTAGAAGTTCATTACTTTCATGTGGATGAGTATTGTCTAAATTTAGGTTGTGCTGAGAAAACACACACAACAAAAGCAGCTGCAACATGTTGCGTTAGTCAGCCTGCAGTGTGTGAGCAGCATTTCCAAATGACTGCAGCTCACACTACATCACAGCAGGAAGGGCAAACACCTGCCAGCGAGGCCAGGGTGTTTTGTTTTTGTCTTCTCGTTCACACTCTGCCCCGGTGCATGATGGGGAACCAGGAACACAGGAGGGCCAACACAGGCCCAGCTTCCTGCTCTGCACCGCTTCCTCCTCCTTCACAGCCCCATTATGTTAACATGGCCGTGTCATGTAGGATCACATTACAGCCTGTGTCGCTAGATGTCAGGCTAGAGCCAATGGGAGCTGATGAAGTGTACATTGTGTGTCAGTGTGTGTGTGTGTGTTAACACGCACAGCCGATTTATCTCTGTCCTGTAATCGGGGCTGCTTTGAGCTACCGTCGTTAAATCATGCAGGTGATGTCATCAGCTGGCAGCGAAGGCGAAAAAAATGAACTCTCCAGTATGTGGTCACCAAAGAGAAATCACACACACACACACACACACACACACACACACACACACACACACACACACACACACACACACACACACACACACACAGCAAGAATCAACCCGAAAAACAATCTGTTTCTTGTCTGATCTGCTTCTCGAAACATCATGTCAAGCACTTATGGCATCTATTCTTAATTTATGACATGATCTATGTCAGGATAAAAAAAGCATAAAGTCTTTAAAATTTCACAATCCCCCCTTCGGTGCTTACATAAATCAAATGCATAAATAATAATGAGCTCCTTTATCAAGTCCATATCTTTAGCTGCCCCTATTATAAGTGTACACCTGCCACCGGATTAGTTTGCTATCTCCTCCCCATCTCAACACACACACACACACACACACACACACACACACACACACACACACACACACACACACGCAGGTTTGTTTGAACAGGTGTAGCAGGTATACCTGCAATCTTATCTGATGTGTGAGAAGCAGCTGTCAGGTAGCTTTCCACTAGTCAGCGGCAGATGTGCGGCTCCGGCGGCGCTGGGAAGCCATCACGCCACCACCAGCAGCACGCCGGCCTACGCTCCCGTTCCCTTCAGAGCTGCCGGAGCCATGTGTTTACCCCAAATACAGCGGCGCTGTGTTGACGCCTGAAGGGATGTGTCATTATGAGAGAGTGCTGTGGGAGTCTGGGCCTCTCAACGGACGACTTCACAGTGAGCGTGCGTCGCTGGAGTCCAGGCCGTGTGGGCTTTCATGAGGTTGCTGATGTTGATTTTTGGAAGTATTTTTATTTATTCATAAAAAGAAGAAAAAAGGGTTGTCGTCGTGTAGCATTGAGCTTACTTCGGGACACTAAAACACTCTATTAAAAGCTGTTATAGGGGCTTTAAAAGTCGAGTTAGAAACCTGCTTTAAAGAATATGTGTCATTCCACAGCTGACTGCTGCAGTGTTTAATATGGGACTTTGTTAATAAAACATGAAGGTGAAGCCGGCGCGTCAGGCTTCCCCTGGAGCAGTCTGCAGGGTAAATGAGTGTTCAGCATGTGGCCGTGCGTGGCACAGGGAGCTGGTTTATTAGAACGAGGCCGCCGCATCACGTCGTAGACGGGGTGACATTAAGAATACCGATAACAGTTAGTGAAGATGGGAACGGGAGACAAGAGAGAGAGAGAGAGAGAGAGAGAGAGAGAGAGAGAGTGTGTCTCTGTGTGCAGTCAAACGGAGGTACTCATTATCATGAACTTGCCTTTTTCCACCGCCTAGGAATGACGTGCCGCTTTGACCTGGCTGCTCGTCATTCTGGGGGTCAGACACAATGAGGCCTGTGTGTGTGTGTGTGAGTGTGTATGCCTGTGTGTACACAGTTGTGTGTGCAGCTCTAACTGAATTGGAGCATTTCCAGGGATTGAAAGTTTGAAAACCAGTGGGAAGTCCCCTCCACTCCACAGTTAAACAGAAAAACTGAGGACGAAGCACTCATTTGCATACACACACACACACACACACACACACACACCCTTTCTGTTCCTCCGTCGGTGTGACTCATCTACGAGGCGTTTGTCCTCTCTGTGCTTTGTGTGAATGTGGCAGACAGTGCAGGTGGCCGTCTCGCCCCGTCACCCACCTGCTGCTGTCACTCCTTCACAGTAACAGCAACACGTTTCTGAGCTGCCGTGGAGCACACAGGACCTCAGGCTACCTCTGCATCCTCCTGTGTTTCTTCCTCAGATTGACAATCAGGGCTCAAACAGATAAAGGGAGATAAGATGAGTGGTTAAGTGGACGAAACAACAGGAAGACATTACGACATCCTGCAGCTCCCATATAATAAGCCTGAAAGTGGGTTCACTTTTTTTGGTGGTTTTGAGGCCTTAATTTGATCGCATTACTTCCTCTCTTTGAGATCATCTTTTTTCGTCGATATCCTTCTTTACGCTTGATAATCAAGCTTAAATTTGGACATGTAAGGGCGGGGAAAAGTTCTCAAGAGAAGCAATTCACAAGTTCCTCTTCCCTTCGATTTTCCCTCGATGCCAATGATCCTCCTTCCGTCACAATAAAATCCTGCATGGAGACGCACAGAAGCGGTCCGGAGGATGAGGAGCATCAGGTGGATGCAAAGCCAGAAAGCGGGAGCGTCCTTGACGGTGCATCATGGACAAATTAAAGCATGGCTGCAAAGCAGGAGAGGAAAAAGGGGGGCGGCGAACTACAAATGTGTTGTTGAGTGATTGGAGTGTCCTCGCTCGCTCGCTTTCCCCTCTATCGCTGCTGTAATCCAGAGGATTCGGTTAAGGTGGAGGGAAAAAGAAAGAAGCGATGGGAGTCAGATGAAAGGAAGCAGATGAATGAATGAACGAGTTCAAGATGGAGGTGTGGTCAGGCCGGCGACGCCACGCCCCGGGAACTCCAAACATCCCTCGCCCCGGACAGTGATGACGAGGCAGGTCAGATGATTGCTGTGTCACGGCAATGCAGGAAAACTCACACACACACACACACACACACACACACACACACACACACAAATGCATAAACAGTCACGGCGAGAGGGAGCCAGCTAAGTACCAGTGTACCGCTGCAGGACCCAGACGTGCTGCAGAGTCAAATCGAGAGCACACACACACACACACACACACACACTCTCTCTCTCTCTCTCACACACACTCAGACGCCAAACTCGCTCACAAACGTACACACACACTCAGCCACTCTCACAGCTGCACTCGACTACAGTCAGACTCTCTGATACAACGATCGTTTTTTGGGGGGCATTGTCTGAAAGCCAGAGGAGTGGGAAGGAGCGCAGAAGGAGAGCAGAGAAGAAGGAGTGCAGAATCAGGAGGTACAGAAGTCATCAAAAGTCGTCGTCGTCCCTGCCCTCGTTGGTTCCATCAAAAAAAGGCATTCGACGAGTGGAGGACGGACACTTTCGATATTCAGCATGTTTCGGGAGACGACGTCTCTCAGACTGGGATCCTTTTTTGCAGCAGCACAGGAATGGATGTACGACGAAAAGAAGAAAGAAAGCTGTTTTTTTTGGGGGGGGGGGGGGGTTGGAGTTTGGAGTTTGCTGTGGTTTTTGCAGAATTGCGGTTGAAGCCACGAAAGAATCGGGGTCTGGGAAAGAGACAGAAAGCATCACGGTGAAGTTAGGCGGCAAGTGGAGAAAGACACACAGAGTATGGAGAGCGTCTGTGTCGGAAATGCGGAGGCAACATTGCATGAACATTTCTCCCCCAAAAAAACCCTCTTCTGTCGTGCTGCACATCACCGAGGAGAGACGGACGACTGCATCGCCTGTCTCCCCTCCATCTCCTGCATGTTTACCTTTGGCGCTGCCTCTCCCCGTCTACATGGACTTCTACGTTCCAACCCACACGCAAACAACATACGCTGACTAAGCTTTCGATGGTACACAGACACCTCATATCACCCCTTTCCTCCTTCCCCCTCCTCCTCTTCCTCTGCCTCCTCCTCCCCTGTTGCAGGCACATCCTCCTCCAGGCGGGTCAGGTCAGGCAGGCTAGTTGTGTCCTCACGTAGCCCAGGGAGCGGTGTCCTCAGCTCGGGCACGGCGGCAGCCGCTACAGGGGTCGATGAGGACCAGGCGTGGAGCTCTGAGGCTCTCTGCAGCTCCAGACAGGCTCCAGACGCACTGACCTACATCAGTCTCAGTCAGACTGGGAGAGAGATGGAGAGAGAGGGAGAGAGAGAGAGGGATGAGGTGGGGGAGGGGGGGTGCAGGGAGGGAGACAGAGAGAGAGAGAGGAGAGAGAGAGAGAGAGAGAGAGAGAGAGAGAGAGAGAGAGAGAGAGAGAGAGGATGATTGAGAGACAAACGGGTGGAGAGGCTGGGTTTGGAAAATAGCAACATTTATCAAAAAGACGGTGGCAGGATGTGAGGGGGAGAGAGTGAAGGGGGGTTTGGGGTATTAAAATAGACTCTCATGCATCCTTTCACACTAATAACGCTTAAAAATCCCCTTTTGTCCTCATCATTTTTCTACTCTGTATCCTCGCCTCACTTTTCCCCTTTTGCCTCTCATCCCTCCCCACACAGCCTCCCTCTTTCTCTCTCTGTTTAGCTTGACTCTCATCATACACCATCCGCAACGTCTCTCACTGTGGGAGGATTAGTCCGTCTCTGGCTTCCCGCTTATCTGTCTGCACTGGCTTTGGGCTGCAGAGGGGGAGGAGGGGGAGGTGGTGTGTGTGCGTGGAGGGGAGGGTTTGGCATCGCTTGCTCAGTTGTTGTGGCTGTATCAGCTTGCCTCAGCTTATTGCGAGTGTGTTTTTTTTTTATTTGCTGGAGTGGAGCAGCAGAGGCTCTGCAGTGCGGCAGAAGTAGAAAGAGAACATTTTGTACTAACTGTGTGTGTGTGTGTGTGTGTGCGTGTGTGTTCAGGCAGGTGTGGCGATTCGGTGCGTATCTCCTGCTACGCTTGGACTGATTGTGTCCATTCCTGCGACGCTCTGGCGGTGTGTGTCTGAATGACCATGTGTGATCATTACTCCCCAGCGCCGGCATCGCCACTAACCACGGATCAATACCAATAGCGAGGTAGATAGATCAGGCTAAGGCTGGCGTGGCTCCCCCGGGACCTTGCGTGGCAGTGGAAGTCAGTCTCTAAAGCAACACACCTCAGTCACACTAACAATGTCTTTATCCTGGAGGTGAACATAGGCCCCGGGGAGCTGGGAAAAAAGGGGCTAGTATATTCCAAGGTACGGTAAAATGCAGCCGGGTCAGTGGATCCCGGTAAGGTCAGCGACTCACAAAGAGATTTGAAAATTGAAGATTGGTTCCAGGATTATTAAATGGTAAGTTTAGTTTTCTTCTCTAAAGCCTACCTGATTTATTTGGAGCTGTCAGTCTTCACAGTTCATCTATAAAGGACTAACCCCTGTGTTATGGCTGTGGACATATTAGAAGAACTGGTTCGCTAAGATTGAAGAGATCAGAGGCAATCAAACAAAACCTTGGTGGAGAAAATCCTCTATCGGCTCCTTTACACAGTTTCCTCTTCAACTCATCCGCACAAGAAAAGCCTTAAAATAGCATTTTTTCCACATAAATCCCTCATACTGGCATAATAAAAAAGCACTTTGTTGCCATTTTCTGTCCTTAAATCAGATTTTTCTTGGGGAAGAAACTAAGAAATGTAAAAATGGCACATGTGGTTCTTACGGGGAGGTGAAAGGTGAGGTTGCCAGGCAACTAGCGCAGTCTAAATGACATCGCTGCACCCGGCAAGAAATACTGACAGCATATAACTCCTCCGAAAACCACAACTTGTCATTTTCCCCGTCTGTATCCAGATTAAACAAAAGAGAGCTGTGGTGCTGGTAGCCTTATTTCTCAACTTTAGACAGAGCCAGTGTTTCTTTTTCAGGCTCTATGCTAAAATAAACTAATCGCATGCCAAACTCAGAACACACAAGAAACATAAGAAAGGTGTTGATCTTCTCCTCTAACTCTTGGCAATTGATACATTTCAGTGAAACCTCCACAGTCATCGGATACGCTCGCAGAGGCAGAGTCACTTTCACCTAAAGTTGAACTCTGACTGATAGCAGAGGGAACCGAAGAACACAAGATTAATGTTGGAGCTGGAAGTCTCAACTGAAGAATGGAGCTTATTTTAACCTAGCGTGTCCCAACATGTCCTCGTTTGAACATCTATAGTTCAGTCACAATTTAGCAAAGTCAGTCTGTCCACGAAGACCCCGTCACAAACTGTTGGGCAAGTAAGTGGACATTAAGTTGCTTTTCTCTTATGATCCATTTTGCTACGAACAAAAGTGAGACTCAACCGCTCAACCGTCACCGCTCAGCCTGCAAGAAGTCACTTCGTCATGAGCTTCTAGAATGTTTAGCTGCGATCACGTTTTGCTGTGCGACATTCTGCTGTTATGAAGCGCTAAAGCCGTGCGTCCACTGCAATGGCCGCTTTACCGAATATTTCTTAAAATTCTTAAAATGTTGGGGAGATCTGTCCGTCATGTTGATGTTCAGGAGATCTTGGAGCACATCTGGGACCACTGCAGTTCAGAGCGGTGCCGGTGCATCTGCATGTTATGGGATTTCCTGCCGGTGAAGCGGGTGCTGCAGGGTTGGGAAATCTCACGTTCAGAGTCTGGTGAGTGAAACAGACATGAAAAGTCATCTGTCCGAGGACAATAGCCGGAAAAAAATCATCTGCTTCGAGTGTAGGCTTAATTGTTTAAAAACACATTTCATAAATGTGCCGCTGCAGCCGCAGCTGTATTCATCGCTTGTCTCAGTCCAAAACACCTAAATGATTTAAACACGTCCAGGCTACGTCGCATTATTAAAAAAATATGAATGTAAGGCAATAATATGTTATGCTGGAATTTTTACAATGGTGACCAGCAACGAGAATGTCCAACGCAACCACTGGTCCACAGCGTGGAACGGCTACGCTTGAGTAGGCGGGACTCTCAGCTGATTGACACTTGCTAATTTGCTAATTTCAATGGCAATCACACAGGGGAACGTCTGCATTTGGCAATTGTCCGCCGTAGTTTGTCCAGTGTAGTTTCACAAATTGCCACCTACCAGCATTGGCTCGCTTGGAACGTCGACCAAGGTGGAACCAAGAACGGAGTCTTTCTACTGGTACCATCCACACATTTTGCTCATAGAAATGCCAAAAACAGCCATTCTAATGTGTAAGAACCTGACGTGAACTGTTCGGTGGAAACGTGGCTTTATGGTGCAGACGAGTTCCACAAAGTCAACAGCAATGGTAAAGAAAACATCAGGGATTTGAAAGGACTGTTGGCAGCCATGACAAACTCAGGGAGTGTATCTTTAAGAAGAATTTGATTTTCTTTTTGAAAAATGAATGCCTTGGTTGAATGACTAAATGGCAGCATGTAACCTCAATCCACTCAAAACCAGACAATGGCACAATTTCTTTTGGGATGGCCTGAAAGCGCCCGGTTCATTCCATACCAAATGTAAACCATCCACTTAAATCACACAAAAACCCAGAGCAGCATTAAAAACAGCTTTGGCCCATTATGTGTGTACGTATCTATCCAGCATGGCGAGGAGCGTGTTCCTCATTTAGCACGGCACTCTCCCTGCTGCCTGATTATGGATGAAGCTGCTGCTGCTGCTGCAGCCAACTTTCAAAGCCAGTCCAGATAGAGATGTCACCGCGTGGATCTCTTTCCTCCGTTTCTGCTGGAGAGGGAAGTTATCAGGTCCAGATGCAAAGAAAAGTGGGTCACCACACTAAACACGTGCCAGACTGTATACTTCCCCAATACGTACAGGGACCCACTGCTTACACTAGTGCACATGTGTGCACTTGCCAAGTCAGACCGTTTTCTTCCCCGTCTCTCAAAATAGAACAGACTCAGAGTGTGTGTGTGTGTGTGTGTGTGTCTGCTTCCATCTGGCTTATATCTTACATCTGCACATACGTCCCGCCTGCATGCATGGTTCCCCCTCGACGGTAAATCTCACAATTTGATCATAACTACAGGGTGTGTTTCATGTCTTTCAAGTTGTGCTGTCCCCCCCGCAGTCTTTTGTCTTAATGTCTTTCTCATATGACATCCAAACTAGTAGCTGCCTTAAACCCCCAGACCCTTTCATGCTGCGTTTCTGCCATCACAAACAGCAGAAATCTGACAGCGGTGGAGGAGTGCGGTTTTGGCCCACAGATCTTTCATAATGGGGGAGTTTACAGGCAAACAGGCTGTTTTTTTTCTTCACTCAGGGAGTTTGGTGTTTCTGTGCTCCAGAGGTCATAAGGAATCTGTTGGGACGCGGCCAGCTCCATTTCAGGGGGGATACAGCATGTGAAGCGCTAGAAAAGTGAGCCACGGAATATATCATCAGAACTGCTCAAATAACCTCAGGCAAAGTGCTATTGTGGGCATAGATGTATTTACAGCCATTAAAGCCATTTAAAGCCAGGAGGGCTGCACCAAATGCCTCACAGAGTGTTCCAAGTATTTCCCAATGTGACCTTTTTCCCTCAAAAATAA
>NC_139928.1:2630084-2671297 GCF_963514095.1 Eutrigla gurnardus
GGAGAAAGGCCGACTTCCTGGACGCTGTCCACACTGTGCTAAGCTAACTCCCCACCTCTGTGGCTGCCAATCACAGCAGTAGCTCATTAAAAAGAAAAAAAGAGCTGCTTATGCAAAATGGCCAGGTTACACACAGGTGAGAATGGAGCCCTGGGGCAGAGCTTTTACTGTGGACCAGATGAGACTTCACTACAGATGAAGTTGCTTTGAAATCTCGGCCAGGACTGAATCCATTTTTCCACTTTGGATAATGCATGTCAGCAATGATGGTTTCACAGAGGATATTAGTATTGACGTGCACATTTGACAAAGCAAATTACCGCAAATGTGTGATTTGATCGGTCGTCTCGTCATCTGAGGGTCGCCAGATGATAACGTTTATATAAATCATAAATCATCATGTTGTGACCCCACAGCTTTCCTTTAGGATCCTCTAATGGGTCCGGACCCACATGTTTGGAACCTCTGGTCCAAACATGAAATGTTTGAGATAAGCAGTGCATCACACAGTATTTATTAAAACTTTCACAGAATTATATTTGAAAAATAAATAACAGCGTGATAAAATGGTTTCTTTCCCCCCTCAATTAATTTTTTGCTCGTGAAAAACAAGCTGCCTATAAAAACCCTGAATGAAATGAAACATTATTCTATCTGTCCACGGGCTCCAGCTCATAAAATGTCAGGCTGCATCTGAAGAGTTGGCTCGACAGTTGACACACCACCTGGCAAGTCACTGCGTCTGCAATCAGAAACATGCAAACACTTCGTTGTTTTCTCTCCTTTCACCTTGGAAGCGGATGACGTGCCACATGTACAAATCCTCGCCCTGATAAATCCTCGACTGGTGACACCTCGTGGTGTCACACTAGGGCATCACACTCAAATTACTATTCATTTTACCTGTGAGCGGCAAGATGAGGGAGAAAGCTACTGCTGCTGTGATTCATCTGAAAAGCCCTGCCTCAAATGTGCAACTGCTCGGTGTGTGACAAGCCGTCAAAGTAGACCTCCTGGTCCGCATGTCACCCTTTCACTGGTAACTGTAGCAACACACCCGCACCAGGGCGACCCCTTAGGATGTTTTTGGGTTACATGTTGCTAATGTGCCAGTGTGAATGTGCTGCAGACCGCCTTACATTACAGACAGCAATCACATGCAGACTCTAAACATCCGAATGTTCCCTCCTCCTCGCGCCGAGATGCACATTTATGTTAATGCCACCCTACTGTACCACAGAGTTGCCTCAGCATCACATTACTGGAGCGTGATGTTCCCTGCTCCAGGGCCAAACTCTCTGACTCCCCCTCCGTACGTGTGTGTGTGTGTGTGTTCTCCAAATCTGTTTGCAAACTGCTGAGTACAAGCCAGGGAGTGGGTTCACACTGGATTAACTCTGAGTTGGCTAAACACCAGATAGCAGAGATAACAGTGTCTGTGCATATAGGTGTGTAGGTGTGTGTGTGTGTGTGGTGGAACGGAGAGAGAGCAGCTGATATCAGCAGGAATAGGGGAAAACACTGATAAGGCTTTTTCAGGATCTGCAGTTCTAATGGTCATGACGGTTAGATGCTAACGAATAGGGCTGATGTTTAGTGACCTTTACTGTGAAACCTTGTTTACAGAAAGCAAAGAAAGTAAGCAGGGGATGAGGAAGGACAGAAGGAAAGGGGGAGAAGAGAGAGAGAAAGAAAAGAGCAATACAAAATGAAAGAGGGAAGTAAGGAAAGAGAAACACAGGAAAAAAACAGGAAAGAAGGAAGAATGGATGCTAAATGAAGGAAGGGAAAATGAATAGAACAAGGGAAAGATGTAAAAGAAAGATAGAAAGATAGCAACGGGGCACATGGAAAGGGACGACAGGGGGAAAAGGGAGGAAGGGAAGGTAAGATATAAACAATTTAAAAAACAACAAATACATAAGTGAGGAAAGAGGAATGAGGAAAGGACGAGAGAGAGAAAAGAAGGACAAATGGATGGAACGGAGGACAGGAAATGAAAGAAGAACGAGTCACTCAGGAGGAAACAGATACTCGGATCCTTCACAGATTTTCCCCTCCTTTTCTTCCACCCACCAGCTGCAGCCAAACCCCAGTGGGAGGAAGCCGTCATCTTCACTTTTCCTCCGTTCTCCCTTCACCTCTCCTGCATGTTTTTCTCCCCCAGAATTAAACCAAAGAAAATGAGGCTTCACCCCTTCTTTTTTCGTGGGAGGGGAAGGTGAATCTATAATGGCGTCGGCTGTTCCCCAGTCGATCGATTGATGTCAGAGTGTTTAACTCACAAAGGGCCACGTAAACGGCTCAGCGGCAGTTTATGCAGAACGCCAGTCAAGTATCTTTACAGGACTGATGTTGCTTGTTTTACCTGAGAAATAAGACATTAATCCTCTTGATGCGCTCCCAACAGCGAGGAGGCGATATCTGTGGGGGCGGGAGGGGCGGGCGTCCTGTCTGTCACCTCCGCACAAAACAAACAAAGCTGTCTCGCTGCTTCGCCTCGCAGTCAGTCTGCATGAACCAGGAAACACAACACCACCAGATAGTATCTAAGAAAGGCCAACGTGAAACAGAATGGAGCTGTCAGACATCCTAATTGACATTATGAATTATGTCAATAATTGAGGCAGAAGTTTATGAAGTTGTTTATAGTCAAACCATAGACAGTATGAAAGACGTGGATGTAGCCACGTCACAATGTGGATGTGTTGTGGCCTTTTAGAAGCCTCGAGTAAGGCATTTTTGCCGTAGCCCACTTACTTTTTCCGGGGGCACAAGTGACCCTATTTCGACAAGAGGGCGGAGCTGGGGAGGGGGCCCTGCTTGGTCAGCTACCATTAGCATAGCAAACGTAAAAATAATAGCACTAGCTTGGTTAGTGAGGTGCATCTGCAATTCACTTTAACTGGGATGTTTATCGGTATGCTAATTTTGGCTAGCTTAAGATGAGTTCAATGACAAAAACACCCCCAAAAAAGGTCACAGCTATTAATAAATGGAGTGCCATACATACGCATGGCTATGCCTTCCTTTCCTGAATGACAGGTTGCTGTGATAGCAAGCTGTCGTTCACTCATCAAAAGCCCCTTTTACACAGACGAAAGGCAAGTCAAAATATGCTGTGAACCGGAGCGTTTAGATAGAACTTTGTTGCATTTAGATAGAACTTTGTTGCATTTAGATAGAACTTTGTAGTGTTTAGATCGAACTTTGTTTGTAGCGTTTAAATATAACTTTGTTTGTAGCGTTTAGATCGAACTTCGTTTGTAGCGTTTAAATATAACTTTGTTTGTAGCGTTTAGATAGAACTTTGTTTATCTGTGTTTAGATAGAACTTTGTAGCGTTTAGATAGAACTTTGCTTGAAGCATTTAGATAGAACTTTGTTTGTAGTGTTTGGATAGAACTTAGTAGCGTTTAGATAGAACTTAGTAGCGTTTAGATAGAACTTTGTTTGTAGCGTTTAGATAGAACTTTGTTTGTAGTGTTTGGATAGAACTTTGTTTGTAGTGTTTAGATAGAACTTTGTTTATCTGTGTTTGGATAGAACTTTGTAGCGTTTAGATAGAACTTTGTTTGTAGCATTTAGATAGAACTTTGTAGCATTTAGATAGAACTTTGTAGCGTTTATATAGAACTTTGTTTGTAGTGTTTGGATAGAACTTTGTTTGTAGCGTTTAGATAGAACTTTGTTTATCTGTGTTTAGGTAGAACTTTATAGCGTTTAGATAGAACTTTGTTTGTAGCGTTTGGATAGAACTTTGTTTGTAGCATTTAGATAGAACTTTGTTTGTAGAGTTTAGATAGAACTTTGTAGCGTTTAGATAGAACTTTGTTTGTAGCGTTTAGATAGAACTTTGTTTGTAGACGTTAGATAGAACTTTGTAGCGTTTAGATAGAACTTTGTATATATAAGGCCTGCTGAATCAGTGTCATCTTTTAAATCACTTCTTAAAACTCATTTTTATAGACTTGCCTTCCTGTGATGCCGTCTTTTTATCTTTTTATCTTTTCATCTTTTTATCGTTTTATATTTGTATCCCTTTATCCCATTATTTTTCTTTCTTTGCAAGCACCTCACATTAATTTACAAGCTAATCATAATTTCCTCTGTCATCTGTGCATTGGTTGTTGTTTTGCTTTTACTGTATTTGTGTGTGTACTGTGATTTTTGACATGTCAAAGCACTTTGTTAACTGCTGTTTTTAAAGGTGCTATACAAATAAAGTTATTATTGTAGCGTTTAGACAGAACTTTGTTCGTAGTGCTTAGATAGAACTTTGTAGCGTTTAGATAGAACTTTGTTCGTAGCTTTTAGATATAACTTTGTTTGTAGCATTTAGATAGAACTTTGTTTATCTGTGTTTAGATAGAACTTTGTAGCGTTTAGATAGAACTTTGTAGCGTTTATATAGAACTTTGTTTGTAGTGTTTGGATAGAACTTTGTAGCGTTTAGATAGAACTTTGTTTGTAGTGTTTGGATAGAACTTTGTTTGTAGCGTTTAGATAGAACTTTGTTTATCTGTGTTTAGGTAGAACTTTATAGCGTTTAGATAGAACTTTGTTTGTAGCGTTTAGATAGAACTTTGTTTGTAGCATTTAGATAGAACTTTGTTTGTAGAGTTTAGATAGAACTTTGTAGCGTTTAGATATAACTTTGTTTGTAGTGTTTGGATAGAACTTTGTTTGTAGCGTTTAGATAGAACTTTGTTTATCTGTGTTTAGGTAGAACTTTATAGCGTTTAGATAGAACTTTGTTTGTAGCGTTTGGATAGAACTTTGTTTGTAGCATTTAGAAAGAACTTTGTTTGTAGAGTTTAGATAGAACTTTGTAGCGTTTAGATAGAACTTTGTTTGTAGCGTTTAGATAGAACTTTGTTCGTAGCGCTTAGATAGAACTTTGTAGCGTTTAGATAGAACTTTGTTCGTAGCTTTTAGATAGAACTTTGTAGCGTTTAGATAGAACTTTGTTCGTAGCGTTTAGTTAGAACTATGTTTGTAGTGTTTGGATAGAACTTTGTATGAAGTGTTTAGATAGAACTTTGTAGTGTTTAGATAGAACTTTGTACCGTTTAGATAGAACTTTGTAGTGTTTAGATAGAACTTTTTAGCGTTTAGATAGAACTTTGTTTGTAGCGTTTAGATAGAACTTTGTAGCGTTTAGATAGAACTTTGTAGTGTTTAGATAGAACTTTGAATATATAAGGCCTGCTGAATCAGTGTCATCTTTTAAATCACTTCTTAAAACTAATTTTTATAGACTTGCCTTTCTGTGATGCCGTCTTTTTATCTTTTTATCTTTTCATCTTTTTATCGTTTTATATTTTTATCCCTTTATCCCATTATTTTTCTTTCTTTGCAAGTACCTCACATTAATTTACAAGCTAATCATAATTTCCTCTGTCATCTGTGCATTGGTTGTTGTTTTGCTTTTACTGTATTTGTGTGTGTACTGTGATTTTTGACATGTCAAAGCACTTTGTTAACTGCTGTTTTTAAAGGTGCTATACAAATAAAGTTATTATTGTAGCGTTTAGATAGAACTTTGTTTGTAGCGTTTAGATAGAACTTTGTATATAGTGTTTGGATAGAACTTTGTAGTGTTTAGATAGAACTTTGTACCGTTTGGATAGAACTTTGTACCGTTTAGATAGAACTTTGTAGTGTTTAGATAGAACTTTGTAGCGTTTAGATAGAACTTTGTTTGTAGCGTTTGGATAGAACTTTGTTTGTAGCATTTAGATAGAACTTTGTTTGTAGAGTTTAGATAGAACTTTGTAGCGTTTAGATAGAACTTTCTTTTGTAGTGTTTAGATACAACATTGTTTATAGCGTTTAGATAGAACTTTGTTTGTAGCGTTTAGATAGAACTTTGTTGCATTTAGATAGAACTTTGTTGCATTTAGATAGAACTTTGTAGTGTTTAGATCGAACTTTGTTTGTAGCGTTTAAATATAACTTTGTTTGTAGCGTTTAGATCGAACTTCGTTTGTAGCGTTTAAATATAACTTTGTTTGTAGCGTTTAGATAGAACTTTGTTTATCTGTGTTTAGATAGAACTTTGTAGCGTTTAGATAGAACTTTGCTTGAAGCATTTAGATAGAACTTTGTTTGTAGTGTTTGGATAGAACTTAGTAGCGTTTAGATAGAACTTAGTAGCGTTTAGATAGAACTTTGTTTGTAGCGTTTAGATAGAACTTTGTTTGTAGTGTTTGGATAGAACTTTGTTTGTAGTGTTTAGATAGAACTTTGTTTATCTGTGTTTGGATAGAACTTTGTAGCGTTTAGATAGAACTTTGTCTGTAGCATTTAGATAGAACTTTGTAGCATTTAGATAGAACTTTGTAGCGTTTATATAGAACTTTGTTTGTAGTGTTTGGATAGAACTTTGTTTGTAGCGTTTAGATAGAACTTTGTTTATCTGTGTTTAGGTAGAACTTTATAGCGTTTAGATAGAACTTTGTTTGTAGCGTTTGGATAGAACTTTGTTTGTAGCATTTAGATAGAACTTTGTTTGTAGAGTTTAGATAGAACTTTGTAGCGTTTAGATAGAACTTTGTTTGTAGCGTTTAGATAGAACTTTGTTTGTAGACGTTAGATAGAACTTTGTAGCGTTTAGATAGAACTTTGTATATATAAGGCCTGCTGAATCAGTGTCATCTTTTAAATCACTTCTTAAAACTCATTTTTATAGACTTGCCTTCCTGTGATGCCGTCTTTTTATCTTTTTATCTTTTCATCTTTTTATTGTTTTATATTTGTATCCCTTTATCCCATTATTTTTCTTTCTTTGCAAGCACCTCACATTAATTTACAAGCTAATCATAATTTCCTCTGTCATCTGTGCATTGGTTGTTGTTTTGCTTTTACTGTATTTGTGTGTGTACTGTGATTTTTGACATGTCAAAGCACTTTGTTAACTGCTGTTTTTAAAGGTGCTATACAAATAAAGTTATTATTGTAGCGTTTAGACAGAACTTTGTTCGTAGTGCTTAGATAGAACTTTGTAGCGTTTAGATAGAACTTTGTTCGTAGCTTTTAGATATAACTTTGTTTGTAGCATTTAGATAGAACTTTGTTTATCTGTGTTTAGATAGAACTTTGTAGCGTTTAGATAGAACTTTGTAGCGTTTATATAGAACTTTGTTTGTAGTGTTTGGATAGAACTTTGTAGCGTTTAGATAGAACTTTGTTTGTAGTGTTTGGATAGAACTTTGTTTGTAGCGTTTAGATAGAACTTTGTTTATCTGTGTTTAGGTAGAACTTTATAGCGTTTAGATAGAACTTTGTTTGTAGCGTTTAGATAGAACTTTGTTTGTAGCATTTAGATAGAACTTTGTTTGTAGAGTTTAGATAGAACTTTGTAGCGTTTAGATATAACTTTGTTTGTAGTGTTTGGATAGAACTTTGTTTGTAGCGTTTAGATAGAACTTTGTTTATCTGTGTTTAGGTAGAACTTTATAGCGTTTAGATAGAACTTTGTTTGTAGCGTTTGGATAGAACTTTGTTTGTAGCATTTAGAAAGAACTTTGTTTGTAGAGTTTAGATAGAACTTTGTAGCGTTTAGATAGAACTTTGTTTGTAGCGTTTAGATAGAACTTTGTTCGTAGCGCTTAGATAGAACTTTGTAGCGTTTAGATAGAACTTTGTTCGTAGCTTTTAGATAGAACTTTGTAGCGTTTAGATAGAACTTTGTTCGTAGCGTTTAGTTAGAACTATGTTTGTAGTGTTTGGATAGAACTTTGTATGAAGTGTTTAGATAGAACTTTGTAGTGTTTAGATAGAACTTTGTACCGTTTAGATAGAACTTTGTAGTGTTTAGATAGAACTTTTTAGCGTTTAGATAGAACTTTGTTTGTAGCGTTTAGATAGAACTTTGTAGCGTTTAGATAGAACTTTGTAGTGTTTAGATAGAACTTTGAATATATAAGGCCTGCTGAATCAGTGTCATCTTTTAAATCACTTCTTAAAACTAATTTTTATAGACTTGCCTTCCTGTGATGCCGTCTTTTTATCTTTTTATCTTTTCATCTTTTTATCGTTTTATATTTTTATCCCTTTATCCCATTATTTTTCTTTCTTTGCAAGCACCTCACATTAATTTACAAGCTAATCATAATTTCCTCTGTCATCTGTGCATTGGTTGTTGTTTTGCTTTTACTGTATTTGTGTGTGTACTGTGATTTTTGACATGTCAAAGCACTTTGTTAACTGCTGTTTTTAAAGGTGCTATACAAATAAAGTTATTATTGTAGCGTTTAGATAGAACTTTGTTTGTAGCGTTTAGATAGAACTTTGTATATAGTGTTTGGATAGAACTTTGTAGTGTTTAGATAGAACTTTGTACCGTTTGGATAGAACTTTGTACCGTTTAGATAGAACTTTGTAGTGTTTAGATAGAACTTTGTAGCGTTTAGATAGAACTTTGTTTGTAGCGTTTGGATAGAACTTTGTTTGTAGCATTTAGATAGAACTTTGTTTGTAGAGTTTAGATAGAACTTTGTAGCGTTTAGATAGAACTTTGTTTGTAGCGTTTAGATAGAACTTTGTATGTAGTGTTTGGATAGAACTTTGTAGTGTTTAGATAGAACTTTGTACCGTTTGGATAGAACTTTGTACCGTTTAGATAGAACTTTGTAGTGTTTAGATAGAACTTTGTACCGTTTAGATCGAACTTTGTAGTGTTTAGATAGAACTTTGTAGCGCTTAGATAGAACTTTGTTTGTAGAGTTTGGATAGAACTTTGTTTGTAGCATTTAGATAGAACTTTGTTTGTAGAGTTTAGATAGAACTTTGTAGCGTTTAGATAGAACTTTCTTTTTTAGTGTTTAGATACAACATTGTTTATAGTGTTTAGATATAACTTAGTTTGTAGCGTTTAGATCGAACTTTGTTTGTAGTGTTTAGATACAACATTGTTTATAGTGTTTAGATAGAACTTAGTTTGTAGCGTTTAGATCGAACTTTGTCTGTAGTGTTTAGATAGAACTTTGTTTGTAGCGTTTGGATAGAACTTTGTTTGTAGCGTTTAGATAGAACTTTGTTTATCTGTGTTTAGATAGAACTTTGTAGCGTTTAGATAGAACTTTGTTTGTAGCGTTTGGATAGAACTTTGTTTGTAGTGTTTAGATAGAACTTTGTTTATCCGTGTTTGGATAGAACTTTGTAGCGTTTAGATAGAACTTTGTTTGTAGCATTTAGATAGAACTTTGTAGCGTTTAGATAGAACTTTGTAGCGTTTGTATAGAACTTTGTTTGTAGTGTTTGGATAGAACTTTGTTTGTAGCGTTTAGATAGAACTTTGTTTATCTGTGTTTAGGTAGAACTTTATAGCGTTTAGATAGAACTTTGTTTGTAGCGTTTGGATAGAACTTTGTTTGTAGCATTTAGATAGAACTTTGTTTGTAGAGTTTAGATAGAACTTTGTAGCGTTTAGATAGAACTTTGTTTGTAGTGTTTGGATAGAACTTTGTTTGTAGCGTTTAGATAGAACTTTGTTTATCTGTGTTTAGGTAGAAGTTTATAGCGTTTAGATAGAACTTTGTTTGTAGCGTTTGGATAGAACTTTGTTTGTAGCATTTAGATAGAACTTTGTTTGTAGAGTTTAGATAGAACTTTGTAGCGTTTAGATAGAACTTTGTTTGTAGCGTTTAGATAGAACTTTGTTCGTAGCGCTTAGATAGAACTTTGTAGCGTTTAGATAGAACTTTGTTCGTAGCTTTTAGATAGAACTTTGTAGCGTTTAGATAGAACTTTGTTCGTAGCGTTTAGTTAGAACTATGTTTGTAGTGTTTGGATAGAACTTTGTATGAAGTGTTTAGATAGAACTTTGTAGTGTTTAGATAGAACTTTGTACCGTTTAGATAGAACTTTGTAGTGTTTAGATAGAACTTTTTAGCGTTTAGATAGAACTTTGTTTGTAGCGTTTAGATAGAACTTTGTAGCGTTTAGATAGAACTTTGTAGTGTTTAGATAGAACTTTGAATATATAAGGCCTGCTGAATCAGTGTCATCTTTTAAATCACTTCTTAAAACTAATTTTTATAGACTTGCCTTCCTGTGATGCCGTCTTTTTATCTTTTTATCTTTTCATCTTTTTATTGTTTTATATTTTTATCCCTTTATCCCATTATTTTTCTTTCTTTGCAAGCACCTCACATTAATTTACAAGCTAATCATAATTTCCTCTGTCATCTGTGCATTGGTTGTTGTTTTGCTTTTACTGTATTTGTGTGTGTACTGTGATTTTTGACATGTCAAAGCACTTTGTTAACTGCTGTTTTTAAAGGTGCTATACAAATAAAGTTATTATTGTAGCGTTTAGATAGAACTTTGTTTGTAGCGTTTAGATAGAACTTTGTATATAGTGTTTGGATAGAACTTTGTAGTATTTAGATAGAACTTTGTACCGTTTGGATAGAACTTTGTACCGTTTAGATAGAACTTTGTAGTGTTTAGATAGAACTTTGTAGCGTTTAGATAGAACTTTGTTTGTAGCGTTTGGATAGAACTTTGTTTGTAGCATTTAGATAGAACTTTGTTTGTAGAGTTTAGATAGAACTTTGTAGCGTTTAGATAGAACTTTCTTTTGTAGTGTTTAGATACAACATTGTTTATAGCGTTTAGATAGAACTTTGTTTGTAGCGTTTAGATAGAACTTTGTATGTAGTGTTTGGATAGAACTTTGTAGTGTTTAGATAGAACTTTGTACCGTTTGGATAGAACTTTGTACCGTTTAGATAGAACTTTGTAGTGTTTAGATAGAACTTTGTACCGTTTAGATCGAACTTTGTAGTGTTTAGATAGAACTTTGTAGCGCTTAGATAGAACTTTGTTTGTAGAGTTTGGATAGAACTTTGTTTGTAGCATTTAGATAGAACTTTGTTTGTAGAGTTTAGATAGAACTTTGTAGCGTTTAGATAGAACTTTCTTTTTTAGTGTTTGGATACAACATTGTTTATAGTGTTTAGATAGAACTTAGTTTGTAGCGTTTAGATCGAACTTTGTCTGTAGTGTTTAGATAGAACTTTGTTTGTAGCGTTTGGATAGAACTTTGTTTGTAGCGTTTAGATAGAACTTTGTTTATCTGTGTTTAGATAGAACTTTGTAGCGTTTAGATAGAACTTTGTTTGTAGAGTTTGGATAGAACTTTGTTTGTAGCATTTAGATAGAACTTTGTTTGTAGAGTTTAGATAGAACTTTGTAGCGTTTAGATAGAACTTTCTTTTTTAGTGTTTAGATACAACATTGTTTATAGTGTTTAGATATAACTTAGTTTGTAGCGTTTAGATCGAACTTTGTTTGTAGTGTTTAGATACAACATTGTTTATAGTGTTTAGATAGAACTTAGTTTGTAGCGTTTAGATCGAACTTTGTCTGTAGTGTTTAGATAGAACTTTGTTTGTAGCGTTTGGATAGAACTTTGTTTGTAGCGTTTAGATAGAACTTTGTTTATCTGTGTTTAGATAGAACTTTGTAGCGTTTAGATAGAACTTTGTTTGTAGCGTTTGGATAGAACTTTGTTTGTAGTGTTTAGATAGAACTTTGTTTATCCGTGT
This sequence comes from Eutrigla gurnardus, assembly GCF_963514095.1. NCBI lineage: Eukaryota > Metazoa > Chordata > Actinopteri > Perciformes > Triglidae > Eutrigla > Eutrigla gurnardus. The sequence goes on from NC_139928.1 coordinate 2,641,643, forward strand.
TTGGATAGAACTTTGTAGCGTTTAGATAGAACTATGTTTGTAGCATTTAGATAGAACTTTGTAGCGTTTAGATAGAACTTTGTAGCGTTTGTATAGAACTTTGTTTGTAGTGTTTGGATAGAACTTTGTTTGTAGCGTTTAGATAGAACTTTGTTTATCTGTGTTTAGGTAGAACTTTATAGCGTTTAGATAGAACTTTGTTTGTAGCGTTTGGATAGAACTTTGTTTGTAGCATTTAGATAGAACTTTGTTTGTAGAGTTTAGATAGAACTTTGTAGCGTTTAGATAGAACTTTGTTTGTAGTGTTTGGATAGAACTTTGTTTGTAGCGTTTAGATAGAACTTTGTTTATCTGTGTTTAGGTAGAACTTTATAGCGTTTAGATAGAACTTTGTTTGTAGCGTTTGGATAGAACTTTGTTTGTAGCATTTAGATAGAACTTTGTTTGTAGAGTTTAGATAGAACTTTGTAGCGTTTAGATAGAACTTTGTTTGTAGCGTTTAGATAGAACTTTGTTCGTAGCGCTTAGATAGAACTTTGTAGCGTTTAGATAGAACTTTGTTCGTAGCTTTTAGATAGAACTTTGTAGCGTTTAGATAGAACTTTGTTCGTAGCGTTTAGTTAGAACTATGTTTGTAGTGTTTGGATAGAACTTTGTATGAAGTGTTTAGATAGAACTTTGTAGTGTTTAGATAGAACTTTGTACCGTTTAGATAGAACTTTGTAGTGTTTAGATAGAACTTTTTAGCGTTTAGATAGAACTTTGTTTGTAGCGTTTAGATAGAACTTTGTAGCGTTTAGATAGAACTTTGTAGTGTTTAGATAGAACTTTGAATATATAAGGCCTGCTGAATCAGTGTCATCTTTTAAATCACTTCTTAAAACTAATTTTTATAGACTTGCCTTCCTGTGATGCCGTCTTTTTATCTTTTTATCTTTTCATCTTTTTATTGTTTTATATTTTTATCCCTTTATCCCATTATTTTTCTTTCTTTGCAAGCACCTCACATTAATTTACAAGCTAATCATAATTTCCTCTGTCATCTGTGCATTGGTTGTTGTTTTGCTTTTACTGTATTTGTGTGTGTACTGTGATTTTTGACATGTCAAAGCACTTTGTTAACTGCTGTTTTTAAAGGTGCTATACAAATAAAGTTATTATTGTAGCGTTTAGATAGAACTTTGTTTGTAGCGTTTAGATAGAACTTTGTATATAGTGTTTGGATAGAACTTTGTAGTGTTTAGATAGAACTTTGTACCGTTTGGATAGAACTTTGTACCGTTTAGATAGAACTTTGTAGTGTTTAGATAGAACTTTGTAGCGTTTAGATAGAACTTTGTTTGTAGCGTTTGGATAGAACTTTGTTTGTAGCATTTAGATAGAACTTTGTTTGTAGAGTTTAGATAGAACTTTGTAGCGTTTAGATAGAACTTTCTTTTGTAGTGTTTAGATACAACATTGTTTATAGCGTTTAGATAGAACTTTGTTTGTAGCGTTTAGATAGAACTTTGTATGTAGTGTTTGGATAGAACTTTGTAGTGTTTAGATAGAACTTTGTACCGTTTGGATAGAACTTTGTACCGTTTAGATAGAACTTTGTAGTGTTTAGATAGAACTTTGTACCGTTTAGATCGAACTTTGTAGTGTTTAGATAGAACTTTGTAGCGCTTAGATAGAACTTTGTTTGTAGAGTTTGGATAGAACTTTGTTTGTAGCATTTAGATAGAACTTTGTTTGTAGAGTTTAGATAGAACTTTGTAGCGTTTAGATAGAACTTTCTTTTTTAGTGTTTGGATACAACATTGTTTATAGTGTTTAGATAGAACTTAGTTTGTAGCGTTTAGATCGAACTTTGTCTGTAGTGTTTAGATAGAACTTTGTTTGTAGCGTTTGGATAGAACTTTGTTTGTAGCGTTTAGATAGAACTTTGTTTATCTGTGTTTAGATAGAACTTTGTAGCGTTTAGATAGAACTTTGTTTGTAGCGTTTGGATAGAACTTTGTTTGTAGCATTTAGATAGAACTTTGTTTGTAGAGTTTAGATAGAACTTTGTAGCGTTTAGATAGAACTTTCTTTTGTAGTGTTTAGATACAACATTGTTTATAGCGTTTAGATAGAACTTTGTTTGTAGCGTTTAGATATAACTTTGTATGTAGTGTTTGGATAGAACTTTGTAGTGTTTAGATAGAACTTTGTACCGTTTGGATAGAACTTTGTACCGTTTAGATAGAACTTCGTAGTGTTTAGATAGAACTTTGTACCGTTTAGATCGAACTTTGTAGTGTTTAGATAGAACTTTGTAGCGCTTAGATAGTACTTTGTTTGTAGAGTTTGGATAGAACTTTGTTTGTAGCATTTAGATAGAACTTTGTTTGTAGAGTTTAGATAGAACTTTGTAGCGTTTAGATAGAACTTTCTTTTGTAGTGTTTAGATACAACATTGTTTATAGTGTTTAGATAGAACTTAGTTTGTAGCGTTTAGATCGAACTTTGTTTGTAGTGTTTGGATACAACATTGTTTATAGTGTTTAGATAGAACTTAGTTTGTAGCGTTTAGATAGAACTTTGTCTGTAGCGTTTAGATAGAACTTTCTTTTGTAGCGTTTAGATAGAACTTTGTATGTAGTGTTTGGATAGAACTTTGTAGTGTTTAGATAGAACTTTGTACCGTTTGGATAGAACTTTGTACCGTTTAGATAGAACTTTGTAGTGTTTAGATAGAACTTTGTACCGTTTAGATAGAACTTTGTAGTGTTTAGATAGAACTTTGTAGCGCTTAGATAGAACTTTGTTTGTAGAGTTTGGATAGAACTTTGTTTGTAGCATTTAGATAGAACTTTGTTTGTAGAGTTTAGATAGAACTTTGTAGCGTTTAGATAGAACTTTCTTTTTTAGTGTTTAGATACAACATTGTTTAAAGTGTTTAGATAGAACTTAGTTTGTAGCGTTTAGATCGAACTTTGTTTGTAGTGTTTAGATACAACATTGTTTATAGTGTTTAGATAGAACTTAGTTTGTAGCGTTTAGATAGAACTTTGTTTGTAGTGTTTAGATAGAACTTTGTTTGTAGCGTTTGGATAGAACTTTGTTTGTAGCGTTTAGATAGAACTTTGTTTATCTCTGTTTAGATAGAACTTTGTAGCGTTTAGATAGAATTTTGTAGAGTTTATATAGAACTTTGTTTGTAGTGTTTGGATAGAACTTTGTTTGTAGCGTTTAGATAGAACTTTGTTTATTTGTGTTTAGGTAGAACTTTATAGCGTTTAGATAGAACTTTGTTTGTAGCATTTACATAGAACTTTGTAGCATTTAGATAGAACTTTGTTTGTACCGTTTAGATAGAACTTTGTATGTAGTGTTTGGATAGAACTTTGTAGTGTTTAGATAGAACTTTGTAGTGTTTAGATAGAACTTTGTACCGTTTAGATAGAACTTTGTAGTGTTTAGATAGAACTTTGTAGCGTTTAGATAGAACTTTCTTTTGTAGTGTTTAGATACAACATTGTTTATATCGTTTAGATAGAACTTTGTTTGTAGCGTTTAGATAGAACTTTGTATGTAGTGTTTGGATAGAACTTTGTAGTGTTTAGATAGAACTTTGTAGTGTTTAGATATAACTTTGTAGCGCTTAGATAGAACTTTGTTTGTAGCGTTTGGATAGAACTTTGTTTGTAGCATTTAGATAGAACTTTGTTTGTAGAGTTTAGATAGAACTTTGTATGTAGTGTTTGGATAGAACTTTGTAGTGTTTAGATAGAACTTTGTACCGTTTGGATAGAACTTTGTACCGTTTAGATAGAACTTTGTAGTGTTTAGATAGAACTTTGTACCGTTTAGATCGAACTTTGTAGTGTTTAGATAGTACTTTGTTTGTAGAGTTTGGATAGAACTTTGTAGCATTTAGATAGAACTTTGTTTGTAGAGTTTAGATAGAACTTTGTAGCGTTTAGATAGAACTTTCTTTTGTAGTGTTTAGATACAACATTGTTTATAGTGTTTAGATAGAACTGTGTTTGTAGTGTTTAGATACAACATTGTTTATAGTGTTTAGATAGAACTTAGTTTGTAGCGTTTAGATCGAACTTTGTTTGTAGTGTTTGGATACAACATTGTTTATAGTGTTTAGATAGAACTTAGTTTGTAGCGTTTAGATCGAACTTTGTCTGTAGTGTTTAGATAGAACTTTGTTTGTAGCGTTTGGATAGAACTTTGTTTGTAGCGTTTAGATAGAACGTTGTTTATCTGTGTTTAGATAGAACTTTGTTTGTAGCGTTTAGATCGAACTTTGTCCGTAGTGTTTAGATAGAACTTTGTTTGTAGCGTTTGGATAGAACTTTGTTTGTAGCGTTTAGATAGAACTTGGTTTATCTGTGTTTAGATAGAACTTTGTAGCGTTTAGATAGAATTTTGTAGAGTTTATATAGAACTTTGTTTGTAGTGTTTGGATAGAACTTTGTTTGTAGCGTTTAGATAGAACTTTGTTTATCTGTGTTTAGGTAGAACTTTATAGCGTTTAGATAGAACTTTGTTTGTAGCATTTAGATAGAACTTTGTAGCATTTAGATAGAACTTTGTAGCATTTAGATAGAACTTTGTTTGTACCGTTTAGATAGAACTTTGTATGTAGTGTTAGATAGAACTTTGTACCGTTTAGATAGAACTTTGTATGTAGTGTTAGATAGAACTTTGTAGCGTTTGGATAGAACTTTGTTTGTAGCATTTAGATAGAACTTTGTTTGTAGCATTTAGATAGAACTTTGTTTGTAGAGTTTAGATAGAACTTTGTAGCGTTTAGATAGAACTTTCTTTTGTAGTGTTTAGATACAACATTGTTTATAGCGTTTAGATAGAACTTTGTTTGTAGCGTTTAGATAGAACTTTGTATGTAGTGTTTGGATAGAACTTTGTAGTGTTTAGATAGAACTTTGTACCGTTTGGATAGAACTTTGTACCGTTTAGATAGAACTTTGTAGTGTTTAGATAGAACTTTGTACCGTTTAGATCGAACTTTGTAGTGTTTAGATAGAACTTTGTAGCGCTTAGATAGAACTTTGTTTGTAGAGTTTGGATAGAACTTTGTTTGTAGCATTTAGATAGAACTTTGTTTGTAGAGTTTAGATAGAACTTTGTAGCGTTTAGATAGAACTTTCTTTTTTAGTGTTTAGATACAACATTGTTTATAGTGTTTAGATATAACTTAGTTTGTAGCGTTTAGATCGAACTTTGTTTGTAGTGTTTAGATACAACATTGTTTATAGTGTTTAGATAGAACTTAGTTTGTAGCGTTTAGATCGAACTTTGTCTGTAGTGTTTAGATAGAACTTTGTTTGTAGCGTTTGGATAGAACTTTGTTTGTAGCGTTTAGATAGAACTTTGTTTATCTGTGTTTAGATAGAACTTTGTAGCGTTTAGATAGAACTTTGTTTGTAGCGTTTGGATAGAACTTTGTTTGTAGTGTTTAGATAGAACTTTGTTTATCCGTGTTTGGATAGAACTTTGTAGCGTTTAGATAGAACTTTGTTTGTAGCATTTAGATAGAACTTTGTAGCGTTTAGATAGAACTTTGTAGCGTTTGTATAGAACTTTGTTTGTAGTGTTTGGATAGAACTTTGTTTGTAGCGTTTAGATAGAACTTTGTTTATCTGTGTTTAGGTAGAACTTTATAGCGTTTAGATAGAACTTTGTTTGTAGCGTTTGGATAGAACTTTGTTTGTAGCATTTAGATAGAACTTTGTTTGTAGAGTTTAGATAGAACTTTGTAGCGTTTAGATAGAACTTTGTTTGTAGTGTTTGGATAGAACTTTGTTTGTAGCGTTTAGATAGAACTTTGTTTATCTGTGTTTAGGTAGAACTTTATAGCGTTTAGATAGAACTTTGTTTGTAGCGTTTGGATAGAACTTTGTTTGTAGCATTTAGATAGAACTTTGTTTGTAGAGTTTAGATAGAACTTTGTAGCGTTTAGATAGAACTTTGTTTGTAGCGTTTAGATAGAACTTTGTTCGTAGCGCTTAGATAGAACTTTGTAGCGTTTGGATAGAACTTTGTTCGTAGCTTTTAGATAGAACTTTGTAGCGTTTAGATAGAACTTTGTTCGTAGCGTTTAGTTAGAACTATGTTTGTAGTGTTTGGATAGAACTTTGTATGAAGTGTTTAGATAGAACTTTGTAGTGTTTAGATAGAACTTTGTACCGTTTAGATAGAACTTTGTATGTAGTGTTAGATAGAACTTTGTTTGTAGCATTTAGATAGAACTTTGTTTGTAGAGTTTAGATAGAACTTTGTAGCGTTTAGATAGAACTTTCTTTTGTAGTGTTTAGATACAACATTGTTTATAGCGTTTAGATAGAACTTTGTTTGTAGCGTTTAGATAGAACTTTGTATGTAGTGTTTGGATAGAACTTTGTAGTGTTTAGATAGAACTTTGTACCGTTTGGATAGAACTTTGTACCGTTTAGATAGAACTTTGTAGTGTTTAGATAGAACTTTGTACCGTTTAGATCGAACTTTGTAGTGTTTAGATAGAACTTTGTAGCGCTTAGATAGAACTTTGTTTGTAGAGTTTGGATAGAACTTTGTTTGTAGCATTTAGATAGAACTTTGTTTGTAGAGTTTAGATAGAACTTTGTAGCGTTTAGATAGAACTTTCTTTTTTAGTGTTTAGATACAACATTGTTTATAGTGTTTAGATATAACTTAGTTTGTAGCGTTTAGATCGAACTTTGTTTGTAGTGTTTAGATACAACATTGTTTATAGTGTTTAGATAGAACTTAGTTTGTAGCGTTTAGATCGAACTTTGTCTGTAGTGTTTAGATAGAACTTTGTTTGTAGCGTTTGGATAGAACTTTGTTTGTAGCGTTTAGATAGAACTTTGTTTATCTGTGTTTAGATAGAACTTTGTAGCGTTTAGATAGAACTTTGTTTGTAGCGTTTGGATAGAACTTTGTTTGTAGTGTTTAGATAGAACTTTGTTTATCCGTGTTTGGATAGAACTTTGTAGCGTTTAGATAGAACTTTGTTTGTAGCGTTTAGATAGAACTTTGTTCGTAGCGCTTAGATAGAACTTTGTAGCGTTTAGATAGAACTTTGTTCGTAGCTTTTAGATAGAACTTTGTAGCGTTTAGATAGAACTTTGTTCGTAGCGTTTAGTTAGAACTATGTTTGTAGTGTTTGGATAGAACTTTGTATGAAGTGTTTAGATAGAACTTTGTAGTGTTTAGATAGAACTTTGTACCGTTTAGATAGAACTTTGTATGTAGTGTTAGATAGAACTTTGTTTGTAGCATTTAGATAGAACTTTGTTTGTAGAGTTTAGATAGAACTTTGTAGCGTTTAGATAGAACTTTCTTTTGTAGTGTTTAGATACAACATTGTTTATAGCGTTTAGATAGAACTTTGTTTGTAGCGTTTAGATAGAACTTTGTATGTAGTGTTTGGATAGAACTTTGTAGTGTTTAGATAGAACTTTGTACCGTTTGGATAGAACTTTGTACCGTTTAGATAGAACTTTGTAGTGTTTAGATAGAACTTTGTACCGTTTAGATCGAACTTTGTAGTGTTTAGATAGAACTTTGTAGCGCTTAGATAGAACTTTGTTTGTAGAGTTTGGATAGAACTTTGTTTGTAGCATTTAGATAGAACTTTGTTTGTAGAGTTTAGATAGAACTTTGTAGCGTTTAGATAGAACTTTCTTTTTTAGTGTTTAGATACAACATTGTTTATAGTGTTTAGATATAACTTAGTTTGTAGCGTTTAGATCGAACTTTGTTTGTAGTGTTTAGATACAACATTGTTTATAGTGTTTAGATAGAACTTAGTTTGTAGCGTTTAGATCGAACTTTGTCTGTAGTGTTTAGATAGAACTTTGTTTGTAGCGTTTGGATAGAACTTTGTTTGTAGCGTTTAGATAGAACTTTGTTTATCTGTGTTTAGATAGAACTTTGTAGCGTTTAGATAGAACTTTGTTTGTAGCGTTTGGATAGAACTTTGTTTGTAGTGTTTAGATAGAACTTTGTTTATCCGTGTTTGGATAGAACTTTGTAGCGTTTAGATAGAACTTTGTTTGTAGCATTTAGATAGAACTTTGTAGCGTTTAGATAGAACTTTGTAGCGTTTGTATAGAACTTTGTTTGTAGTGTTTGGATAGAACTTTGTTTGTAGCGTTTAGATAGAACTTTGTTTATCTGTGTTTAGGTAGAACTTTATAGCGTTTAGATAGAACTTTGTTTGTAGCGTTTGGATAGAACTTTGTTTGTAGCATTTAGATAGAACTTTGTTTGTAGAGTTTAGATAGAACTTTGTAGCGTTTAGATAGAACTTTGTTTGTAGTGTTTGGATAGAACTTTGTTTGTAGCGTTTAGATAGAACTTTGTTTATCTGTGTTTAGGTAGAACTTTATAGCGTTTAGATAGAACTTTGTTTGTAGCGTTTGGATAGAACTTTGTTTGTAGCATTTAGATAGAACTTTGTTTGTAGAGTTTAGATAGAACTTTGTAGCGTTTAGATAGAACTTTGTTTGTAGCGTTTAGATAGAACTTTGTTCGTAGCGCTTAGATAGAACTTTGTAGCGTTTAGATAGAACTTTGTTCGTAGCTTTTAGATAGAACTTTGTAGCGTTTAGATAGAACTTTGTTCGTAGCGTTTAGTTAGAACTATGTTTGTAGTGTTTGGATAGAACTTTGTATGAAGTGTTTAGATAGAACTTTGTAGTGTTTAGATAGAACTTTGTACCGTTTAGATAGAACTTTGTAGTGTTTAGATAGAACTTTTTAGCGTTTAGATAGAACTTTGTTTGTAGCGTTTAGATAGAACTTTGTAGCGTTTAGATAGAACTTTGTAGTGTTTAGATAGAACTTTGAATATATAAGGCCTGCTGAATCAGTGTCATCTTTTAAATCACTTCTTAAAACTAATTTTTATAGACTTGCCTTCCTGTGATGCCGTCTTTTTATCTTTTTATCTTTTCATCTTTTTATTGTTTTATATTTTTATCCCTTTATCCCATTATTTTTCTTTCTTTGCAAGCACCTCACATTAATTTACAAGCTAATCATAATTTCCTCTGTCATCTGTGCATTGGTTGTTGTTTTGCTTTTACTGTATTTGTGTGTGTACTGTGATTTTTGACATGTCAAAGCACTTTGTTAACTGCTGTTTTTAAAGGTGCTATACAAATAAAGTTATTATTGTAGCGTTTAGATAGAACTTTGTTTGTAGCGTTTAGATAGAACTTTGTATATAGTGTTTGGATAGAACTTTGTAGTGTTTAGATAGAACTTTGTACCGTTTGGATAGAACTTTGTACCGTTTAGATAGAACTTTGTAGTGTTTAGATAGAACTTTGTAGCGTTTAGATAGAACTTTGTTTGTAGCGTTTGGATAGAACTTTGTTTGTAGCATTTAGATAGAACTTTGTTTGTAGAGTTTAGATAGAACTTTGTAGCGTTTAGATAGAACTTTCTTTTGTAGTGTTTAGATACAACATTGTTTATAGCGTTTAGATAGAACTTTGTTTGTAGCGTTTAGATAGAACTTTGTATGTAGTGTTTGGATAGAACTTTGTAGTGTTTAGATAGAACTTTGTACCGTTTGGATAGAACTTTGTACCGTTTAGATAGAACTTTGTAGTGTTTAGATAGAACTTTGTACCGTTTAGATCGAACTTTGTAGTGTTTAGATAGAACTTTGTAGCGCTTAGATAGAACTTTGTTTGTAGAGTTTGGATAGAACTTTGTTTGTAGCATTTAGATAGAACTTTGTTTGTAGAGTTTAGATAGAACTTTGTAGCGTTTAGATAGAACTTTCTTTTTTAGTGTTTGGATACAACATTGTTTATAGTGTTTAGATAGAACTTAGTTTGTAGCGTTTAGATCGAACTTTGTCTGTAGTGTTTAGATAGAACTTTGTTTGTAGCGTTTGGATAGAACTTTGTTTGTAGCGTTTAGATAGAACTTTGTTTATCTGTGTTTAGATAGAACTTTGTAGCGTTTAGATAGAACTTTGTTTGTAGCGTTTGGATAGAACTTTGTTTGTAGCATTTAGATAGAACTTTGTTTGTAGAGTTTAGATAGAACTTTGTAGCGTTTAGATAGAACTTTCTTTTGTAGTGTTTAGATACAACATTGTTTATAGCGTTTAGATAGAACTTTGTTTGTAGCGTTTAGATATAACTTTGTATGTAGTGTTTGGATAGAACTTTGTAGTGTTTAGATAGAACTTTGTACCGTTTGGATAGAACTTTGTACCGTTTAGATAGAACTTCGTAGTGTTTAGATAGAACTTTGTACCGTTTAGATCGAACTTTGTAGTGTTTAGATAGAACTTTGTAGCGCTTAGATAGTACTTTGTTTGTAGAGTTTGGATAGAACTTTGTTTGTAGCATTTAGATAGAACTTTGTTTGTAGAGTTTAGATAGAACTTTGTAGCGTTTAGATAGAACTTTCTTTTGTAGTGTTTAGATACAACATTGTTTATAGTGTTTAGATAGAACTTAGTTTGTAGCGTTTAGATCGAACTTTGTTTGTAGTGTTTGGATACAACATTGTTTATAGTGTTTAGATAGAACTTAGTTTGTAGCGTTTAGATAGAACTTTGTCTGTAGCGTTTAGATAGAACTTTCTTTTGTAGCGTTTAGATAGAACTTTGTATGTAGTGTTTGGATAGAACTTTGTAGTGTTTAGATAGAACTTTGTACCGTTTGGATAGAACTTTGTACCGTTTAGATAGAACTTTGTAGTGTTTAGATAGAACTTTGTACCGTTTAGATAGAACTTTGTAGTGTTTAGATAGAACTTTGTAGCGCTTAGATAGAACTTTGTTTGTAGAGTTTGGATAGAACTTTGTTTGTAGCATTTAGATAGAACTTTGTTTGTAGAGTTTAGATAGAACTTTGTAGCGTTTAGATAGAACTTTCTTTTTTAGTGTTTAGATACAACATTGTTTAAAGTGTTTAGATAGAACTTAGTTTGTAGCGTTTAGATCGAACTTAGTTTGTAGCGTTTAGATAGAACTTTGTTTGTAGTGTTTAGATAGAACTTTGTTTGTAGCGTTTGGATAGAACTTTGTTTGTAGCGTTTAGATAGAACTTTGTTTATCTCTGTTTAGATAGAACTTTGTAGCGTTTAGATAGAATTTTGTAGAGTTTATATAGAACTTTGTTTGTAGTGTTTGGATAGAACTTTGTTTGTAGCGTTTAGATAGAACTTTGTTTATTTGTGTTTAGGTAGAACTTTATAGCGTTTAGATAGAACTTTGTTTGTAGCATTTACATAGAACTTTGTAGCATTTAGATAGAACTTTGTTTGTACCGTTTAGATAGAACTTTGTATGTAGTGTTTGGATAGAACTTTGTAGTGTTTAGATAGAACTTTGTAGTGTTTAGATAGAACTTTGTAGTGTTTAGATAGAACTTTGTACCGTTTAGATAGAACTTTGTAGTGTTTAGATAGAACTTTGTAGCGTTTAGATAGAACTTTCTTTTGTAGTGTTTAGATACAACATTGTTTATATCGTTTAGATAGAACTTTGTTTGTAGCGTTTAGATAGAACTTTGTATGTAGTGTTTGGATAGAACTTTGTAGTGTTTAGATAGAACTTTGTAGTGTTTAGATATAACTTTGTAGCGCTTAGATAGAACTTTGTTTGTAGCGTTTGGATAGAACTTTGTTTGTAGCATTTAGATAGAACTTTGTTTGTAGAGTTTAGATAGAACTTTGTATGTAGTGTTTGGATAGAACTTTGTAGTGTTTAGATAGAACTTTGTACCGTTTGGATAGAACTTTGTACCGTTTAGATAGAACTTTGTAGTGTTTAGATAGAACTTTGTACCGTTTAGATCGAACTTTGTAGTGTTTAGATAGTACTTTGTTTGTAGAGTTTGGATAGAACTTTGTAGCATTTAGATAGAACTTTGTTTGTAGAGTTTAGATAGAACTTTGTAGCGTTTAGATAGAACTTTCTTTTGTAGTGTTTAGATACAACATTGTTTATAGTGTTTAGATAGAACTGTGTTTGTAGTGTTTAGATACAACATTGTTTATAGTGTTTAGATAGAACTTAGTTTGTAGCGTTTAGATCGAACTTTGTTTGTAGTGTTTGGATACAACATTGTTTATAGTGTTTAGATAGAACTTAGTTTGTAGCGTTTAGATCGAACTTTGTCTGTAGTGTTTAGATAGAACTTTGTTTGTAGCGTTTGGATAGAACTTTGTTTGTAGCGTTTAGATAGAACGTTGTTTATCTGTGTTTAGATAGAACTTTGTTTGTAGCGTTTAGATCGAACTTTGTCCGTAGTGTTTAGATAGAACTTTGTTTGTAGCGTTTGGATAGAACTTTGTTTGTAGCGTTTAGATAGAACTTGGTTTATCTGTGTTTAGATAGAACTTTGTAGCGTTTAGATAGAATTTTGTAGAGTTTATATAGAACTTTGTTTGTAGTGTTTGGATAGAACTTTGTTTGTAGCGTTTAGATAGAACTTTGTTTATCTGTGTTTAGGTAGAACTTTATAGCGTTTAGATAGAACTTTGTTTGTAGCATTTAGATAGAACTTTGTAGCATTTAGATAGAACTTTGTTTGTACCGTTTAGATAGAACTTTGTATGTAGTGTTAGATAGAACTTTGTACCGTTTAGATAGAACTTTGTATGTAGTGTTAGATAGAACTTTGTAGCGTTTGGATAGAACTTTGTTTGTAGCATTTAGATAGAACTTTGTTTGTAGCATTTAGATAGAACTTTGTTTGTAGCGTTTAGATAGAACTTTGTATGAAGTGTTTAGATAGAACTTTGTAGTGTTTAGATATAACTTTGTAGTGTTTAGATAGAACTTTTTAGCGTTTAGATAGAACTTTGTTTGTAGCGTTTAGATAGAACTTTGTAGCGTTTAGATATAACTTTGTAGTGTTTAGATAGAACTTTGAATATATAAGGCCTGATGAATCAGTGTCATCTTTTAAATCACTTCTTATGATGTGATGCCGTCTTTTTATCTTTTTATCTTTTCATCTTTTTATCGTTTTATATTTTTATCCCTTTATCCCATTATTTTTCTTTCTTTGCAAGCACCTCACATTAATTAACAAGCTAATCATAATTTCCTTTGTCATCTGTGCATTGGTTGTTGTTTTGCTTTTACTGTATTTGTTTGTGTACTGTGATTTTTGACATGTCAAAGCACTTTGTTAACTGCTGTTTTTAAAGGTGCTATACAAATAAAGTTATTATTGTAGCGTTTAGATAGAACTTTGTTCGTAGTGTTTAGATAGAACTTTGTAGCGTTTAGATAGAACTTTGTTTGTAGCGTTTAGATAGAACTTTGTATGTAGTGTTTGGATAGAACTTTGTAGTGTTTAGATAGAACTTTGTACCGTTTGGATAGAAATTTGTACCGTTTAGATAGAACTTTGTAGTGTTTAGATAGAACTTTGTACCGTTTAGATAGAACTTTGTAGTGTTTAGATAGAACTTTGTAGCGCTTAGATAGAACTTTGTTTGTAGCGTTTGGATAGAACTTTGTTTGTAGCATTTAGATAGAACTTTGTTTGTAGAGTTTAGATAGAACTTTGTAGCGTTTAGATAGAACTTTCTTTTGTAGTGTTTAGATACAACATTGTTTATAGTGTTTAGATAGAACTTTGTTTGTAGTGTTTAGATACAACATTGTTTATAAATGTAAAATGTAAATGTACTTTATTTATACAGCCCTTTACAACAGACCTTTCGGCGTACCAAAGTGCTTTACAGCAGGTAATAAATTAAAAGAGCAAAAAGAAAATAAAAACAATTAAAACAGTGAAAGTGAGAGAAAAAAAAAGATAAGAAGTGTCATCACGCTACTGAGTATTAAAATATCTTAAATAAATAGGTTTTTAGCTTAGCCTTGAAGAGGCCCACGTCAGAAATAAGACGCATCTCAGTGGGGAGCTTATTCCAGAGCCTGGGAGCAGCAACAGAAAAGGCCCGGTCCCCCCAGTGTTTATATTTTGACCTGGGCACTTCTAGCAATCTTTGGTTAACTGACCTCAGAGCTCTACCAGGATTACGAACGGTTAAAAGCTCAGATAAATACGATGGGGCGAGGCCGTTAAGAGCTTTAAAAACAAACATTAAACGTTTAAAATAAATTCTATACAGGACAGGAAGCCAATGAAGGGAGTTAAGAACAGGAGTGATGTGCATACGTTTGTTAGTGTTGGTTAAAAGACGGGCAGCAGCGTTTTGCACAAGCTGAAGGCGACTAAGAGAGGACTTGGAGACGCCAACATAAAGTGCGTTACAGTAGTCGAGCCTTGAACTTATAAATGCATGGATGGCTTTCTCAAGGTCATGACGGCTTAAAAACATTTTAACTTTAGCAAGAAGACGTAATTGGAAAAAACTTGTCCTGACAACATTGCAGATATGTTTGTCAAACATCAGGTGACTGTCAAAGGTCACTCCCAGATTTCGTACAGTTGAACTGAGATTTGAAGACAAGGTGCCAAAGCCAGCTGTCACATCATCTCCAAACATAATACATTCAGTTTTATCATCATTTAAATGAAGAAAATTTTGGGCCAGCCACAGCTTAATATCAGCGATACAATCAGATAAAGAACATTGTGCACTGTTACTGTTAGACTTCACTGGCAGATAGATTTGTAGGTCATCTGCATAACAGTGTTAGGGTTGTAGCAGGAGCAGATTTGGTTATCAACAGTTAACTATCAATATCAATATGATTATCGGTATTAATAATTATATTTAATATATTATCATGATATAATCATGAATAAACGGGGCACCACCCTGGGATCAGGGAAAAGATAACCTAAAACTGTATTCAGTCTCAATATGAAGGTTTTATACTCACATGCCAATCATCGTGATCATTGGCATAGGAGTACAAAACCAATCGAACAATTAAAAAGGCGTGAAATTCAAGCACTAGCCTTCACAACCTGCTGTTATCCAGTGACATATACACAACAAGCACAAGAGACCGCTAGTTATAATATAATAAGATTTATTAAAATCAGTAATAATGATCACAATCAATAACACTGCAATTAACAAAGCCTTATTACCTAACTACCTAACACACAAAGCTAAGCTTAAACAAAGGGAGATACACACGTGGAGTGTGTGTGTGCGTATGTGTGTGTGTGTGTGTGTGTGTGTGTGCGTGTGCGTGTGTGTGTGTGCGTGCGTGCGTGTCGAGAGAGAGAGAGAGAGAGGGAGAGATGGCTATGGGCGGCCACCGGATGGAGCTATTCCTCGCAGCGTTCAGGGGCGGAGCCACTGAGGTTCGATGGGGTAGCGAGAGAGAGAGAGAGAGAGGTGGAGCTATTCCTCGCAGCGGTCAGGGGCGGAGCCACTGAGGTCTGACGGAGTAGCGAGAGAGAGAGAGAGAGAGAGAGAGATAGCCGTATGTAGCCACCAGATGTAGCTATGTCCCTAGCGCCCGCCGGGAACAGCTGGCTTAGGACACGTGTGTGCGGCGTGTATGTGTGTGTGTGTTAGCGGGACACAAACAAAGAGAGAGAGGATGCGCGAGCGATATTCGGAGGGACAGAAAGCGTGCCGTTATCACCCGGGCTCGCGTGAATGAACTGGCGTTTATTCCGCGAGACCGGTCTTTTAACTGATAGTAGAGGCTTTCTGAGCTCGCGAATATGGCGGAGGTTAGTCGGAAACACTGTTACAGAAATCAACCCAGCGGCGATCACGATCAGCATTCAAATACAGCAGCACATGAACCAACGGACTCGGCGGTCCGCGATCAGAACTTAGAACACATTAACAAGAATTACAAGCATATCCTACACTATCACTTGTGTCTCTGCCCAGACTGATAGCCTCTTACTGGTATCGTTGCGTAAGACGATGACGGCGTTCCGTAACGGCGGTGGTTCGTGAGTCCCCGGCGTCAGCGGGGGACGTGATGAGTCGGCTTCGTCCAGACGAGAGCGGAGCGGGTTTCCTCTCGTTGATCAAACTCAAATAAAGAAAACAGTCCGTGTTTCTTTCTTCCACGGACGGCGATATAATCGCGGCTTGGCGATTTAGTCAGCTTACTTCAGACAGCGTCTGGTAGCTGGACGGCAGGAACCGGCTTGGTTCCTCTTGTTGCAACGGTGCGCTGCGGGGCCGTGTCCACCTCCTGTTGGTGGAGGGGTCGCCTCCCGTGGCAACGTGGTGTTGCGATGGAAGCGCTGGAACCAGCGCCCGGGTAGGAGTGGGAGCCAGAGTGTAAGAGTGAATAAGAGGGCGTTCTCCGGGCGGCTTCGGTTTATAAAGCTCAGGCCGCTCCAGGGGACCCCCCGGGGTTCCCTGAAGATGTCAGCCAATAGGCACTGGTTGTGAGGTGTCGCATCTCTCACCTGGGTGAGATGTGAAACTAAAATGGCGGTGTAGTTTTTATTCCCCTTTGTCCCTTTGTCCTGGCCACATGTGTAGGCTTCTGTAGGCCGCATTGTGTAGTCCTAACGGTTAGGTCCCAACAACAGTGAAAGGAAAGGTTGTGTCTGGCTATAATTGACCCAAGTGGTAGCATGTACAATGAAAAGAGTATAGGGCCCAGAATAGATCCTTGTGGGACTCCACAGGAGAGAGGAGCACTGGAAGAGGACAGGTCACCAACCATTACGGAGAAGGTTCTACTGGATAAATAAGATGAAAACCACTTTAATACAGTGCCATGGATTCCAACATAATTGCTAAGACGTGAAAGGAGGACTGAATGGTCCACCGTGTCAAATGCTGCTGTGAGATCGAGCAGCACTAAGACAACAGGGCACTTAGCATCCACAGAGAGAGCAATGTCGTTGTGCACCTTTAACAGTGCAGATTCAGTGCTGTGACGAGACCTGAACCCAGATTGGAACTTCTCAAGGACAGAGTTGTCTTCAAGAAAGGACTGTAATTGTATAAAAACAACTTTTTCTAAAACCTTAGAAAGAAAGGGCAGATTGGAAACAGGTCTAAAGTTTGATGACACTGAGGGGTCAAGATTAGGCTTTTTAAGAAGGGGCCTGACCACAGCATGTTTAAAGGCAGCTGGGACAGTTCCTAATCGGAGGCAGGAGTTAATAAAAAACAGTAGACTGGGCCCAACAGTATTAAAAACCATTTTCAGCACTTTGGCCGGGACAATATCCAATGGGCAATTAGTAGGTTTCAAAGATTTCACTACATCACCAAGAGAAAGGAGGGAAACCAACTCAAATTGGTCCAACACAGCTGGGACAACGAGCAGATCCCTATTGATATTCATTATGACACTCTTACTGGTGTTTTTTCTGACAGAATCCACTTTGTCAACAAAGTGATGAAGAAATGTTTCACAAGTGGCGAGTGAAATGTCAGTCACAGCAGAGGTGCATGGGTTAACAACAGAATTAATTGTATCAAATAGCACCTTGGGACAGTGACTGCTGGTAGAAATAATATTGGAGAGGTACTGAGATTTTGCTTCACGTACAGCACTCTGATAGTAAGTGAGGCAGTCCCTTAATATTTCCAGAGACACATGCAGTTTGTCCTTCTTCAATCTGCGTTCCGCCTGCCTGCAACGATGCCTGATGACACGGGTGGCGTCGTTCAACCAGGGGTCCGTTCTTGGTTTGGCAGATTTTTGCCTAAAAGGGGCAATAGTGTCCAGGATTCCAGCACAGGTGGAGTGGAAGGAGGAGAGAAAATTATCAGGACAGAGAGGAGAAGCCAAGCTGTTCAAGGCAAAGAACTGTGAGTCATTGAACGCAGCAGCAAATTCATCAGCCGTAGAGGGAGTGATGATACGCCGCTGACGGGATGGAGCAAGACGTTTACTGATTGGTTGGGGCGCTATCACTTCAAAAACAACCGGGAGATGATCTGAGATTGCAGTCTCAGAAATCTCTTTGAGGGAAAGTGAGAGCCCAAATGAAATAACGAGGTCCAATGTGTGGCCAAGATGGTGTGTTGGTTTATCCACTGATTGAATTAAATTAAAAGTTGCCAACAGGCTTTTGAAGTCAGTGGCTAATTGGTCAGACGGACAGCAAACGTGAACGTTAAAATCCCCACAGATCAGGAGCTTGTCATATTTTGGGAGAATGTCGGCCAGAAACTCAGAAAACTCCTGAATAAAGCCCTTATTATATTTCGGAGGGCGGTAGACAACTGCACACAAGACAGGACTTGCAAACTCCACCACAAACAATTGCAGCTCAAAAGAGGAGTATGCACCTGTGGGAAGAAGCCGACATTTAAAACTGTCATTGAACACAGCAGCAAGTCCCCCGCCTCGCCCCGACAATCGCGGGGAGCTGAAGAAAGAACAGCTGGGTGGGAGGAGCTCTGAGAAAGCGCTGATTTCACCTGGTTTCAACCAGGTTTCAGTCAACAGGAGGAAATCCAAGGAGTGCGAAGTGAAAAAGTCATTCAAGATGAACGTCTTATTCACAACGGATCTGGCGTTGATGAGAGCCATGCGAACCAAACGCCGATCCGTCTGTTGGGAGGCCGGGTTAACCGGACGGAGATTCTCCAGCGTGCAGCCCCATCTGCGGATTCTCACGGGTCGGCGGCAGGGAAGTGGGCACCCGGCCTCCGGTACGGCCGGGAGCAGCCATCGGTAGGAGTGATCCGCGGAGCCTCGGATGCTGTAACCGGCGCAGTCCCTAGGGAGACCAAACAGCGGGTGCCGATCGTTGTACGTGGAGGACGAGGCTAGGTGAGCTTTCAATCGGCATATTACTCCACCTCTCTTTCCTCGTCTTCTTCGACGGCTGTTGCGTGGTAACTGAACAGGTAGAACTTAGTGTTTAGATAGAACTTAGTTTGAAGCGTTTAGATCGAACTTTGTCTGTAGTGTTTAGATAGAACTTTGTTTGTAGCGTTTGGATAGAACTTTGTTTGTAGCGTTTGGATAGAACTTTGTTTGTAGCATTTAGATAGAACTTTGTATGTAGTGTTTGGATAGAACTTTGTATGTAGTGTTTGGATAGAACTTTGTAGTGTTTAGATATAACTTTGTAGTGTTTAGATAGAACTTTGTGCCGTTTAGATAGAACTTTGTAGGGTTTAGATAGAACTTTGTTTGTAGCGTTTGGATAGAACTTTGTTTGTAGCATTTAGATATAACTTTGTTTGTAGAGTTTAGATAGAACTTTGTAGCGTTTAGATAGAACTTTCTTTTGTAGTGTTTAGATACAACATTGTTTATAGTGTTTAGATAGAACTTTGTTTGTAGCGTTTAGATCAAACTTTGTCTGTAGTGTTTAGATAGAACTTTGTTTGTAGCGTTTGGATAGAACTTTGTTTGTAGCATTTAGATATAACTTTGTTTGTAGAGTTTAGATAGAACTTTGTAGCGTTTAGATAGAACTTTGTGCCGTTTAGATAGAACTTTGTAGGGTTTAGATAGAACTTTGTTTGTAGCGTTTGGATAGAACTTTGTTTGTAGCATTTAGATATAACTTTGTTTGTAGAGTTTAGATAGAACTTTCTTTTGTAGTGTTTAGATACAACATTGTTTATAGTGTTTAGATAGAACTTTGTTTGTAGCGTTTAGATCAAACTTTGTCTGTAGTGTTTAGATAGAACTTTGTAGTGTTTAGATAGAACTTTGTAGCGTTTGGATAGAACTTCGTAGTGTTTAGAACTTTGTGATCCATGCAGTGAGTCCTGTTACCAGCAAGTGACCCGGGTGAATGGAGACAGCAGATATCCAGGTGACATGAGTGGGTGAGGGAATCTTCTCCCATCTCCCATCCCATCAGGGCACATGCATGCAGGTGATAGAATACACATTGCCAACGGTTTCACTTTCTACAGCTGATTTACAGGCAACAAATATGCATCAATGCAGCAGTGAAGGCAGCGAAGAAGAAGAAGAAGAAGAAGAAGAAGAAGAGCAGTCTGTGGTTAGCGTGGATGTAAAGGAAGCAGGATTTAAAAGACTGAGGAAGGAATATCCTTTCAACACAATACACTACGTACGTAGAAATGAATGTACTTTTGTTTCGTGGCAACTTTAAGTGAAGTGGATATAAAATAAAAAATCAACATCCCCATTGTTCAAATGGCTTAAAATGAGCTGACTTTACAATAATCTTTTCCCAAACCTTAAGACGCGTCAAGTTGAAAAGAAAAGCAACACCTCTGTTAAAAAGTCAGCAGGTCATTCAGCAACATGCCGGCAAATTACAAACAACATTTACAAGTATAGTTTTCAATTGTAAGAAACGCCAGCACTTGGCTTCCAGGGGTAACTGAAATTGTACTTTCTGTCTTTGTCACCTTCAGATACACACACACAAACACACACACACACACACACACACACACACACACACACACACACACACACACACAGATAGAGGACGGACACACTCATCTTTATGTGGGAAAGTGTGCAAAGAGAAGCCTCGAGTCTCCACCAAATCCCTAAAAGCTGTCATTGACTTCAAACACTGAATGCTTCCCAGTGGACTGCCTCCGCTGAGCGACAGCACACTCTGTCTTTATTTTTCTATAGGATCCTTTTGATACGGCCTCTGCAGTCCAGACCTCTGTGAGGTAAACAAGGGCGCTTTCAATTCATACGAGAATGAGCTTTGAACCATTACATTGAAAAGCAAGCTTTAATGCACAGCCAACACACGTGCCAGTCATATTAACAATTTTGTAGAATTCCTAAAGAAAACATATTTTAGTGACTATTGAATATTCATGTGGCCGAGAGAGAAACATTGATGTGTTTACACTACGAGTCCACGGGGTGATCATTTATCAAGTAAAATAGTGCATTAATTTTCATGAAACGTGTAATTTATGAGCGGTGCGTGTATCTATCAGTGTCAGGGTGGCGTGTGTGTGGTGATAATCTATTCTGTGACCCAAATTTATGTGTTGAAAGGCTACAAACCAGCACTCCAGCCCTCCCATCCGATTTCACAGCTCATCACTGTCAGGACAATATACTGCTCTGTGTGTGTGTGTGTGTGTGTGTGTGTGTGTGTGTGTGTGTGTGTGTGTGTGTGTGTGTGTGTGTGCGTGTGTGTGTGAGGGAGAGAGCATGATAAAAGGAATGCGTTATCCATCTTATCCAGAGGAGATGTTTTGAAAGGAACTCTGTTATTAATAAATGCATGAGAGCCAACAGAAAAAGGAACATTCTGCGGCTTTGCAAAAATAAAAAGGGGGAAGATAAAAAAAATGTAAAAGAATAAGAAGCTGCTTGTTAGCATTCTTTCAGACGCAGCTAGGAGCTACGTCCTCAATGAGAGGCATGTTATCTCCGGTCAGCTTCCCTATCTATTATTCACAGCTCTGTGAAAAACAGTGGTGGCGAGATCAACAGCAGTCACTTAGAATATATCCCCGAGCGACGCCGTCCCCTTCCTGTGCGAGAGAAGCCGTAATAACCACGGACGGAGACAGTGGAGATGCTGCGAAGTTGGCAAGAGCTCATGGAAGAACGGGGCTTTGATATTCAGGGCCGGTGGATTCAACGCAAACTAGATTAAGCAAAAAAAAAATCATGTTTTTGATGTATTATTCAAAAGCAGGTAATGTATGGGTATTGTATATGGAAGAAGCTCAATAAAAGGGAATCTTGTTTGTCCTTTGGGGGAAATCAGCTCTTGTCGTCTTCTTCTCATTGGTGTCTGCTTTAATCCACAGCTGACTTTACACACAACAAACAACTTCCCGGCTTATTGCTTTATTGAAATCTGTCGACCTGCAGGACATACAAAGGCGTGCACGGACACACGTGCATGATCGAGGATCCACGTAGCAAATGTTAATAAATTCAAAGGGGGAAATTGCTTTGTGTTTATCTGTAATATGACAAAACACCTCGACTTTGATCCCTGGTGCATGTTATAAGCTCACAAACATGGCATTTCAAATGCTAATTCCCCATTGTGTTCAGGCTTATTAGATAATATGGGAACGCAATATGTGCTTTCCATGTGGACAATGAGAGACGTGACCCACCGCTGACAAACTCATTCCCACTCCTGTATATTACATATTATAAGCAAGTGGCCGTCTTCTAAAGATGCAATCTCTTTTTGTATAAATAAAGGATGCGCCGTTATTCATGTTCACGTTTGATATTCAGCGGATAAAAATGTCAATGAAGTCAGGAGTTTGGAAATCAAAAAAACAGATGAAGTGTTGGTTTCGTGTGCAGCTCCAGCCGTGTGTGCTTTTTAAGCTGCATTTCTAAATCTGTTGAAACACATTTGGCTGTGAGTGCCGTCCTGGCAGGCAGAGTATATTTAACAAGCCAAATAGCCTTGCTTTTTAGGTACTCTGCTGCTGTCTGTTGCTATGCAACCGCATCCTCCAAATTGTCAGGTTTAGGGCCACATTCCCCTCATTTTCCTCCCCCTTTCCTAAAAAAAAGAAAAAGAACTGCAGATGGAAAGGTACTTTGTAGAGGAACCGAGGCGTGCACGGTGCAGCACCACCCTCAGGATTCCTCATTTAAATAAATCCCAATATTTGAATTCTCCTCACATATTAAAATTCCTCCGCGCTGCTTGTATTTTTACCAGCTCACCTTTTGTTCGCCGCACATCCTGTTCACTCTGCCTTCGTTCACTCCAGCCTTTTTGCAAATCTGTTTCTTGTTCTCGCTCTTTCCTGCTGTGTTCTTTTCATCAAAAATCGCTCTCCTTCACTATGCTCGTCTTTGTTTGTCTCACTCACACACACACACACACACACACACACACACACACACACGTGCATAGACACACACACGCACACACACACCTCTCTTTCTACCCATGTACATACTGTATGTCTGTGAGGCAGACTGTCGCTATAATTGGGTTATTCTTCTCTTCACCGGTCTGATGCACTGAGACACACACACACAGGCGAGTTTGATATGTGGAGACGTTTTGGTACAGATTGTTGCTGAGGTAGGAGAAGCGCACCCATGCATGTGTTTTGCTTGGGCCTATAAGGGGATATAGGGCCTGCGTTGGGATTCGATACACAAGTTGATATCCACCACGACACCTTGCACGGCTGCAAAACCACGCTGATTGTACGACAACATTTTGGCCGCCACGCCTTCAGCTCTGATTACCTCTCAGCCGGTGTAACTTTGAAACCGCTCTGAACGAACGAGCCCGATGCGTCTGATGGCATCTCGTGGCCGTGTTCCCTCCACAGCCGGGCGAACGCAAACACATATGGACAGATGCACATGGGAACACAGCGATGAAAGGGCACGTTTTCACGAGGTATAGTTAAGAGGGCACTGGCATGCAACCCCGACTCCTCGTCCTCCCCTCTCTCCGTGCCGCTCTCCCACAAACCTGCATGGCGGTGAGGTGACCCTGTTTTAATGTGTGTTGAAAAGGTCGCTTCGGTCCTGTCCACTGATTCAGAAAGGCCCTCCCAGGCCTGTATGCATGGCTGCGCTTCAGTATAATACCTCCAGACACCGGGGACATTCACTGTTTACACCACTGACACCCCCTCTCTCTCTCAAACACACACACACACACACACACACACACACACACACAGTAAAAAAAAAACACAAACAAACTAAAGCAATAGCACGCCTGAGTGGGTGTCAAACGTAAGCGCTCGGGGATTCTAACCTGTTTGAAATCATCCTGACACAGTAAACTGCGCTGTGTGACGGACCATCCTTTACACTTGTGTTTTCGGTTAATGAGGAAAAAGAGAGAGGAAAATAGGGCCGAGCCAAAATGTTATTCCGGGTGCCAACATAGTGTGAGACATTATGGCGTGGGGGGAAAAAAAGAAGACGAGGAAAAGAAAGAAAAATAAAAATCCCAGCAAGCATTTGATGGAGGGCAGCATACTGTACACGGAGTCCAAGCCATTAGATCTGTATGATGTTCACAACTGAAAAAAGATTTGAAAGCTTTTTTTCATATCAGCAGGCGTTCGGCTCCGTATTTGAAAAAGCAGGCTGTAGCTGCGGACACCTAAACTTCTACAATCATGTCCCACGCTGCAACCAACAGTCCGCCTTTGAACATCGGCCCACTCCGGCCTTTCTGTGGCTCCGCTCCGGACTCCACGTGGCGGGCTCGCGCCCCATGGCTTCGGCGCTGGCTGTACAGTGCAGCGGGAGCATTAGTATGTATTAAGTTGGCAGATGGGCTTCACCGCTCCCCTGGTGCTCCCTGTAATGATGAGCCATGTTGCTGTTTATCACACAGAACACACTCAACTCTCCCCTCATCGGCTTTGGTCTCAATCACACGTTCCTACTTCCTTCTGTCTTTATCTTCATTCACCGCACGTCACAACCCTTCCTGTCCACCTTCCCCTTCCAGCAACGAGCGTCTGAACGCTCAGACGCATGCTTTGGTTGTGTGACAGAGCTGTGAGGGGACAAGCCAACAACGCGCTGCGTCACCCCCATATATATGTCCCCTAAGGTAGGACAGGTCCTTACAGTTGACTTTCATTAAGAGTCAATATAAGAGTGATAGTCTCACATTACGAGTGTGACTCATCAAGCAAGATATTGACTAATTAGTATTTCCACTTGACAAATGACAGCTAGTCAGTTACATCAAGTTGAAGTTGTAGACATACTGAGACAGCCCCAATGAAACCAATGCTTCTTTGTTTCAGGTGGGTTTCAAGTCTCTACGGCTCGTTTAGGCAGGTTTTTATCACAAATAAATCATGTTTACTGTACATCTAATCCTAAAATGATCTCACTCTGAATTCTGATTAGCTTCTTGGTGAAAATCATGTATCAGGAGCCCTCGAGCACATCATTCAGGTCAGAAGTTTAAAATGAGACTAATTTAATTTTTCTTTGACTTATAAAAAAAAGTTTAAAATCAACAAAACACATCCTTCCTCACTTACACATTCAGTCGTACATGGTCTGGTATTACTGGTGGCTATTGTTGTTGTATGTTGTACCTGCCCCTTCTACGTAGGCACCCAACTTATTAAACATGAAACATTGATTCTGTGATTCGTGAAAACAAACCCGACCACTTGTTTCATTCACAAAAATACAAATGACAGATTTCAATACAGCTTGTGTTTTTGTTAGTGGTCGGGCCTTTGTAATAAGTGCACTCAACAATAAACTCCAATAAACCAAAGGCACATTAATTTTGTCCTGGAATATTTTTGCTCTTATCACAAATTGGTTTCCAAGCGAGTCTAAACATAACCAAGACGTTCTGTTGCTTTTTTTGTTTGTTTGAAAGTCATAGTGATTTTTACTAAACCTAAACGAGTCGTTTTGTTGCCTGAATCTAACTTGGAAACATCATCAGAGTGCAGCTTAGTTCGATGGGAATGTAATGTTGTAGGAGAAAGCGTTGCTACGGTGATGTCAAAGGCATGGTTGGTGTTGATGTAGGAAGACATCTTCATATTAAGAAATGTAGCTGCATTTCCACTACATTGTGTCCATACCTGCATGTGTGTCATAATCGTACGCTCCCTCATCTCACACAAAATGGAATGGTGATATGGTGCACTAGTGCAAACGTGCATCCCCCAGCCCTGTCAGCCTACACCCTTGACCTCCATGAGCCAACCACTCCGCAGGTTTACCTCCCTCCCCCCGCTCTCCCAGTATCGGGGAAACAGCCCGGCTTTGAGTGATTATCCGGAGAATGTCCTGACATGCTTCCCCGGGCTACGCGCGAGATGAGCCAAAGAGCTGCCGAACCCCCGTGTGCTACACCTTCCCTCCACACACACGCCGCCCTCAGGGCTCGCACTTCCAACCACCAGCTCTTGCTTACAGGAACCGGGAAGCGGCCCCCCTAACAAGTGTGCCGCAGCGCAGCAAACCCCAGCAAGACCAAACGCAGGCGATTGGAGACGGTGGGGAAGGCAGACACAGTGGATTATGACAGGAGAGCTAAATTAGCATCATACTGGGACAGATGGTGGTTGTAGCTGCGGGTTGAAACATATGGACATGCAAACTCACAACCATTGGCCATCAATTCAAACACAACCTGCGCCACGCTTCCAGCTTGTACACAAAACGGCCCGCGCACACATGCATGCTCCGATTGAAAAAAAAAAAAAAATGCGTGCACGGTCACCGTCTGTCACCACGGTTACGAGTGCCTCAGGGCCCCAGAAACGTTGGGTGGACAGATGATGCAATAATGTCATATTATGGATCAGAGTAATAATTGCAGGCCGATATCAGGGTTTCACTGTGTGAAACACGAGCCGCGAGAGCATTAGCAGCTGGAATCCCGTATGATACATGTGACAGTAATCTTGAGCGATCTGAAAATGAAATGGAAGAAATTTGTCCCTTTGAAGCTCAGAGAGACCATGTTTCCATTTTGTATAATTGAGATCTCGCCTCGCCGTTTCCCCATGCTTCTTCCTCAATCCTCCTCCTCTCTTTATGAAGTGTAATTGAGGGGAAGTGATCGTAATCCATGTGCCTCTGCGTGATTGACATGGACGCATTTAACGCCTACCCAACCCCATACCATGTCTCACACACACACACACCATTAAACACACAGGACCTATATATGTCACAACGATTGCGTGCTCACTCCACACCTTCAACCTACAGAGGAGAAAAAAGCAAAGTGGAATCTGGCGGACGGCGTCGTGGGGTGTGTGTGTGTGGTGTGTGTGTGATGTGTGTGTGGTGTGTATGTGATGTGTTTGGCATCTATACGTTGAGCGGGTAAATGGCTGCTGCGGATTGGCGTGTGCGTTCGCGGCAAGGCGCCCGGGCCTCTTGGCGGGGGAAGTTGGAGTCGATGTGTTAGCCTCGGGCCTGGAAGACGGGATGGCACTCTTTTTTTCCTCAACGTCTCAGTGCACGCTTCCACCCGTGCAACAGAGCTGACATTTCTTACAGCGCTTCAGGTATTTGAATACGTCAGAATCCACACTTAACAGCCATGACATGTACATGACAAGAAGTGGGTGTTGGCTGATTGATGAAAGAACGGGAACGGGATGTAGGGGAGGATAAACCCAGAAAAAAACTGGGTTTACTTTGCTTTTTATTTGCAGGAATAGGTTTTACCAACCTTTAAAGTGTTGCCATAAAAACATCATGACCTAAATTCATGGAATGCATCAAAGTAAGAGGTTTTATGCCGTATTTAACTGTTATGGAAAGCGGGAACAATATCCCATGCATGTTATGTGACGATGGGCCGTCTTACAGTGGCATCCGTTTAATTATTTTCTAAAGGTGTAGCTGATACAGTCCATGTCTTTATATAACACACAAAATATATTCTATATGTTATTTATACATCGTGGGAACTGGATAGGACACTCTGGGGTAGATGTACTAAGACTGGTGCAGTTTGCGCTGTGTTTGTCATTGCGAGGTTGCTAACAGCGCACGCTGTGCTTCCTGATTTTGTGCCGTATTTATCAAACCTGACAGCCATCAGGCAAACAGCGTTACTCCGCCCTCCAGCGTCATTAGTGCACCTCTAAAAGCAATTAATGGAACCGCTTGTATCTAACAGGGATCTTGAAACCACAAAAAGACACATAAAGCACATGTGTTCGTAAATCTGGCCCAGGTGAGTTTAGATCGGGTGCAATGAAGAAACAGACCTGTGATCAGATCATCTGTCAAGCAGCGATGGATTACAGGATGAAGAGGTCAAAAAGTTTGTCTTCTTGACCTCTGACTGAGTGTGAAAACGCTTTCAGCCAGAGAACATCCTTCTGAATGCTCTTATAGGCTGACAGGAGAACGTCAACAATGTTGACATTGATAGAAAACGTGTGAATTATGTTCTGCTTTGAAAATGTTTTGTTTTTACTTTTACTAAAGAAAAGGCTTAAGCGTTTAAGTCTAGAATTAATTTCTATAAGACCTTTTTCCAAAGGTGTCGTATTGTAATACATTGCTAGTTTGTCTCAATCACACGCAGGCCTAAAGATTATTGTCACGACCCCGACACTACACAGGTGGAGCTTGACGGTGAACGCAGAAACAATCGATGACTCAGGGAAGCAGAGCAGCGACTTTCAACACATTTCATTGGGGGCCTATTTCTTTGGCAGAAAGTTTTGATAGTAATTTTGAAAATAACATAATACATATGAATTGGAATATATTGTCTGGCACATCTCCAAGGGTCAAGGCCAGCAGCAAATACAAAAAGTTGAAAAGTAGATTATAGATATACACATTCCACGTCGCCTCTAAAAAAACACCAATTTACCTGAATCTGAATCTCATATACATACGCTACTGTATATTGTATATATATCAAGGTTTAATGACCGTGCATTACCAGTTCGCAGTGCATCCAGAGATCAAACCGACTCACACACACACACACACACACACACACACACACACACACACACACACACACCTGCATGCGTTCGGCAGGCTGCCCCGGCCCTGTGTGGCAAATATAAATAAAGAGATTGAAGAATCAAGGCAAAATGGGGCTCGACACTCCTTTTCTCTCACAATCCATTTCCCCATTACGAGTGGGGACACGGGCACCGAATTATCTCCCTCCATCTTTCCGGCGGCTCAGAATGGAAGTAGACACCAGCAACAATACTCATTTACTTCCCGTCACAAACAAAGATGCAGCCCACTGTTGACCCCCGCCCACCATTCAGAAACTCACTCAGCTGCCGAGGAGAGAGAGCGCAAGATAACTCCCTTGAACCCCCGGTGGACAGTTTCCAATTCCATTTCGGACAGACTTTGATATCATAAACACATCCAACTTGTTTATGAAAGCAGAAGAATGTTGAAACGGAGAGAAAGCACCGGAGCAGGGAAACGTATCGGTGGGAGAGCCGCGGCCCTGGCAGCGCTCGCCCTTACAGATTATGGCTGACATTTGGAGTCAGAGCCAGTGAAATGTCAGACAGGTTATGACAGGGAATGGTGATAGGCAGATTATGACTGACCTCTGACCTGGAAGTTCTCAAAGGTCACAGCTCACGCAGCCGTCTGTGAGGCTGACAACGCTTTCAGATCACAGAATGAAAGGTGTCTGAGCCAAACAAGCAAACTGAAATGTTGATGCCGGCAAAACTTTATTCTGACAGTTTTTTTTCTTCTCAGGGAAACGGACTGTTGCTACGCCTGTCAAGTATTCTGTCCTTGCAGAGTACAGCTGCAGTTTAAAATAATAACAGTGGAGGTTTTCAGTCATTTTCAAAACAAGACGTCCTTGACGTCAGACAACAGTCAGCTTCGCCGTCCTGAGACTGTCCAAAAAACCAGGACCAACATCACTCCCGTCTTGGCCCAACTGCACCGACTTCCAGTAAAGTCCAGGATTGATTTCAATGTTACTTTTTGTTTTTAAAGCTCTCAATGGTTTAGCTCCCTCCTACATCACAGACATGCTTTCTCCCCTCTTCCTTATGTTCTCCACTCACACGCCTGAAAACACCACTCACACCTTCTCTGTTGCTGCTCTAGGACTCTTTACACTTTGCACTTTAGTAGGTAGGCTACTGCTGTTGTAACTTTATCGTGGTTATTGCTTATGCGCTCATTATCTGTTTACGTTTTTATATGTTTTTAATTTACTCTTTTTTATTTTAATCACTTTGTTTTAAAGTTGAGTCTGGCCATCTGCCTGTTATCCCTCCCTTGTTGGGCTCCTGATGGATGTACAACTTAGCCCTACCTCTTCCCTTGTGAAGCACTTTGTGTCGATGCCT